>NC_058084.1:209349293-209667835 GCF_014858855.1 Bufo gargarizans
ATTTTTTTTTTATGTTTATGCCTATCGTCTTTTGCAGGGGCTTGTTTTTTGCAGAAAGAGATTGCGTTTTTATTGGTACCATGTTTGGGTACATATGATTTTTTGATCATTCATTATTACACTTTTGGGGGCAAGGTGACCTAAAAATTGGTAATTTTGGCACCGTTTTTATTTATTTATTTTTCCAGCGTTCACCTGAGGGGTTAGGTCATGTGATATTTTTATAGAGCAGATAGTTACGGACATGGTAATACCTAAGGCCTCATGCACAGGGCCGTTGTTTTGGTCCACATCCGAGCCGCAGCTGGCGGCTCCGATGCGGACCCATTCACTTCAATGGGGCCGCAAAAGATGCGAACAGCAATGTCCTATTCTTGTTCGCACTTTGCGGATAAGAATAGGCAGCTATATTAAAGGCTGTCTGTGCCGTTCCACAAAATGCGGAACGCGCACAGACGCCATCCGTGTTTTGTGGTTCCGCGATTTGCGGACCGCAAAACACACAACCGTCGTGTGTAGCCTAATATGTATACTTTTTCTTATTTATTTAATTTTTACACAATATTAGCATTTTTGAAACCAAAAAAATGATGTTTTAGTTTATCCATAGTCTATTTGTTTTACTTATTGTCTTAGGTAGGGTCTCTTTTTTTTAGGTATGAGGTGACGGTTTGATTTTTATTTATTTCACTTTAGCTCAGTTTTGAGCAAAAAAATAATGTTTTAGTGTCTCATGTTCTGAGAGCTATATTTTTTTTATTTTCTGAGCGATTTTTTTATGTATGGGCTCATTTTTGGCGGGATGAGGTGACTGTTTTATTAGTAGCATTGTGTGGGACATACGCCTTTTTGATCGCTTGGTGTTGCACTTTTTGTGATGTAAGATGACAAAAATAGCTTTTTTTTACACAGTTTTATTTTTATTTTTTATGGTGTTTATAAGACGGGGTGGATCATGTGATATATTTATAGAGGCAGTCGTTACGGATGCGGAGATACCTAATATGTGTGTTTTTAATTTTATTTTTAAATTTTTTATTATAAAATTTGGCGTTTTTTCAGTTTTTTTACTTGAAACTTATTTTATTTTTTTTACTTCAAAACACAGTTTTTTACTTTTTTTAACTTTATTTATGACTTTAACTTTTGGGGGTCTGATCCCCTCTGCAATGCATTACAATACATCTGTATTGTAATGCATTGCCTGTTAGTGCATTACACAGAGTAATACACTAACAGGTTGCCTAGGAAACTCAGCCTGAGGCTGGATCTCCTGGGCACCCGTAGAAGACAGGCCCCTATGCCGAGCAAGGCATTGGGCAACCTCTGCCCTTCTCACCCGATGGAGTCCCTTACCAGCAGCAAACCCCTGCTATGTCGCGGTCAGCGCTGACCGTGGCATAGAAGGGGTTAATGGGCAAATACAGCAGGGGCTCAACTAACGGAAACAGCCGGTCACCTGCAGCTGATCAGCGGGCCGTAATAGTATGGCGCTGGGCGGCAAGTCACGCCCCGCTGCGCTGTACTATTACGCCGCTGGTCGGGAAGGGGTTAATCTTCTTTTAATTTCATGAAATTCTTTGAGAAATCTGGGTACATCACAATTTTCAGGCTGTTATATCTAGAGATGAGTGAATCGAAGCTGACTAAGTGGAATTCGTTTAGAATTTCAGGAAAAATTCAAATTTCCTCGCGCTTCGTGGTAATGAATGGCAATTTTACTAAAATGGCTGCTACACATGTGAGGACCGAGGACATGGGGCAAGGAACTCTGGGAAGTTGGGATCACCCAGATTGACATGCCTGCATGCAGCCAATCAGCAGCCAGTAAGCCTTGTGATGTCACAGCCTTATAAATACGGCAGCCCATTTAGATTCTGCCATTTTTCAGCGTTCAGAGTGCAGGGACAGTCGTGTGAAGGTGCTAGGGACAGCAATCGGAAAAACATTGTTAAAAAAAAGAGAAAAAACAATTTATAAGTGCAGGGAAAGAATAGGGAGGAATCATTTCAAAGCATCTTAGTGCAGGGAGAGATGTCAGAAGGCGCTAAGGACATTGATAGGAAAGTGATTTACAAGTGCAGGGAACGATTATTTGGGGATCCAAATAGTAATTAGACAGCTCTGTCATTCCACGTTTTTGTTATTGGGCTGCAAGTGTTATGTTGAAAAGCCTTTAGAGGCTTATATCTTGGTATCTTATTCAGTACTACAAGAAAAATATAAACGCATTTCACTTTTGCAGTTATGTCTAGTAAAAGCATATAGGTGCGTATTTTAGTAACAAATAAAAATATATACGCCTGCACTGTTGCAGTTAGTTCAGGTGAAAGCATATAGGGACGTATTTCCGTATGGCAAAAAATATATATATACGCACTTCACTCTTAAATTTTCTTCTGGTCAAAGCATATAGTGGCCTATTTCAGTCCAACAAGAAATATATATTCTCAGGTCACTGAGTTATTTCTAGTAAAAGCGTATAGGGTCCTATTTTAGTAAAAAAAAGAAAAATATATACGCACTGCACAGTTACAATTATTTCTGTTAAAAGCATATAAGGGCGTATTTCAGTAAAAATGAAAAATATATACACACTGCACTGTTGCAGTTATTTCTGGTGAAAGCGTATAGGGGCGTATTTCAGTACTACCAGAAAAATATATACACACTTCACTCAAATTTTTTTTCCGGTTAAAGCGTACAGTGGCCTAATTCAGTCCAACAAGAAATATATCTTCTCAGTTCACTGCTGCAGTTAGTTCTGGTGAAAGCGTATAGGGGCATATTTCAGTACTTCAAAAAATATGTATACGCACTTTGCTCTAAATTTTTTTTCTGGTCAAAGTGTATAGTGGCCTAATTCAGTGCCACAAGAAAAATATATTCTCAGCTCACTGCTGTATATATGGTAAAAGCATATAGAGGCGTATTTCAGTACTGCAAGAAACATACCGTATATATGCACTTCACTCTTTAATTTTTTCCTGGTCAAAGCATATAATGGCCAATTTCAGTCCAACAAGAATAAAATATTCTCAGGTCACTTCTGCAGTTATTTCTGGTGAAAGCGTATAGGGGCATATTTCAGTACTACAAGAAAAATGTATTCTCACTTCACAGTTGCAGTTATATCTGGTAAAGACTTTACTGGAATATTGCAGTAGAAAAAGAAATATACATTCGCCATTCGCTGGTGCACTTACATGTAGAAAAACCTTTATTGATGTATATTATTAGAAAAAGAAATATACATTTGCCTTTTGTTCCAGCACTTATATATTGAAATACCTTTATTGACGTATATCAGTAGAAAAATAAAGATATATTCAGCATTAAGTGCTGCAATAATATGTGGCAAAGTCCTTTTTGCGGTATGGACTGAATTGTGTCGTATTTAAATTTTGTATTTACGTTTACGTGATGATGTCCATAAGAGCGGCACACCAATACAGGTGAATACACTATGCACTAACCCTGCACAAAAATGCTAACTAATTCACACCAGCCAGCTTCTTTCTGCGCTATTGCTTACTGAACACTACGTGGACTTCTCTGCAGCACAGAAACCGCACAAGGACGGCATCTCGCTCTTCCAGCGTGGACCTTCTTCCTCAGCTACGTCCCATTCGCTTCAGATCACTCCGCCTCAGGCGCCGTTGTTTTTTTTAAACTAACAGCCTATAACCTATAAACTGTTGAAAAGCCTTTAGTGGCGTATATACGTGGAAAAAGATATTTGGTGTTCAGCTCAGCAGTTATATGTGGTAAAATCTTTTGTGACTTATTTCGGTGGTGAAAAAAATGTAATCATCGCTGCAGTTATATGTGGTAAAATCTTTTGTGACTTATATTGGTGAAAAAAAAATCACCATATTTTTCGCTTTATAAGACGCACCTAGGTTTTAGAGGAAAAAAATTACTAACATATTTTAAACCAAATAGTGTGTTTTGGTGGATTTTGTACCAATAGGGATCTAGGGATGACACACTTTTATGGGAGAGCTGCAGTTATGTTATTTGACTATAAACCGACTAATCAATAAGAATGCATTAAGGCCCTGCAGTACATAAATGCATACTTAAGAATGAGAGGGGTTATAGTCACATTTAATATAAACTATGTCCAGGCACTGTACTGTAATTGTTTAAATGTTTATAACTGTTATTTTAAATATGACTATAACCCCCCTCATCTATAGGAATGCACCCAAGTTCTGTAGTACAGGGATGTATGCTTAAGGATAATGAGGGGTTATAGTCCCATTTAATATAAACACAGACCAATTACAGTACAGTCTGAGATTGTTTATATTAAATGGGACTATAACACCACTCATGCTTAAGAATACAACCATGTACTGCATGAGGGGGTTTATACTCATTTAATGCCCCTGAGCTCCCTTTCATGTTCGCCTTCATGTCCTGGCTTTTACTCACCCACAAACTACAGTAGACAGTCCATTGAGAGCCAGTGTATTTACTTAATTGCCTTCCTTCCTTTAGCAGCGGTGCACGGCTGGGAGGGAGTAAGCTCATGGAGGCGTCGGAGCAGTAGTTCCTGCCGACTCCTTGTCGGGATGGGCTGCAGCTGCCCCTTCTCCCGCTCTCCCGCTTATTTCTTAGCTCTGCCTCTGTAGCTCCGGGACTGATTAACCCTTCAGTCTCGCCTGGCCACTCTGGTAGGATCCTAGCACAGCTAGTCTTGTAACTGCTGGGAAAAGCGGGGACAGGAGCGGTGAAGAACACCCGGGGATGGAAGTTTTCTATATTGAAGTCTTCGGGGATAAGCAGTGAAGGGCAACAGAGCAAAAGGAGAATAGCTTTTCTCCTCTCTCTTCGGCATGAGGCAGGCTGGCGGCATTCAGCACCGACTGCTTTATAAAGCGAAGAATACAGTATTTTGGTGGGAAAAAAATCTTGTATTCAGCATTAAGCGCTGTACTTATATGCGGTAAAATCTTTTTTGAATTATTTCGGTGGACAAAAAATAATGTATTCTGCAGTAAGCGCTGCACTTATATGCTTTAAAATCTTTTTTGAATTATTTCGGTGGAAATACACATTTCCACCTCCACCATTAACTTCCTCATCTCTTCTTTAGCATCGGAAACACTAACTTTGCACCCTTTAGCTATATATAAGTGGTGCAAGCACCACCTAGGAGAGATTATAGGTAAATGAAACTGCCAGCTTGTTGAGAGGGAATTACAGCATTATACCACAATACATTTGATATGACATTTAGCAAGAGTTTAAAGTGTCCACATATACTGAATAAGCTGCTTCACAACCAACTGACAATCTTGGTCTAACTGAAATTCTGGTAAGCAGTGTGACACAGAGAGGGGTTGTGTCTGGCAAGGCAGGTATTTTCCTCCCAGCATGTGGGACCGGCCAGGTGAGGTCAAATACCGGACCGGAGTTTAAGTGACGGTCCGGGTTTTGGCAGCACCTGGCTGTCCTTAAATAGGCACCTGGGCTCAGCAGAGATGTCTCTTATTTGGGGGACCTGAGGCTTTGTGCCATGCTGCAGGGCTGAGAGCCACACACTGGGGAAACAGGCCCCCTAAAGCCTGTTGTGGACTACTTGAGGCAGAACTGCCAGCAAAATGACTTGTGTTATATGAACTTTCCATTGTGTGTGAATTAACACCAAGACTGCAAAGTTACGTATTGTATTGTGCAATTGCCTCAAGTATGAATAAACATTAACGTTTTGAGTTAAGAACTTGTATTTTGCCTCTGTACTGCGCCCGCTTACCCTATCTACCAGAACGAAACCCCAAAATTTGTGGAGGGTGCGTGCAAAAGAAGTGAGGCTGGCGTGAACGCTGATATTTTTGGTTTATGCATTTTTCAGGCACGGTTGTATGTCGTACATTAAACCAGCTGTATTGCAACCAGTGCCACACAACAAAATGGAGGCTGTTGTGAAGGCCCTCATGGAGGCTAATCTGCAGCAGCGAGAGACAAACCTGCAACAAAGTGAGGCTAATAAGCAGCAGCAGGAGACTAACCAGTTGCTGCTACAAAACGTGATGGCTTTGCAGACAGCAGGAACAACCAAGAGCATCCAGGATGCCCGGAAAGCAGTCCGTGCCGCGATTCCTAAGATGAAACCCGCAGACGACATCGAAACCTACCTGGTGATGTACGAGAAAGTGGCCTTCAGGGAAAAGCTACCCTGTGACCAGTGGGCTGAGGTCGTTGCTCCATTTCTGGCATCTGATTCCCAGCGGGTGTATTTTGACTTGCCTGCAGATCTAGCGGCTGACTAAGAAAAAGGAAAAGGTGAAAATTTGGCAAGACTTGGGGTGAATGTGTTGGTCCGGGCCCAAAGGGTACATCAGTGGGGGTTCAAGCCGGCTGAGCCTGCGAGGACCCAGTATTATGTTTTACTCCACCTCTTGCAAAAGTAGCTACAGCCTGATGTGCCGATTCCCACAGCTATGCTGGATAAACTCTTAGCTGATATGTTCTGGAGGGAAATGCCACCCCCTTTCCACCACTGGATCGGCCAGGTGTCTCCTAGAAACGCCCTAGAAATGGTGGAGCTGGTGGAGTGCTACGAGGCTACTAAGAGCGTTACAGGGTAGTGATGGACAAACATCGGCCAGAACGATTCGTAAACGCGATTGCGCAAACACGATCAAATGGCAGGCCTCATTCACTTTAATGGCAGACGAACCTGAAATACCTTCAGGTCATATTTGCAGCCACCAAATACTTACTAGAAGTGCAGAAATAGTCGGACAACATGGACAGTAATATACTAGAGGGGGATCAATGACAAAAATTCCCACAAAAAATATGTGATTAAATCATGGGCCATTTTTATGCGTCTTAAAGGGAAATTCTCAAAAATGTGCCCTGCTGGAGCCTAGAAAAATTTATTTTAGGCCATGGGGGTACAGGCCCTAAAAATCAAGCATTCACATAACAGAAAAGAAATTGTGATTATGTGGCTCGAGGTACATTATGCGGTCACTGAATGACAATTTTACTGTAGCCCACTGGAGTACAGGCCCCAAACATTAGGCATTCACCGTACAGAAAATATCAAGGGATTATGTGACTGGAGGTATATTAGACGGTCATTGGATATCAATTTTACTGCAGGCCAGTGGACTAAAGGCCTCAAAAATTATTCATTCACCAGACAGAAAACATCAAGTGATTATGTAGCTGGAGGTACATTAGACGGTCACCGTATAACAATTTTACTGTTGGCCAGTTAGATTACAGTCCCCAAATATTATGCATTCAACGTACATAAAAGATCAAATAATTATTTAGCTGGAGGTATATTAGACGGTCATTGGATTTCAATTTTACTGCAGGCCAGTACAAACATATGTCAAATACATATGTTTAAAATAAATAAAAATGTAAAATTGGATTAAAAACATGGCTAACAAAATGCATCCTCTTAAAAAAAAAAAAGATAATAGTTTAAATTTGATAACACAGGTGTTGAATTCCTCCGTGGCCCCCGAACATTAGGCATTCACTAGACAGAAAAGGCCTTTTATGCCGCTGTATTTACATAAGACAGGGACCATTATTTGTTCTTTTTTCTGGCGGATATGTGTGGGCTGGCATGAGGAAATTCAATTAAACATGGTCGTCACAGGTATTGAATTCCTCTGAGTTCCATGAGTCATTCATTTTTAGAAATGTGAGGTAGTCCACACTGTCGTGAGCTAGGCGAGTGCGCTTATCGGTCATGATCCCCCCTGCTGCACTGAATGTCCTTTCGGACAGGCCACTTGACGAGGGGCAAGCCAATAGTTCCATGGCAAATTGTGCAAGCTCTGGCCACAGGTCAAGCCTGCACACTCAGTAGTCAAGGGGTTATTCACTTCTCAGAGCGTCCACATCGACCGTTATTCTGATGTAGTCGGACACCTGTCAGTCTAGGCATTCCCTGAGGCTGAATCCAGAGGGCAGCTGTCGATGGGTTTGCTGCAAGAATGATCTCATATCCGAAGTGACCAACAAATCTTCAAACCGCCCTCTTCTTGCATGCGCTGTAGGATTGGTACCCACAATTGTTTCTCTGTGGGTGGAAATTCCTCTGCCAGCACCCGCAACAGCAGAATGCAACATCTCTTGTAGCAAGGCCTGGAAATGCTGCATTCTGACAGACCTCTGTGATGCTGGTAACATGTCCGCCATTTTGTGTTTGTACAGGGGGTCTAAGTACATTGCCACCCAGTACTGGTCCTTGCTCTTTATGCTTTTTATACGGGGGTCCCTCTTCAAACACTGGAGCATTAAGGCCCCCATTTGCACTAAATTGGAAGCGGTGGAGTGCCCTGGCTCGTGCTTATCGCCCAGGAGACTGTCATCCTCTGTCTCCTGCCCCCATCCAAGGACAACACCTCCTCCTCCTCCCCCCAGACACCATCCTCCTCTGACTACTCTTCAGAGTCCTGATGACTTGTCTCAGATGGAGTAACACCCCCGGGAATTCATTCAGCATTGCGACTTACTCAGGAAGTACGATGTCACTGGTGGCTCCCTGGCTGCAACTGACCAGTTTGGTAATCTTATCAAATGGCCGCAGAAGTCTGCATGCGTCGTGCAGGAGAAGTCACTGGCGCGGTGAAAAAAAACAAGCTCCCAGAACCTATCCTGCCGCAGAGTTTGTACAGGTAGTCGTTAACTGCACGTTTCTGCTGGAGCAGCCTATCGAGCATATACAAAGTGGAGTTCCAGTGCGTCGAGCTGTCGCAAATCAGACGTCTGATGGGCAAGTGGTGTCGCCGCTGAATGTCACTAAGGCGAGCCATGGCCGTGTAGGATCTTTTAAAATGGCCAGAGATTTTCCTGGCCTATTGCAAGACATCCTGGACCCCGAGGTATTTGGCAACGAATTGCTGCACGACTAAGTTCAGGACGTGTGCCATGCACGGTATGTGTGTCATTTTGCCCTGTTTCAGCGCACTCAGAAGATTGACACCGTTGTCACACACCACTTTACCAACTGTCAAATTGAGCGGGGTTAGCCACTGATCGGCCTGTGACCACAGAGCTGAAAGGAGTGCAGGACCAGTGTGGCTCTTTGCTTCCAGGCACGACAGCCACAGCACAGCATGGCAATGTCTAACCTGGCACGTCGAATAGGTTCTGAGATCTTGGGGGGTGCAGCGGAATAGGTGGTAGCAGTGGAAAAGGAGGAGTCAACTGAGGAGGTGACGGGTGATGGAGTAGGAGGAGGATAACAAGAGGCAGGCCTGCATCCCATCCGTGGCGGTAACACCAAATCCACACAGGCTTGCATGCTTGACATCCGTCAGAAGGTTCACCCAGTGGGCAGTAAAAGTTATGTACCTTCCCTGCCCGTGTTTGCTAGACCACGTGTCTGTATTCAGATGTATCTTGGCACCAACACTGTGTGCCAGAGATACATTCACTAGCCGCTGAACATGACCATATAGCTCTGGGATGCCCTTCTTGGAGAAATATTTCCTTCCAGGGACCTTTCATTGCGGTGTGCCAATGGCCACAAATATTTTAATGGCCTCCGAGTCCACCAGTTTATAGGGCAGTAGTTGGCGGGCTAGCAGTTCTGACCAGTCGGCGGTCAGTCGTTGGGCAAGAGGGTTATCCGGTGTCAACAACTTTTTACATTAGAACATTTGGGCTATGGAAACCTGCCTTTTGCCAGATGAACGCGACAACGGCACGGTGGAAGGTGGAGTGGAGGACAAATGGGAGGAGAGAGGAGAAGGACAAGGATGTGGAGCGCCAGGACTGTGGCTTTGTGGGTTCTGACAGTGTTGCTCATACTTGGCTCAGTAATGGGAGGCCAGGTGCCTTCTTAAGGCGGTCGTCCCTAGGTGAGTGTTGGGCTTACGACTTATGCGTTGACAGCACAGGCTGCAGATGGCAACACTATTGACAGGAGCTGACATGTTAAAAAAAGCACACACTGCAGAGCCATGTGCCGGAGTCCTGGGAGCGCCAGATGTGACTGTGCATGGTGGATGGCTTGCTCCAGATACATTTGCAGTCTGCTTTTTGACTCCTGTGCACTGCAAGTTCTGACTGCTTCTCCTCCCTATCTGCTGCTCCATCTCTCCCTCTGAACTCTCCTCCTCTTCCTCTCTTGTGACGTCCAGTGACACGTCATCATTGTCACCTTCACCACCACTGACATTAGAGACCTCGGAGTAGGCAGCAACAGTGGGTACTACCCTCCTTGGGCTGGGGTGGCGGCAGTTGCTACCTCCTCTTCCTCATCCGATGACAAGAATGGCTGCGAATCAGTAAGGTCTGGCAATGGATGGGAAAATAATTCCTCTGACGCGAGTGGAGGGGCTATGGTGGTGGTGATGGTAATGGTGGTGTCTTTGGGGGTGCACACAGCAGAGAGTGAGGAGGGTGCAGATACAGAGGATGAGGAGAGTGCAGAAGCAGAAGGCTGAGTGAGCCACTCAACCAAGTCTGGTGTGTCCTTTAACGTAATCGCAAGCACCTTCTCCAACTTCCCACCTAGGCTCTGGTCTGGTGAACCTGCCCGACCCCTACCATCCCTGTGGAATGGCCTGCCTCTTCCTCTGCCTGTCATTTTCAAAATGATCCTGTGACAAAGTCCCTTTAGAAGAGCAGTATTTGTGGAAGCGGGTATATCGCAGGCCTCAATCAATATTTTGTGGAAGCCGGTATATCAATCCCCTCTATCAGTATTTTGTGGAAACAGGTATATAGAACCCAATAATGAGTATTTGCTGGAAGCCAGCAAATCAAACTCCTTAATTGATATTTGGTGGAAGCTGGTGTATCGCAGGCCTCAATCAATATTTGGTGGAAGCCGGTATATCAGTATCCTGTATCAGTATTTTGTGGAAACAGGTATATAGAACCCAATAATGAGTATTTGCTGGAAGCCGTTAAATGAAACCCCTTAATCAATATTTGGTGGAAGCTGGTGTATCGCAGGCCTCAATCAATATTTGTTGGAAGCCGGTATATAAATACCCTGTATCAGTATTTTATAGAAACAGGTATATAGAACCCAATAATGAGTATTTGCTGGAAGCAGGTATATCAAACCCCTTAATCAATAGTTTTTGGAAGCCGGTGTATCACACCCCTAAATCAATATTTTGTGGAAGCCGATGTATCACATCCCTCAATCAATATTTTGTGGAAGCAGGTATATCCCTCTATCAGTTTTTTATGGGGGGCAACAGGTATATCACACTAGTTGCAATTAGTTATTCTAATAGCATTTGTCCCTCTATATAGCTGCGGTATCTCAGCAGAATCAAACATAACTGCTGCACAATACAAATGCACTATAATATGTTAGAATGTATATTATAGGTATATCACACCCCTCTATCAGTTTTTTTTTTTGAGGCAACAGTTGTGATTCCAATAGCGTTTGCTAGCTGCAGTATTTCAGCAGAACCGCTCATAACTGCTGCACAATACAAATACACTATAATATACTTTCTATGTTAGAAAGTATAAGTATATCACACCCCTCTGTATGTCACACCTATCGATAGCACACCTATACAAGATGTCAGTGTTAAATCTCATTTGCTACTTATCTGCCCAAGCCTCCAATCCATCCAAATCCCTCTTTAGCAGTATACTGTCCTCTTCCGTGTTAATTACTTTACAAAGTTGAGTGTCATCTGAAAAAAATGATATTTTACTGTGCAAGCCATCTACAAGATCAATAATACATATATTGAATAGAATAGGGCTCGATACTGACCCCTGTGGTACCCCACTAGTGACTCAATCTGAGTGTGTACTATTAATAACCACCCTCTGTTTTCTATCACTGACCCACATGCAGACTATCTTCAATCTGTCCATGCATTCTCATTTTATATACTAACATTTGGTGTGGTACAGTGTCAAATGCTTTGGAGAAGTCCAGATATATGACATCCATTGATTTGCCATGGTCAAGTCTAGAACTTACCTCCTCATAGAAACTGATTAAATTAGTTTGACATGACCAATCCCTCATGAAGCCATGCTGATATGAGGTTACATGCTTAATTTCATTGAGGTACTCCAAGATAAATCTCTTGGAGTACCTCAGATGTTAAACTTGACGGCCTATAGTTTCTAGGCTCAGTTTTTTTACCCTTTTTGAATATTGGCGCCACATTTGCTATGCGCCAATCCCGTGGAACAATATTTTTTATGCGCTAATCCTGTGGAACACTCCCTGTCAGTATCGAGTCTTTAAATATCAGAAATAAGGGTCTGGCTATGACATTACTTAATTCTTTTAGGATACAGGGGTGTATGCCATATGGTTCCAGCGATTTGTCTATTTTATTATTTTTAAGACGCCGCTGTACTTCTTCCTGGGACAGCCAGGGCACCTTTAATGTGGAATTTACTTTTACATTCTGCATTTCATCTGACAATTTATTTTCCTAAGTAAATACAGTGGAGAAAAAACATTTAATAGCTTTGCTTTCTCCTCATCGCTGTCTGCGACTCCCCCCTCATCACTCTGTAAAGAGCCAACACCTTCAGATTTATGCATTTTGCCATTTATATCATTGAAGAACATTTTAGGGTTAATTTTACTCTCTTTGGTAATAAATCTTTCTGTCTCTAGTTTTGATGCCTTTATTTGTTTTTTATATATGCTATTTTTTTCCTTATAGTTTATCAATGCTTCCTCATTACCCTTAAATACTTTCTGTAATTTATTGCTTTCTTTACAATTCTATTTATGCTCTTCCTGTTCCTTACCCTTTTGTTCCCATAAGGTATGTACCTCTCACAATTAGATTTTAGGATGATTTAAAAAATATCCCATTTTGAGGCTGTATTTTTAATTTTGATGACTTTGTCCCAGTAAGTTAGGCCTATGGCCTCTCTTAGTTGGCTAAATTAACTTTTTTGAAGTTTGGTATTTTTGTTCCTCCCTGAAGAAACACTCTTTTGAATGACAATGGAAGGTTATTAATTTATGGTTACTATTTGCCAGGTGTCCCCAAACCTGCACATCTGTTGTTCTGGCAGGTCTATTGGTTAATACTAAGTCAAGTGTAGCCGTCCCTCTAGTCAGGTCTTGAACCAGTTGGGAAAGCTAATTGTCTTTGGTTATTGCCAAGAACATGTTTCCTTTATGAGATATATAGGTTCCAGTGTTTAAATCTGGTTAGTTGAAGTCCCTAATAATAATGTTTAGTAGTAGATTTTCTGTGGACTCCGGTATATTAGGTGGAATAGAAACCTATTAGTATTTAATTATTGTTTTTGCCTCCATGTATTTCTACCCACAGTGACTCCACATGTTTATGTACCTCACTTGTGTCTTCCCTGAGTGTGGGCTTTAGACAGGACAAACCCCTCCCACTGTCCAGTTTTGATGATCCTTTCTAAACAGACTGTAACCCTGTACATTAACTGCTTACATCCAGCCATGTCTCAGTTATTTCCACTATGTCATATTCTTCCTCACACATCACTGATTTCAGTTTACCAGTTTTATTAGTCAGGTTTCTGGCATTCATTTACATACAATCGAGAGGTTTATGTATATTTTTTACCCTACACCTTTCCTTATGAACTGTTCTAGTCTCTCCATCCATTCGTTCCCCAGGTCACTATTTGTACTATCTTCCCCTTCTATAATGTAATTACCCTGCTTCCTAGTCCCTAGTTTAAACACACCTCCAATCTTCTAGCCATATTCTCCCCCAGAACAGCTGCCCCTTCCCTATTGAAATGCAGCCCATCCCTATGATAGAGTCTGTAGCCGACAGAGAAGTAAGCCCAGTTCTCCAGTAACCCAAACCCCTCCTTCCTACACCAGTTCTTGAGCCACTTGTAAACCTCCCTAATCTCCTGCTGCCTTTCTTGTGTGGCTTCTGGTACAGGTAGTATTTCTAAAAACACTACCTTTGAGGTCCTTGCCCTAGACTTGTGACCTAAATCTCTAAAATCATTTTTAAGGACACTTCACTTGCCTCTAACTTTGACATTGGTTTCAATATGGACCATGACTGATGGACCTTCACCAGCCCCTCCCAGTAATCTGTCAACCCAATCCCCAATGTGTCAAACTTGAGCGCTAGGAAGACAACAGACCGTTTGATGATCCGGGTGTTTGTCATAGATCGCTCTATCTGTTCTAATAATTGAGTCTCCCACTACTAGCACCTGTCTGGCCTGCCCTTTTCTCCTGGTCCCCTGCTTACTGGACCTGTCATTCCCCTGACTGGCAGAGGAAGTGTCTTGCTGCAGCAGTGCTCTCCCTGAAATGACATCCCCCTCATCTGCCAACCTTGCAAACTTGTTGGGGTGTGTTGGATCAGGGTTAGCCTCCCTGGCCCTCTTCGCTCTACCCTGCTTTCTAAATGTAATCCAGCTACGTACCACACTTTCCTAAGCCTCCATGCTCCCACCCTCCTCCACATCTACCCCATAGAGTGACTGCTCAGTGAGCAGCAAACTCTATTCCAACTTGTTAACGCTTCTCAGGTTTGAAACTCGCTTGTTTAGATACGTGATTTGCAATTCCAAACAAGTAATTTGCTCACAACAGCTGTTCCAGGGCTGCATATATTACACAAGATGTGCACTGGACTGCGCTGTCTAAGATGGAACACATACTAATGGGGACTATGCAAAAAAAGAGAAAAAATACAATACAGTGCAGTGATAAGAAACTGACTTACTGTAGTCCCCTCCTAAAGTCCCTGAACCTCAAGTCACTTAATCTAAAGTCACACACTTAATACAAACACACACTGAAAATCAAACACTCGAACGCGCACAAATTCGCATTGTTTGTCTGCTTGTATAGATGCTGGTCCCAAACAACTTCAAACCAGACGTTTTTTTTCCTCTGGATTCAACAAGAAATTGGAAGATGTCCAGCAGTACCATCAGTTCAAATCTCGCAGAAACTAGTGGGACCCAGATATAACCATCTACTGTTTGGAAAAGTCTGGCCAAAAGCAGTCTTCATGGAAGAATTGTGGCCAAAAAGCCATACCTTGGACACGGAAACAAGGCTGAACAAGTCAAAATATGCACACAAACATAGGAACTTGGGTGTAGAAAAATGGGAGCAGGTGCGTACTGATGAGTCAAAAAGTAAAATATTTGGCTTTAACAGAAGGCAATTTGTTCGCCGAAAGGTTGATTGTCTGCATGCAACAACAGTGGAGTGTGGTGGAGGTTCCTTGCACGTGTTGGGCTGCATTTCATCAAATGGAATTGTAGATTTTTCCCTGGTTTCTGGGACAGTTCTGAGCTGATGACACTGCTGAACATTTTCCGATTTCGAAGGGACAGCATGATGTGTCATTCATTTGCTGCACTAAGTTTCTTTGGCCGTCCAGTGCGTCATTAACGTGGTCAGGATTAATGGTGTTCTCAATGCTGAGAAAAACAGGCAGATACTTATCCATCATGCAATACCATAAGGGTGGTGTCTGACTGGCTCCAAATACAGTGCCTTTCAAAAGTATTCACCCCCTTGACTTTTTTCCTTTTTTCTTTTTTTTTACATTACAGCCTTAAGTTCAATGTTTTGTTACTCTGATTTTTAGGTGATGGATCAGAACACAATAGTCTAAGGGTACTTTCACACTAGCGTTTTTCTTTTCCGGCATAGAGTTCCGTCACAGGGGCTCTATACAGGAAAAGAACTGATCAGTTTTATCCCCATGCATTCTGAATGGAGAATAATCCGTTCAGTTTGCATCAGGATTTCTTCAGTTCAGTAGTTTTGACTGATCAGCATGCTACAGTTTTATCTTCGGCGAAAAAAACTGAAGACTTGCCTAAATGCTGGATCCAGCATTTTTCCCCATAGGAATGTATTAGTGCCGGATCCGGCATTCAAAATACCGGAATGCCGGATCCGTCCTTCTGGCCTGCGCATGCACAGACCGGTAAAAATGTGGAAAAAAAAATACAAGACGGATCCGTCTGTCCACATGACAAGCGGAGAGACAGATCCGTTCTTGCAATGCATTTGTGATACGGATCCGCATCTGGATCCGTCTCACAAATGCTTTCAGTCACATTAAAATCGGCGGATCCCGCAAGTGTTAAAGTAGCCTAAGTCGGTGAAGTGAAATGAGAAAAATATATGAATAAAACTATTGTTCAGGAATAGAAAACAGAAAATTGACATATGCGTATGTATTCACCCCCTTTCTTAGGAAGCCCATAAAAAGCTCTGGTTTAACCAATTACCTTCAGAAATCACATAATTAGTGAAATGATGTCCACTTGTGTGCAATCTAAGTGTCACATGATCTGTCATTACATATACACACCTTGTTTGAAAGGCCCCAGAGGCTGCAACACCTAAGCAAGAGGCATCACTAACAAAACACTGCCATGGAGTCTAAGAAACTCTCCAAACAAGTAAGGGACAATGTTGTTGAGTACAAGTCAGGGTTAGGTTATAAAAGAATATCCAAATCTTTGATGATCCCCAGGAGCACCATCAAATCTATCATAACCAAATGCAAACCTGCCAAGAGACGGCCGCGACCAAAACTTACGGACCGGGCAGGGAGGGCATTAATCAGAGAGGCAGCACAGAGACCTAAGGTAACCCTGGAGGAGCTGCAGAGTTCCACAGCAGAGACTGGAGTATCTGTACATAGGACAAGAATAAGCTGTACGCTCCATAGAGTTGCCCCCCCCCCTCCCTCTATAGCACACTGGCCACCAATGTTGTTAATGCTATAGAGGGAGGGGGGCCGATGGGGGGCACACACTGTGCCACCAACAAATTATTACAATAGAGGGAGGAAGGGGGGGGCCGGTGGGGGCTCACACTGTGCCACCAACGAATTATTACAATAGAGGGAGGAAGGGGGGCGGGGGGGCCGGGGGGGGGCGCACACTGTGCCATTAACGAATTATTACAATAGAGGGAGGAAGGGGGGGGCTGGGGGGGGGCTCACACTGTGCCACCAACGAATTATTACAAAAGAGGGAGGAAGGGGGGGGCGGGGGGGCCGCACACTGTGCCACCAACCTATTATTACAATAGAGGGAGGGAGGGGGGTGCCGCACTGGCCACCAATGATATTAAAACTGGGGAGGGGGGGTCTGCCCCCTGCTGCCTGGCAGCCCTGATCTCTTACAGGGGGATATGATAGTACAATTAACCCCTTCAGGTGCGGCACCTGAGGGGTTAATTGTGCTGATCACGGCCCCCTGTAAGAGATCGGGTGCTGCCAGGCAGCAGGGGGCAATCATGTACACAGTTTGTAGTATATTCTAACTGGAAGCGTCCCCATCACCATGGGAACACCTCTGTGTTAGAATATACTGTCGGAAATGAGTTTTCACGATCTAACTCATATCCGACAGTATATTCTAACATAGAGGCGTTCCCATGGTGATGGGACGCTTCAAGTTAAAATATACCATCGGATTGGAGAAAACTCTGATCCGATGGTATAAAAGGGACTCCTGACTTTACATTGAAAGTCAATGGGGACGAATCAGTTTGAAATTGCACCATATTGTGTCAACGTCAAACGGATCCGTCCCCATTGACTTGCATTGTAATTCAGGACGGATCCGTTTGGCTCCGCACGGCCAGGCGGACACCAAAACGACTTTTTTTTCATGTCCGTGAATCCTCCAAAAATCAAGGAAGACCCACGGACGAAAAAACGATCACGGATCACGGACCTACGGACCCCGTTACGACCAATTTGTGCAGAAATCCATATTATTCCAAAGGGTTCACATACTTTTTCTTGCAACTGTATATATATATATATATATATGATAAATATATATGGTACATACACAGTACAGTAAGTAATAAACATATACATACACAGTACAGTATATATATATATATATATATATATATATATATAAATATACACAGTACAGTAAATAATAAATATATACATACATACACTATATATAGAGAGAGAGAGAGAGAGAGCAGGGGACATGGAAAATACTGTGCAAAAGTTTTAGGAAGATGCGTAAAAATACTGCAAAAGAAAGAATGCTTTTAAAAAATAGAATTGTTAAAAGGATTGTGCCTTAAAAAATAAATTCAACATTTTTGGGCTGCATGTACTTTAAAATGTATTATATATACTGAGCATGAGTGGATGCATATGCCCAGTTCCATTCTTCAACTACCACCAGCTGCAGCAAAAGAACATGCCCCCTGAGAAAGGAAATGCCCCCTGTGCTGCCAGCTTGACATAAATGTAGCAGAGCAATTGTGGCAATGAATAGAGAATTGTCTGGATTCATGTGAGGTATATGGCTGTCTTTAGCTTTGTTAGAAAGAGGCTGTCATGTATTATACAATGTCTGATTTTCATTTTTTATATTAATCATGAGAGAGGCACTTTAATTGTTTATTTTTATCAATTAACAAAATGCAAAGTGAATGAACATAAGAGAAATCATATTTGATGTGACTACCCTTTAACATTAACAACATTGGTGGCCAGCCTCCCCTCCCCCCCCCCCCCCTCACCGATCATTGGTGGCAGCGGAGTTCCGATCGGAGTCCCAGTTTAATCGCTGGGGCTCCGATCGGTAACCATGGCAACCAGGACGCTACTGCAGCCCTGGTTGCCATGGTTACTTAGCAATAGTACAATAGTAGAAGCATCATACTTACCTGCTGGCTGCTGCGATGTCTGTGTCCGGCCGGGAGCTCCTCCTACTGGTAAGTGACAGTTCATTTAGCAATGCGCCGCACAGACCTGTCACTTACCAGTAGGAGGAGCTCCCGGCCGGACACAAACATCGCAGCAGCCAGCAGGTAAGTATGATGCTTCTACTATTGTACTATTGCTAAGTAACCATGGCAACCAGGGCTACAGTAGCGTCCTGGTTACCATGGTTACCGATCGGAGCCCCAGCGATTAAACTGGGACTCCGATCGGAACTCCGCTGCCACCAATGATCGGGGGGGGGGGGAGAGGGGAGGCCGCACACTGGCCACCAATGTTGTTAATGCTATAGAGGGAGGGGGTGCCGATGGGGGGCGCACACTGTGCCACCAACTAATTATTACAATAGAGGGAGGAAGGGGGGGGGCGGGGGGGGGCGCACACTGTGCCACCAACAAATTATTACAATAGAGGGAGGAAGGGGGGGCGCACACTGTGCCACCAACGAATTATTACAATAGAGGGAGGAAGGGGGGGTGGGGGGGGCGCACACTGTGCCACCAACAAATTATTACAATAGAGGGAGGAAGGTGGGCGGCACTGGCCACCAATGAAATTTAAACTGGGGAGAGAGGGGGTCTGCCCCCTGCTGCCTGGCAGCCCCGAATCTCTTATAGGGGGCTATGATACGCACAATTAACCCCTTCAGGTGCGGCACCTGAGGAGTTAATTGTATGGATCACAGCCCCCTGTAAAAGATCGGGTGCTGCCAGGCAGCAGGGGGCAGTCATGTACACAGTTTGTAGTGTATTCTAACTAGAAGCGTTCCCATCACCGTGGGAACGCCTCTGCGTTAGAATATACTGTCGGATATGAGTTTTCACGAAGTGAAAACTTAGATCTGAAAAAGCTTTTATGCAGACGGATCTTCGGATCCGTCTGTATGAAAGTAACCTACGGCCACGGATCACGGACACGGATGCCAATCTTGTGTGCATCCGTGTTTTTTTACGGACCCATTGACTTGAATGGGTCCGTGAACCGTTGTCCGTCAAAAAAATAGGACAGGTCATGTTTTTTGGACGGACAGGATACACGGATCACGGATGCGGCTGCAAAACGGTGCATTTTCCGATTTTTCCACGGACCCATTGAAAGTCAATGAGTCTGCAAAAAAAAACGGAAAACGGCACAACGGCCACGGATGCACACAACGGTCGTGTGCATGAGGCCTAAGTCACAACAATAGACAATCACAGTCTGCTTAAACTAATAACACACAAAATATTTAATGTTACCATGTTTTTATTGAACACACCATGTAAACATGTCATGGTCTTACCTTCTTGCTGTTCTACTTCGTTTGACATGTGCTGGCGGCCATCTTGGTTTCTGGGTTTCTTGTAGCCTCCCACCCTGCGGCTTCTCCTTCCCACTGGGAGGAGCTGGATGCCTAGCTCATATATATAGGAGGTCTGTGGCTTCAGTTCCTTGCTTGGTCCTCCTGTGTTCACATGCTTCTAAGACTGCTGCTGCTTCTGGTTCCTGATCCTGGCTTCGTCTGACTACCCTGCTGGTTCCTGATCCAGGCTTCATCTGACTACCCTGCTGGTTCCCGATCCAGGCTTCGTCTGACTACCCTTCTGGTTCCTGACCTCTGGCTTCGCAAGACCCTGCTTCGGTTTAGCCATCCGTTTGGACTTTTGCCTTACAGCTTGATTTTCAATAAAGCCTTCTTATTTCCACTTATCTCTTGTTGTACGTCCGGTTCATGGTTCCATGACATTAGGACCAAGCCATGAATTCTGACGGTACAGGGCCATCCTCGCTACCTACGCTGGTTGCCAGACTTGATCAGCAGGATCACCTGTTGGGTCGGTTCGCTGTGGCGTTGCAAACCCTGCTTGAACGCACGGCTCATTTAGCTTCCGTTGCCGATGGGTCGGTTGTCGCTCCTGGGCCCGCTCCTACTGCCGCTCCGGTTGTTGCGCCAGAGTCTACCCCGACACCTGTTGCTGCGCCTGCGGTGTTTCGGGGTATGACCGGTTCTGCCCCCCTTCCACAGCGCTTTGGGGGAGAGCCAACTCAGTGCCGAGGTTTCCTTAACCAGGTGGGCATTTATTTCGAGTTGCTGCCACATGCCTTTCCTACTGAGAGATCAAAGGTGGGCTTCTTGATCTCGCTGCTCTCGGACAAGGCCTTGGCCTGGGCCAGCCCTTTATGGGAGAACAACAATCCGGCTGGAATAATGAGGCTCTGATCGCTGCTTTCTCTCATGGTCTCTCGGATGCCTTGAAGGATGAGGTTGCAGCTAAGGACCTACCAGTGGAGCTCGAGTCTCTTATTTCTTTCCTGATTTTGATTGACACCAGACTCAGGGAGAGACCTTCCTTTAAGGAGAGCCTGCGGAGGTCTTCTAACAGATTGGCGCCTACGTTTGCTGTCCCACCCGTGCCTCCCTCTCCTCCCACGCCTCCTGGGGATGACTTGTCTGGGGGTGAACCCATGCAGCTGGGGTTTGCTCGCCTGTCCGAGGGGGAGAGGGCACTCCGGAGACACGAGGGCCGATGCATGTACTGTGGTCTTGGTGGGCATTTTCGTTTGGCATGCCCGAACCGTCCGGGAAACGCTCGCACCTGAGATCCTGTCGGGGGCAGATCTTGGGTGGAGTCTCCTCGTCCCCGGTTTCCCGTGTTGACAAACCACTGATTACTGTTGTCCTCTCCTGGGTCGGGGGCTCGGTGACGACCCAGGCGTTGGTGGACTCTGGTGCTGGTGGTTTGTTCATTGATAGTGTGTTCGCTGCCGCCAATTCCATTCCTCTGCAGCCTCGAGGTTCCCCACTGGCTCTTGAGGCGATAGACGGCAGACCCCTTCTGCCGCCACACGTGACTCAGGAGACCCTTCCAGTGGGGATGGCCATTGGTGCCGTTCACAGAGAGTCGGTCTGTCTCCAAGTTATTTCGTCTCCACACTACTCGGTGGTCTTGGGGTACCCCTGGCTCCAGAAGCATAATCCGACTTTCGATTGGAGATCGGCCGAGATCCTCTCGTGGTCACCGCAGTGTGGGGCTAGTTGCATCCATGGGCCTGTCAAGTTGCTGTGTACTTCCTCGGACTCTCTGTTGCCTCCTGAATACGAGGAGTACCGGGATGTATTCGATAAGGTGCGTGCGGTTGCCCTACCTCCGCACCGCCCATACGATTGTGCCATAGAGTTACAACCTGGTGCCGTTCCTCCTCGTGGCAAAGCCTATCCACTGTCGGTAGCGGAGAATGAGGCCATGGAGGAGTACGTCAGGGAGGCGCTTTCACGCGGACACATTCGCAAATCCTCGTCCCCGGCAGGGGCTGGATTTTTCTTTGTGAAAAAGAAGGGCGGTGACTTGAGGCCTTGCATCGATTACAGGGGTCTCAATCGCATCACGATCAAGAACGCTTACCCGATACCCTTGATTTCCGAGCTGTTCGATCGCCTCAAAGGGGCCACGGTCTTTACCAAACTCGACCTGAGGGCGGCATATAACCTGGTAAGGATCAAGGCGGGCGATGAGTGGAAGACCGCGTTTAACACCAGGACCGGCCATTATGAATCCTTGGTTATGCCCTTTGGGTTGTGCAATGCGCCCGCAGTCTTCCAGGAATTCATCAGCGATGTTTTCCGTGACCTGTTGCAGCAGTGTGTGGTGGTCTATTTGGATGACATCATGGTATATTCTGAATCCATGGAGGCCCACATTCTGGATGTCAGACGAGTGTTGCAACGGTTACGAGAGAACAAGCTGTTCGGTAAGCTTGAGAAATGCGAATTTCACCGATCCCAGGTAACCTTCTTAGGTTTCATCATTTCCGCTGAGGGGTTCTCCATGGATCCTGAGAAGGTTTCGGCTGTCTTACAGTGGCCCCAGCCCAGTGGTCTTCGTGCCCTGCAGCGCTTTTTGGGCTTCGCCAATTATTATCGGAAGTTCATCAGGGACTTTTCCATGCTAGCCAAGCCTCTCACGGATCTGACCAGGAAGGGCAGTAATCCCCAGGTCTGGCCGCTCGAGGCAATCCGAGCTTTTGAGGCTCTAAAGTCCGCCTTTGTGTTGGCTCCGATTCTGTCGCATCCCAACCCTGGGTTGCCCTTTGTCCTCGAGGTGGACGCGTCTGAGACGGGAGTAGGCGCCCTTCTGTCTCAGCGTAGAACACCAGAGGGTCCTCTGCTTCCTTGTGGGTTTTACTCCCGGAAACTGTCTTCCGCGGAGTGCAACTATCAGATTGGTGACAGGGAGTTATTGGCCATCGTGCAGGCCCTTAAAGAATGGAGGCACTTGCTCGAGGGCTCGGTGGTTCCGGTTCTCATCCTGACGGACCACAAGAATCTGACCTACCTCTCTGAGGCCAAGAGATTGACACCACGTCAGGCCAGATGGGCTCTGTTCTTGTCACGTTTTAATTACGTGGTCTCCTACCTACCCGGTTCCAAGAACATCAGAGCGGATGCCTTATCACGGCAGTACTCCGAGCTGTCCGGGGAGGAGTCGATTCCGACTTCGGTCATACCTCCGAATCAGATCCTGGCCGCCATTCGCACCAGCCTGACTTCTCCCCTGGGTGAGCAGATTTTGGCGTCTCAATCTGGTGCTCCCTCTGGGAGACCCAACGGCAGATGTTTTGTGCCTGAGGAGTTGCGCACTCGGTTGTTGCGAACCTACCATAACTCCAAGGCCGCGGGGCATCCTGGAAAGAATCAGCTGTCCTGGGCTGTTTCACGTCTGTTCTGGTGGCCTTCTCTACGTTCCGACATCGCCGCATATGTAGCGGCATGCTCCGTTTGTGCCCAGAGTAAGTCCCCTCGGCACCTTCCGTTGGGCCTTTTGCAACCCATAGCCACCGGGGAGCGTCCATGGTCACACCTGGGGATGGATTTCATTGTGGACCTCCCTGCATCCCGAGGCCATACGGTCATTCTCATGATTGTGGATCGGTTTTCCAAAATGTGCCACTGTGTTCCTCTCAAGAAGTTACCCTCTGCACAAGAGTTGGCCACGATTTTTGCCAGGGAGGTCTTCCGGTTGCACGGTTTGCCCAAGGAGATTGTGTCGGATCGGGGGAGTCAGTTTGTGTCCAGGTTCTGGCGCGCCTTTTGCTCCCAGTTAGGGATTCATCTCTCTTTCTCCTCGGCCTACCACCCTCAGTCCAATGGGGCCGCAGAACGATCCAATCAGGCCTTGGAGCAATTCCTTCGTTGCTATGTCTCCGATCACCAAGACAATTGGGTTGACCTCCTGCCTTGGGCTGAGTTTGCCAGGAACACGGCGGTGAACTCTTCCTCTGGGACGTCTCCCTTCATGGCCAATTATGGGTTCCAACCTGCCGTGTTACAGGAGGTATTCTCTCCCCAGGATATTCCAGCTGTGGAGGATCACCTTTCCGTCCTACGTGCTTCTTGGGTACAGATCCAGAGGTCCCTTGAGGTCTCTGCGCAGCGCCAGAGACTCCAGGCTGATCGCAGACGAGCGCCCGCTCCTTCCTACCAGGTCGGAGACCGCATATGGTTGTCCACCTGCAACCTCAACCTTCGAGTGCCCACTCCCAAGCTGGCGCCTCGCTTTGTTGGTCCCTTCCGAGTGCTTCGCAGGGTAAACCCGGTAGCCTATGCCCTTGCGCTTCCTCCTGGCATGCGGATCTCCAACGTGTTTCATGTCTCCCTGTTGAAGCCACTGGTGTGTAATCGTTTCACTTCCTCGGTTCCTCGGCCTCGTCCGGTCCAAGTGGGCAATCGTGAGGAGTATGAGGTGAGCAATATCCTGGACTCACGCCTGGTCCGCGGTCGGGTGCAGTTTTTGGTTCATTGGCGTGGTTATGGTCCAGAGGAGCGTTCCTGGGTTCCCTCCGCAGATGTCCATGCTCCTGCCTTGCTCCGAGCCTTCCACGCACGCTTCCCTCAGAAACCGTTCTTTACTCCGCGGAGGAGGGGCCCTTGAGGGGGAGGTACTGTCATGGTCTTACCTTCTTGCTGTTCTCCTTCGTTTGACATGTGCTGGCGGCCATCTTGGTTTCTGGGTTTCTTGTAGCCTCCCACCCTGCGGCTTCTCCTTCCCACTGGGAGGAGCTGGATGCCTAGCTCATATATATAGGAGGTCTGTGGCTTCAGTTCCTTGCTTGGTCCTCCTGTGTTCACATGCTTCTAAGACTGCTGCTTCTGGTTCCTGATCCTGGCTTCGTCTGACTACCCTGCTGGTTCCTGATCCAGGCTTCATCTGACTACCCTGCTGGTTCCCGATCCAGGCTTCGTCTGACTACCCTTCTGGTTCCTGACCACTGGCTTCGCAAGACCCTGCTTCGGTTTAGCCATCCGTTTGGACTTTTGCCTTACAGCTTGATTTTCAATAAAGCCTTCTTATTTCCACTTATCTCTTGTTGTACGTCCGGTTCATGGTTCCATGACAAAACACCCTGTCACTGGGCGCCGAAGACGCACTTGGTCTCCCACCAGCCGTAGACCTGCTGCTTAGCTTCGGGAGCGAGGATCTGTGTTTGGTCTCGTTCCTTTGCTAGCTGGGAGGCTCCCTGCTCCTAGGTCTGCCTTGAGCACCGAGCTGATCACTCAGTGCTCGACTCGTCTGTCTGTCGGTCATGTGACGCTGGCCACGTCACATGACCCTCACTCCCCACTATAAATACAGGCTGCCTGCTGGCTACAGGTTGCCTGTGATTATCGTCTCTAGGGCTGTGTGTACTATTATTATTGCTTCCTACTTGACCTCTGGTATTGACCTTGTTTGTTTCCTGACCTCACTTTTCCCACTCCCTTGGTACCTACGCTATCTCTCGGATTTGACCTCGGCTCGTTCTCGGATTTCGTCTCCTGCCTCATCCCTTGTAGTGACGTGACCTCCCGGACCGACCTCGGCTAGTTGACCCGCCATTGCCTTTCCCATCACTGGGTACTGTTGTCTTATCTACCTCCCTGTCTATCCATTTGCCTTGGTCTTGTGTACAGCCTTCTGCCTTGGCTGTCTGTTCCTCTTCTTCACTGCTCACTCTGCTCTACACTTACATAGATCAGGGACCATCGCCCAGTTGCGCCCCGTCACCTAGGGCGGGTGGTGCAAGTAGGCAGGGACAGGGTTGAGGGTGGCAGTTTAGGGGGTGCACTTCCTCCCTACCTTCCTTACCCATGACACATTCACAGTGCAGGTGGAAAAAGTATGTGAACCCTTGGATTTAATAACTGGTTGAACCTCCTTTGGCAGCAATAACTTCAACCAAACTTTTTCTGTAGTTGCAGATCAGACATGCACAACGGTCAGGAGTAATTCTTGACCATTCCTCTTTACAGAACTGTTTCAGTTCAGCAATATTCTTGGGATGTCTGGTGTGAATCGCTTTCTTGAGGTCATGCCACAGCATCTCAATCGGGTTGAGGTCAGGACTCGGACTGGACAACTCCAGAAGGCATATTTTCTTCTGTTTAAGCCATTCTGTTGTTGATTTACTTCTATGCTTTGGGTCATTGTCCTGTTACAACACCCATTTTCTATTGAGCTTCAGCTGGTGGACAGATGGCCTTACTTTCTCCTGCAAAATGTCTTGATAAACTTGGAATTCATTTTTCCTTTGATGATGGAAATCCGTCCAGGCCCTGACACAGCATAGCAGCCCCAAACCATGATACCCCCACCACCATACTTTACAGTTGGGATGAGGTTTTGATGTTGGTATGCCTCTTTTTCTCCACACATAGTGTTGTGTGTTTCTTCCAAACAACTCAACTTTGGTTTCATCTGTCCACAGAATATTTTGCCAGTACTGCTGTGGAACGTCCAGGTGCTCTTGTGCAAACTGTAAACGTGCAGCAATGTTTTTTTTGGACAGCAGTGGCTTCCTTTGTGGTATCCTCACATGAATTCCATTCTTGTTTAGTGTTTTGCATATCGCATATTCACTAACAGGGATGTTAGCATATGCCAGAGACTTTTGTAAGTCTTTAGCTGACACTCTAGGATTCTTCGTCACCTAATTGAGCAGTCTGTGCTCTGCTCTTGCAGTCATCTTTACAGGACGGCCACTCCTAGGGAGAGTAGCAGCAGTGTTGAACTTTCTCCATTTATAGACAATTTGTCTTACTGCGGACTGATGAACAGCAAGGCTTTTGGAGATACTTTTATAACCCTTTCCAGCTTTATGCAAGTCAACAATTCTTAATTGTAGGTGATCTAAGAGCTCTTTTGTGAGAGGCATCATTCACATCAGGCAATGCTTCTTGTAAAAAGCAAACTCAGAACTGGTGTGTGTTTTTTTATAGGGCAGGGCAGCTGTAACCAACACCTCCAATCTCATCTCATTAATTAGACTCCAGTTGGCTGACACCTCACTCCAATTAGCTCTTGGAGATGTCATTAGTCTAGGGGTTCACATACTTTTTCCACCTGCACTGTGAATGTTTACATGGTGTGTTAAAAAAAACATTCTTTGTGTGTTATTAGTTTAAGCAGACTGTGATTGTCTATTGTGACTGATGAAGATCAGATCACATTTTATACCCAATTTGTGCAGAAATCCATATCATTCCAAAGGGTTCACATACTTTTTCTTGCAACTATATATACAGTACAGACCAAAAGTTTGGACACACCTTCTCATTCAAAGAGTTTTCTTTGTTTTCATGACTATGAAAATTGTAGATTCACACTGAAGGCATTACAACTATGAATTAACACATGTGGAATTATATACATAACAAAAAAGTGTGAAACAACCGAAAATATGTCATATTTTAGGTTCTTCAAAGTAGCCACCTTTTGCTTTGATTACTGTTTTGCACACTCTTGGCATTCTCTTGATGAGCTTCAAGAGGTAGTCACCTGAAATGGTCTTCCAACAGACTTGAAGGAGTTCCCAGAGATACTTAGCACTTGTTGGCCCTTTTGCCTTCACTCTGCGGTCCAGCTCACCCCAAACCATCTCGATTGGGTTCAGGTATGGTGACTGTGGAGGCCAGGTCATCTGGTGCAGCACCCCATCACTCTCCTTCATGGTCAAATAGCCCTTACACAGCCTGGAGGTGTGTTTGGGGTCATTGTCCTGTTGAAAAATAAATGATGGTCCAACTAAACGCAAACCGGATGGAATAGCATGCCGCTGCAAGATGCTGTGGTAGCCATGCTGGTTCAGTATGCCTTCAATTTTGAATAAATCCCCAACAGTGTCACCAGAAAAGCACCCCCACACCATCACACCTCCTCCTCCATGCTTCACGGTGGGAACTAGGCATGTAGAGCCCATCCGTTCACCTTTTCTGCGTTGCACAAAGACACGGTGGTTGGAACCAAAGATCTCAAATTTGGACTCATCAGACCAAAGCACAGATTTCCACTGGTCTAATGTCCATTCCTTGTGTTCTTTAGCCCAAACAAGTCTCTTCTGCTTGTTGCCTGTCCTTAGCAGTGGTTTCCTAGCAGATATTCTACCATGAAGGCCTGATTCACACAGTCTCCTCTTAACAGTTGTTCTAGAGATGTGTCTGCTGCTAGAACTCTGTGTGGCATTGACCTGGTCTCTAATCTGAGCTGCTGTTAACCTGCGATTTCTGAGGCTGGTGACTCGGATGAACTTATCCTCTGCAGCAGAGGTGACTCTTGGTCTTCCGTTCCTGGGGCGGTCTACATGTGAGCCAGTTTCTTTGTAGCGCTTGATGGTTTTTGTGACTGCACTTGGGGACACTTTCAAAGTTTTCCCAATTGTTCGGACTGACTGACCTTAATTTCTTAAAGTAATGATGGCCACTCGTTTTTCTTTACTTAGCTGCTTTTTTCTTGCCATAATACAAATTCTAACAGTCTATTCAGTAGGACCATCAGCTGTGTATCCACCTGACTTCTCCACAACGCAACTGATGGTCCCAACCCCATTTATAAGGCAAGAAATCCCACTTATTAAACCTGACAGGGCACACCTGTGAAGTGAAAACCATTTCAGGTGACTACCTCTTGAAGCTCATCAAGAGAATGCCAAGAGTGTGCAAAGTAGTAATCAAAGCAAAAGGTGGCTACTTTGAAGAACCTAGAATATGACATATTTTCAGTTGTTTCACACTTTTTTGTTATGTATATAATTCCACATGTGTTAATTCATAGTTTTGATGCCTTCAGTGTGAATCTACAATTTTCATAGTCATGAAAATAAAGAAAACTCTTTGAATGAGAAGGTGTGTCCAAACTTTTGGTCTGTACTGTATATATATATATATATATATATATATATTCACCAAATGAAGAGGCAGCACTTCCAGTCATGGGTGATAGGGTGATGACCCCAAACTTTATTCCCAGCAACGTTTCGGCCTTCTCTCTGAGGCCTTTGTCAAGCTACAACAATGCTAAAAAGTGGGCTCTATATACCCACAACTCATTACAAAATCAGTGCAATTAATGAAAACCAGTGTAGACAATTAAGTCACATGACCATCCAACACTATACTGTCACATGACTATACAAGTGCAAATCTTATTTATATCACATAATAAAACCATCGTACAGCATATTTCACATAATAATCAAAGTGGGTCATACATCATATGTGTCGCATATCATAAATGCGATGTACAGACATCAGTATTCAAAATACTACATCCAGTGTTCACTATCTCCCAGGTGGTCACAAGTGTACTAACCATAAAGAGTTAAAAACATCATTACATTATACAGCTGTATCTTATTATTAAAATTGGTGAGACCAACCGTCATGGAGTAACCAAGTGTGCCTGCTTCAGCGTCTCCCCGTCTGTCAGGCGCATGCGCCGCGGCGAGCGTCATCCGTCACCCTCCCCATGCGGCCGCGTCATCACGCACGCTCCCTGTGACCACCTGGGAGATAGTGAACACTGGATGTAGTATTTTGAATACTGATGTCTGTACATCGCATTTATGATATGCGACACATATGATGTATGACCCACTTTGATTATTATGTGAAATACGCTGTACGATGGTTTTATTATGTGATATAAATAAGATTTGCACTTGTATAGTCATGTTACAGTATAGTGTTGGATGGTCATGTGACTTAATTGTCTACACTGGTTTTCATTAATTGCACTGATTTTGTAATGAGTTGTGGGTATATAGAGCCCACTTTTTAGCATTGTTGTAGCTTGACAAAGGCCTCAGAGAGAAGGCCGAAACGTTGCTGGGAATAAAGTTTGGGGTCGTCACCCTATCACCCATGACTGGAAGTGCTGCCTCTTCATTTGGTGAATATATATGTTGGAGGACAAGCCAGCCTCTTTGAGGAATATTGCACCCAGCGCACAACGTCTGACTGTGCTGCTGCATCATCTGTTGTATTATATATATATATATATATATATATATATTGTACAACAAGAGGATAGATGAATAGATAAGCAAGGTCACAGATGAAACTTGTAATCATCTTTGTTAAGCATTTTATCATACACTGTACCCTGAGACCAGACGAGACAACAGCTTCAAACAAACAACAACCATGGAGCTTGACACAGTATGCAGCAAATGTAAAACTCTAACTACAGCCTGTTCAGATTATGAGTTACCATGTGTAAGCCTAACTAATGTAATAAAGATCTGTCTGAAAAACAATCTGAAATTATTTTATCTTTTTCCTTTTATGTTTTTTTTTCTGTTTAACAAGTTTGGGGAGAGACATTTTTCTCTAAGTATGTACAACTGGGTAGAAGTCTTCTTAAATTTTTTATGAAGTCTAGTGTCTGTGTTAGCGAGATTTCAATTGGTTGGCATATGACTTAGTCCACCGGGAATAAGATTTACACTTCAACAGTTTTTTTCCCCCCTTCAATGCACACGTTGATTAAGTATCATATCTATGCGGGTTTTGTTACACATTTTCTGTGGATCCCTGGAATTTGTGCTCTGACCTCAAACATCCACAAATGCACTCCACAAATTTCAAGTCTGTTTAAAGTAGAGGATTAAAGGGAATACATTAGAGAGTAAAAACATAATGTTCAGCATCTCCAACCCACCACCTGTTTTTTTAGTTTGTTTTTCACAAGAATTAACTTTAAAAGCAGAATCTTGTTGGTTCTCCCAGAATTCCCGAGGGTGTTGTGTAGCATATAATTACCATATATCCTTGGAAGAAAAAAAAATATCTTGGTATAAACCATAATCTACCTCTGAAACTTTGGAATAATGTATAACGGATGTAAACATATCGAATCTACTTTTGTGTTAATGTCTATAAATACTACTGTATAATTGGGATACTTACATTTATGGACATCAAACTAGTCATAAGGAGCAATAAATAATGTTTTTCTCCCTGTACTTATATAATGTTTCTCAGAGGCGGAGACTGGCTATACAGTAAATGGCTTAAAAGTATAACTCAACCACATGGTCAACAGTACTTGGGACTACATCCACTTTCATCCAGCTGTTTTCTCTGATTGAAAGTAAGACGCTATTTGGAAGCAGGTCCCAACAAATGACTTTGTTCTTGCTGCGTTTATTAGGTAGTGGTAGCCTTACAGCATTCTAAATTTCTATTAAGCATTTACACAAGCACAGCATGTACAAAGCATGTACAGCTCTCATAATTTAGAAAAGTCAAGGTAGGGAAGCTTGATATGGCTTCATGTTGTAATGTCCTGTTAGTGGCCACTAGGGATGAGCGAATTTCATATTTTGAAGTTGGTGTGCGGGTTTGTGTTGTGGTATTTACTGAATTACATTTTGGATTTCCATGATAGAATGCATAATGGAATGCCTTTAGAGGCATTACGTTATTGATTCCATCATAATAGAAGTCTATGGCCTGCATAACGGATCCGTCAGGTTTACGTTCTGAAGCAGTGGACTCCAGCATAACATAAACCGGACGGATCCGTTATGCAGGCCATAGACATCTATTATGACAGAATGCCTCTAAAGGCATTCCATTATGCATTCCGTCATGGAATTGCGTTATGGTCCGTGGTAACGGAATCCATAACACAATTCAGCAAATACCACAACAGGAACCCGCACACAAACTTCAAAATATGGAATTCGCTCATCCCTTGTGGCCACTATACACATGTTTAAGACAGCCTCTTCATATTTTATGGGTGCCTGCTAGAGATGAGTGAAGTTTTGATAAATTGGATTCAGCAACTTCACCGAAGTTAGCCAAGAAATTTAATTTTTTTACGAATGAATTTGTCACAAATCGCTATAAATCAGATATACCCAGGCCTCTGCCTTAGTGTACAGCCACATGAAGTGGCCATGCTGCGTTTAATATTGAAGATCGCACTCCATAGTCCTTCTTTGTTGTTAGTGGCCATGCAGCACCTTTAAACAGGGGCTGCTGCTGGTATGGGGTTTGGCTGGTTAGGTGGTGGGGACAATATGCATATTATTACTGTTCTTGCCTGCAATCTCCTGCAGGTTCTTTTACAGTAAACACAGAATATTAATCAGCTCTGGCATGCCCACTACTCCAACCCCAGCGCTCTCCTGTCCTACAGGTGGGAGCCCTTCTTCAGCTATCTGCTTCTCCTCCTTTTCCACATTATCTAATATCGACGAGAACATGTCATCAGGAACATCCAGCTCCTCCTCTCTCTGCATCTGACTTTGAAGGATGATTTGGAAGAAGTAAAGCTAGCAAATGATGAGGACAGTGATCATTAAGACCTGGCCCCACTAAGGGGTGCTGACTGGATGGTATTGGTTGGCACGCTAGCAGTGGAATAATAAAGGCTTTCATCTTAATGGTATTGAATTACATATCTTATTTTATGGCAGATGTAGGAAAAAAGTAAATGTAGGAATAAATAAATAAAACTGATGCAGCCAAAGTTTTCCTGCACTCTCCCTTCTCCAATATTCTTCTATTAATCGTTTTCAGCAACACTGTCCCTAGAGCATGAGTGCTTGCCACGTCTCTCCCTATGCTTAGCTCACAGGACAATGGTGGACACCATGTGGGATGAGGGTTTTATAGAGCTGTAACATCACACAGGATGGCTATCTGCAGATTGGCTGGCTGCACAGCATTATGGGTGATCTTGCATTCCCAGGCTTCTTACTATGACTTTGTAAAATGTGCAGCTGCCATTATAGGAAAAACTGGTTTGTTACCATGAAGCACAAGGAAATTCAGATTCATTGCAAATCAAAGTTTTTCTAAACTTCGGACTGAATACCGCTTTGAATGCTTTGCTTTGCTCAACACTAGTGCCTGCATAATTGTATCTGCATAAAGAGCATTTAAAATGTTGCCAACAGTACCAGCAAGATTCAAGAGTTGCATCACCTAGAAAACCTCCCACCTGTGAAGCTTCTTCCATATAATGAACTCTTTTCCTAATATATGATGAGAGAAATGGCCGCTTTGATGGCCTGAGTCATCTCTTCTTTCTAAGCTGGGATGTAATAATAATTTAGCTATAATCCTCAGTCCCATCACCTTTAGTGACAACAAAGAAGGAAGTGGCACAGGGCATGATTAAGCAAACCTGAAACCAATGACTTGCATCTTAGAAATTATTTGCCACTGTTGTAGAGTACATACCAACCTGATGCTCACAAACTACTCTAAAATGAAATAGACGAGACACAAAATATTTCTTTACTTGATAAAATATATAAGGATTCCATTGTTCTTATGCAAAAAGTGAACACTTCTGTCATATTAAATCCAATGTCCAAATATTCGAACAAAACTTTTCAGGGTCACGTATGTACAATTGAAAAAACTACAGTTGTTCTTTAAAACACCATTTCGTTAGTACAGCTGTCCATGGCCCCAGCATGGATGCCGTGCTGCTCACAATGCTGCTTTTTCTATTCTTGCTGGGGGGTCCCCGGGTATCTAAGATTCCCTCTCCAGGTAGAGAAGCCCTGAGCTTTATAGTAGTCTGGTAACCAGCAAAGGTGTTGACGTCTACTAGCTCTATGATTTTTTTATTGCATTTTGCTTATGTTTATCCTGTGTTTGTTCGTGTCTGTGCTCCAGCACATTCAAATTCATGCTTCAGTTCTATTCATGTTTACGTTAACCTTGTCTATTTGCCTTGTTCGTGTTCTTATCAAGTAGACAGCATGCCTATGTGCAGTCCGGATCTAATAACATGCATTTAAGCCTTAGCAACTGTCCAGACTGTTTCTGCAGGTTAGCCTGTGGTTTTGGTGTGTTTCTATATCCTGAGAAACCAGTACTGTTGTCCCTGATCCCTGTGGGTCAGCTGCCAACTACACCGGGACTATGCCAAGAGGTAGCGGTCTGGTTGCTTCCCTGAGCGAATGCCAGATCCCTGTACAGAGGCTAAAGGGCGCACAAAAGGGAGTACTGAAATAAGGTCCTTACGGTTAGCCCCAAGCCAAATAGGTTGGTTGGCACAGTGGATCCCCACTCACTGATCTGTAACCATTTCTTTTCACACGGTTATGTTCCAAGCTGCCTACCATGTTGACTAAGAGGTTAAAGGAAAAGTAAACTTGAAATTAATTATAATAGTAGAGAGGACAAAGACATTTTCAGAATTTTCATTAAAAACATAAAGCTAACATAAGTGTTAATTTTCTCCTGAACCTTTAAAAGTTTCAAATGGGTGCCAATTTTTTGGGGTAGAGCTTTACAACAGTCTTATCTGGTTTTCTGTAGTACACTCCGTGTACTGTCCTCATCCGTTGCACCGTTCCATTGCCCTGCCAAAAAATAGAACATGTCCTATTCTTGTCTGTTTTGCAGACAAGAATAGGCATTTCTACAATGGGCTGCACATTCCGTTCCGCAAATGGCGGAAGGCACACGGGCGGCTTACGTTTTTTGCGGATCCGTGGTTTGCGGACTGCAAAAAACGGACCGGTCGTGTGCATGAGGCCTAAGTCAAGCATGTTTCACTTATGCAGTAAGTGAGATAGCAAGATGGGTGGGTATATGGAAATGCCAGTCTTGATAATCTCCCCCAGAGAGTTGAGATTACAAGACAAAAACTACACATGAGTACTGAAGGATTCAGGAGTACAATAAGTTTGAATTTTTGAATGTCAGACCCACATTGCTCTCCTATTGATAAGCTATCTCATGGATAGCTCATCATTATGTTGGTGGTAGCAAACCCCTTTAATACTTAACATTTTGATAAAATAATACCCAAAAGTTGAGCTTCAATTTAATGTGAAACTGTATGTAGAAACATACTTGATGTTATGAATAACTTACCACATTATATAACTATTAAAGATAAGACTGAAGAAAAGTTACCATATTTTTCGCCCTATAAGACGCACTCCCCCCCCCCCCCCCCAAAAAAAAAAGTGGGAGGAAAATGGCAGTGCGTCTTATCGGGCAAATGCTGCTGTTTAAGCTGATACATCGCCGACCGCATGCTGCACAGCGCGGCGGCGGTGTATCAATATGGAGGGAGGAGGGGCTGGGGGTCAGCATCTAGCTTTGTAATGGAAGCAGGGCCCGGGCAGTCACTGTATTCTATTGTACCGGGCCCCGCTCACTGTACTAATCGTATCTACGGTAACTGCAGGCAATGTTTAACCATAGAATATGTTCGATCCAGCAGCCTATACTTACGACCATAGCAGGCAGGAGGCTGGGTGGGCGGGCGGGCACTGGCCGCTTAACTTCCTACGTCACTTGCCTGCTCCGCCCACTTTATGAATGAAGCAGGCAGCGCGGCCACGTGACGTAGTGAGTTACGCTGCCAGTGCCTGCACGCCCAGCCTTCTGCCTCCTGCTTGCTATTGTCGTAAGTAGAGGCTGCTGGATCGAACATATTCTATAGTTAAACATTGTCTGCAGTTACCGTAGATACGATTAGTACAGTGAGTGGGGCCCGGTGCAAGAGAATATAATGACTGCACTGGGCCCCCGCTGCCATTAAAAAACGAGTGTAGATGCCAGCCCCCACCGCCTGTATTGGAGGTCATTCACAGTGGCTGACACTGTTATGGGGGGATCTGTGGATGACAACTAGCATAAGATGCTATTTATCTGTCATCCACCGATCCCCCCATAGCAGTGTCATGCCATCCACAGATGCCCCCATAACAGTGCCATCCACAGATTCCCCCATAACAGTGTAAGCCACAGACCCCCATAACAGTGTAAGCCACAGACCCCCTTAATAGTGCCATCCACAGACCCACATAACAGTGCCATCCACAGACCCCATAACAGTGCCATTCACAGATGCTTATAACAGTGTCAGCCACAGACCCCCATAACAGTGCCATCCACAGACCCCCATAACAGTGTCATCCATAGATCCCCCATAACAGTGCGTCATCCACAGATCCCCCATAATAGTGTCATTTACAGGCTACCATTAGTTCAAAGCCCACCAAATGCACACCTTTTGGTTCAAAATATTTTTTTTCTTATTTTCCTCCTCATTTCCTCCTTATGGGCCGGTGCGTTTTATATTGCAAAAATTATTAGTGTTGAGCGCAAAAACAGCATGGGTTTACTTCAGGGAGATCACGTCAAACTAATCTTATTGATTTTTTTAATTAGGTGACTAATATAATAGATGGAGGAGGTGCAGTAGACATTGCTTATCTAGACTTTAGTAAGGCTTTTGATACTGTCCAACATAGAAGGCTTATCAATAAAGTGCAGTCTTTGGGCTTGAACTCCCATATTGTTTAATGGATTAGGCAGTGGCTGAGGGACAGGCAACAGAGGGTTGTAGTCAATGGAGTATATTCAGACCAAGGTCTTGTTACCAGTGGGGTACCTCAGGGATGTGTTCTGGGACCCATATTGTTTAATATCTTTATCAGCGAAATTGCAGAAGGCCTCGATGGTAAGGTGTGTCTTTTTGCTGATGACACAAAGATTTGTAACAGGGTTGATGTTCCTGGAGGGATACACCAAATGGAAAAGGACTCAAAAATATGGCAACCAAAATTTAATGTTGATAAGTGCAAGATAATGCACCTGGGACGTAAAAACCCAAGAGCAGAATATAAAATCAGTGATACAGTCCTAACCTCAGTATCTGAGGACAGGGATTTAGGGGTCATTATTTCAGAAGACTTAAAGGTAGTCAGACAATGTCATAGACCAGCAGGAAATGCTAGCAGAATGCTTGGGTGTATAGGGAGAGGCATTACCAGTAAAAAGAGGGAAGTGCTCATGCCGCTCTACAGAGCACTAGTGAGACCTCATTTGGAGTATTGTGCGCAGTACTGGAGACCATATCTCCAGAAGGATATTGATACTTTGGAGAGAGTTCAGAGAAGAGCTACTAAACTGGTACATGGATTGCAGGATAAAACTTACCAGGAAAGATTAAAGGACCTTAACATGTATAGCTTGGAAGAAAGACGAGACAGAGGGGATATGATAGAAACTTTTAAATACATAAAGGGAATCAACAAGGTAAAGGAGGAGAGCATATTTAAAAGAAGAAAAACTGCTACAAGAGGACATAGTTTTAAATTAGAGGGGCAAAGGTTTAAAAGTAATATCAGGAAGTATTACTTTACTGAGAGAGTAGTGGATGCATGGAATAGCCTTCCTGCAGAAGTGGTAGCTGCAAATACAGTGAAGGAGTTTAAGCATGCATGGGATAGGCATGAGGCTATCCTTCATATAAGATAGGGCCAGGGGCTATTCATAGTATTCAGTATATTGGGCAGACTAGATGGGCCAAATGGTTCTTATCTGCCGACACATTCTATGTTTCTATGTAAATATTCGAATCGCGAATTTTAATTGCGAGTTTCGCCACTTCAAGAATTCACAAATATTTAGAATATAGGGCTATATATTCATATTTGCGAATAGTGTTGAATATTCTAATCGCAAATTTATCGCGAATATATTACATTGCCAATTTTCGCAATCAAGTAAACTGGAGATCCCGAATTATCGAATTTGCTAATTTATGGCAAATATTCGGCCAAAATTGTGCGAAATATTGGGAATTCAAATATTGCCTATGCCGCTCATCACTAATGCCTATGCAGTTTAGTGAACTTTTGTTACTCAAATGCATTGTTCATGCAATGTGTCTACCTTTAACTTTCCCAAAATTCAATATCTCATTAAAATATTGCAACATTTTACCAAAACCGTAAAAGACTGCAACCCACATCACAACCACTGGGTGGTCATGCACAGATATATAGCGTAGCCATGTCATTACACAGTATCAAAAAATCATGCTTTTTTATTTTTTTAAACCTGGTGATGACATGCCACATAACTCAGTATATGTTGAGTCAAGTCAAAAGGCAAAGAAGAACATATCTGTTCATTGTAATAAGTATACACTGATGAGCAAAAAGGCAACAATGTTTTGATCCTTTGACTTTCAGGCTCCATATCTCACCATCCACTACAGCTTCGAAAGTGAGTCTACCATCATTTTATAGACAATCATCTTGGCTATCTCGTACATAAATTGGACTTGCAACTACTTAGCATATGATTAGTCATGCATATGCTGTTACACAGATAATATTTACATTAATGTAGATGGGAATTTATATAGTTTATTCTTTGAACCATTTCCTATGGATATTTCAATAGTTAGTTATATGCTGTTTAAATGACATAAATATGTGGTCTCAAAAGGCAGGAAAGGCTCAACCCCAAATGCAGTTGTGCATTTATGCTCGGGGGAGCAGATACTGCGCTTGTGGTCTGTTGCTTAGGGCGATCCCCAGCAATGGAGGATGCCTGCAGCAGACCACAAGTGCCACAGAGACATCCTACACCAGATGGTAAAATGTGTGGATGTAGAATAAAACATAAAATAAATAGTTATAAGATTAGGTGCACTTTTTTGGTGGATGCAAACAGTAATATCTGACTAACCCTCACACTGATGTTAAAAATGAGACATTAGCCAGTATATACTTATATTAAGGACACACCTGAGCCCGCACACCCCCCAAGGTTTCTTAAGTGGCACACTGTGAGGAGATTTATAGGCCATACATGCTGGGAGGGAAGGGATGCAAATCAGCTCTTAACAAGCTCTGCCTCTAATGCCACCAGATGTAAGGCAGCTATCCTATAAGTCAATGTCCAGCTCTTAAAACAAGCCTTGAGACATGACTTGGATATTAAATAAGCCCACACCTTAGTCAGATGTAACTGTTTGCATCCACAACAGAAGTGCACCTAATCTTAAAACTATTTATTTTAGTTATATGCCTATCTAGTGGCCTTTTTTGGTAATGCACTTGTTTTTTCCATGTTCCCTCCCTGAGATCTATGACACATTTCCTTTGTGTGATGCTCCACCCTTCTTCTTGAGTACAGCACTTCCTGTGTCATGCATGCAGCTAACAAGCCTCATGTAACAGGGGCACATATATTCTGCAAGGTACGCTAAAGAAAGTATCATCTTTTGACTGCATAAAACTGAGATCCATTCATTCTGCTGTATCCTTTTGTCTGATGTACAGAATAAAGCAACTTTGTGGATGAACACGGTATTAGTGAAGCTATCTGATAAGGATTTCTGCAGTGATTATATCTGCTTATACAGGCTAGGCATAGAGGTCTTACAAGGGACAGATCGCTATCACAACAATCGGAGTCAGAATAATGCAGATTGTTGTCATGTAACTGCATTGTTACTGTTTTGCACCTGGTGGTAGAACAATCTTTTTCTTCTTGAATACTACAAATTACAACCTGTTCTCACATTCCCTAATAACTAAGTGTGTTATTAGGTTGACTCCCAAGCAAAAGGTCACTGGTTTGAAACGAGGATCAGCCATGAAGAAGATTTCCCAAGAAAAGAGAAACAGCATCAACCAGCTCATCGATAGCTGTTTCTCAGCCAAGCAAACTGCCAGATTGCATCATGTGAGTGCCATGACAGTTGGAAGAATACAAAATGAAGGCCATTTTATCCATACCAAAGACAAGAGGTGGATGTCCAGGCAAAATATCAGAGTCAAAAAGTCAGCTCATCACAAGGTCAATCAGTTCTGGTGCAACAAACACATCAGTAGAAGTGGCTCGCATGCTGCATAATAGTGAGATCACAGACATCTGTGTGACACGTATTAAATAAGTCTGGAATGGTGGCCCAAAAAAGGTGAAGAAGCATCAATATCGTCATAAGAAGTAATGGCTCGAGTTTGCAAAAAAGTATAAACAGTGGACAATAGAAGATTGGAAACGGGCAATTTGGAGTGATGAGACGAAAGTCAGTAGACTGGGCTTTGGTGGGTGCAAATGGGTCTGGAAGAAAAAAGGGAACAGGGGGCTAACGGATCGAGAAATTGAGGGAACTGTCAAGTTTGGTGGAGGAAGCCTGATTATATGTGGTTGTTTCTTTATTGTTTTCTTAGCCAAATGTATACAATTTCGTAACATACAGTTTTCAAATAATAAATAATAAACAGTGATTATGCACAAAATTGATACAATTAACCCTATTGCCCACCCACCCCCCCTAATTCACTGTTGCGAGGTCCAACCATACCTTTGTTGGTGCTTTTATTTCAGTTTCCAATACTATAAATAACCGGGGATTAAGGGGCGGAGATCCAACCCATTCTGGCTACGCTCTAATTTTCTTGCTATTCTACCATAGACATCAATTGTGTCCATCAGGACCAGCCACTCGGAAAAACTAGGGCTATTATTGGTGCCCCAATATTTGACTATCAGGGCCTTTGTGGCCATAAAAACCCTCCAAGCAAATTTGTATCTGGTGAGACGTTAAATCACTAGGGGAGAAGAAACACAGTATTGCCTGCATAAAGCAGTGGTCCAATTGGACCTTATGTCTTCTAAATAATTCCTCGTAGATACAGGTCCAAAAACGACCTATTTCTGGGCACTTCCATAGTATGTGATTCAGATCGGCATTTTCTGCCGAGCACTTCCAACACTCATCCTTTTTTTCTTTATATATTTTGGTGAGGAAGGCGGGGGAGTAGTATAGGCGATGTACAATCTTGAACCGGATCAGTCTATATTTCTGGGAGATCGATACTTTTTTTATATTTTTGTATACTATATCCCAATCCGAGATACTCCCATCGCCCAGTTCAGCTTCCCAGCTTCCCTCGCTTTTAAATGTTATTATTTCACCAAGAGAGTCCTGAAGTCTGTGATATATTTGGGAAAGTGTGAGTTGTGTATCCTTAAATTTAAAACAATAATCCAAAAAGGAGTTTGCCCTAATAGTCAAAAGGCATTTATCCTGAGTGCTCATAAATGTGTGACTGATTTGTGCATATCTATACCTATCCAAAAAAGTGGCGGTTGTGCCTTTTATTAATTTATCTAAGGGGATAATATTGCCATGTGATGAAATGTGAGTTAAACGATTAATACTGTGTGAATTCCAATATTTGTAATCTGCAATTAACATAAATTCATTTAAATTATGATTGTGCTAAAGTGGAGTAAAGTGAGTGGGATATGTTATGCCTAGTATCTTTTTAATTGTATTCCAGACCTTATTTAACGTATCACTAATTAGACACAGTTTTTTCCTTTTTCCCGGGTGACCGGTCTCCAAAATAGAAAAAATATCCCCATACGGCCCCTGAAAGTCCTTTGACAGGATACTTAACAGCAAGGCAGGTTGGTGATCCCCGCCCCCCCGTCCCACCCACCACATTATCTGAGCTGCAATATAATATCCCTGAAGGAAGGGGAGGGAGAGACCACCATCTCGCTCAGAGAGCCAAAGATTTTTTGTTTGATCCTAACCCAACCCCTCCCTCAGATTAACTCGTTCAGCAGTCTCTCCAGCAGACCAAAGAATGAGTCGTCGATCCATATCGGACACGCAGTCAGAGGGTATAGAACAATGGGGAGGATCACCATCCTAACTAATGCGATCCTTTCCGCCTGTGACAGAGGCAACTTCTGCCAAGTGCGGATCTTCTCCCTTACCTTGTTGATCATAGGGGTAATGTTTAAATGATTGTATTTAGTCAAATCCGTGCTAATTCTAATACCCAGATATCGAATTGTGTCGGTGGGTTCAAGTGGCCTAATACCTAGAGGGCCTTTAGGAGGTGCTCGAACAAGGGGGAGAAGTTCAGACTTATCCCAGTTTACTTTATATCCCGATAATGAACAATATTCTTCCAGGATGTTCATAACAGGTGGAACCTCATACAGTATAACCCTCGTATCATAGCCTTCAGGGAGTCCTACACATAATGTACATGTGTAGATCCGTAGTTTAGTGCCCAGAACTCTGAGATGTCATTTCCGATCCTTTCTTATTCATCAACCACATGGATATAATGTGGGTTTAACCTGAAAGGTTTTCTACCATCTGAAGGCACGGAGTCAACTGTCGACAACAACATTGGGGTGTGGTCAGAAATACCATGTGGCTCGTATTTCATTTTTTGGATCCTTTCCAGGAATTCTGAACTCGCCAAGGATAGATCTATTCTAAACATAGCCTTGCAAGATCTGCTAAAACAGAAGAAGGTGATTTTTTTTCCCATACAAATACTGCCACACATCCGTGAGGCCCATCTCCTGACAGATCCTGCTAAGGATCGTGGGCTGACCAATAAGGCTCCCCCCTCCACTAAGCGCAGATACTCTATCCTTATTGTCCATAACTGCATTGAAGTCTCCCAGCACTAATATAGGACACACATCCCTCTTACATACATATTCCGCGAGCTTCCTCAAAACTTCAGAAGAGAAGGGAGGCGGGATATACTGTATACAAACGCAAGTACGCATACCAGTCCCATCCATCGGCCATATAAAAATACAAATATTCCCTACTTGTCAATCCATTGATCATATGGATCATAATCTACATTTCTATAGATGTAGACACTTACTTCACCCGCATAGGCCGAGAAGTGGGAGTGGTACTCGTACTGCGTCCAAGGTTTTCGCATATAATACAGTTTTTCAGCAGTTAAATGCGTCTCAAGTAACCCCACAATGGTTTGCAGGAAAATGTCTAGAGATAGTATCATAGACCACCCTCTGTTTAAAGAGGACCTTTCACTCCTATACAAACTAAAAACTAACTAGATCAGTGGGCAGAGCGTCGCCCAGGGGTCCTCCTGCACTTACTAGTATGCCTGGGCGCCGCTCCGTTCGCCCGGTATAGGCTCCGGTGTCTGAGCTCCCTCTGACTGATTTTTTGTAGGAGGCGTGTCCCTTGCTGCAGTTCTGGCCAATCGCAGCGCACAGCTCAAAGCCAGACACCGGAGCCTATACCGGGCGAACGGAGCGGCGTCCAGGCATACTAGTAAGTGCAGGGGGACCCCTGGGCGCCGCTCTGCCCACTGATCTAGTTAGTTTTTAGTTTGTATAGGAGTGAAAGGTCCTCTTTAAACTTGTCCGCCAGTCCGCAGACATTCCATGTAAAAATACGTGACATTTATCCAATAATAGTGGATGGTCAAGATTATCCGCTCCCTTCCCCGGTTCTACATCGGGTCCCGCAACAGTGAAAGACCCCCCTTCACCCCATGGTGCACGAGGCAATAAAGTCCCATGCTCCTCTTACACATCACCTAGGCCTCCTCCCCCCGCACTCCCCCCCACCAGCCACTTTAAACATTTTCTTTCAAACTATGTATACGGTGAAAAAAACAAAAAAGTGAAATAGAAATAAGACAAATGAATAAAATAAATCATAGTTAGACACAAGAGAAGCCAAACGACTAAGATTCTCATAACCCCCTGGCATCCAGCCAGACAGAGGCTTTCTCGGTGCTGGGGAAGAACCTTATATACTATTCTTAGTTTAGCCGGATACATCATTGAGTATTTAACGTTGGCGTTAATAAGACGTTTCTTAATCTCCCCGAATTGTCTTCTTTTAAATTGAGTAGAGAAGGAGTAGTCAGGGTAAATCGAGATTTTGTTTCCATTATACACCAGATCACTAAGTTCTCTTTTTCGCCTCAATACTTTATCCCGATCACTGGTACACAGAATTTTAGCAAGGAAACTGCGTGGGGGACTGCCAACAGGCGTTTTTTTATTAGGGACTCTGCGTGCCTGTCCCACCATAAACAGTGATGAAAAGGATTCTGGGCCCAAAGAGTCCATCAGCCATTTCTGAATGAATCCCCCTGGGTTGTCTTTTTCTGATCCTTCAGGAAAACCTATTAATCGGATATTTCCTCTGCATGATCTATTCTCTAAATCAGTTATTTTTTCCTAGAGGGCCTTGTGTTCTCAATCAATCATCTAAATTTTCTTGCCCATTGAGGAAACTTCATTTTTAGTGTTGATTAGGGATAATTCCGTTTCATGGGCCCTGGAGCAAACTTTAACCATATCGTCCCTAATAAGAGAGATGTCATATTGCATTGAAGACACGGTAGTTGTCAGTGTTCCTAAGGCTTGATTAGTGATTTTTTATGTCTCAAAAGATATCCCCCAATTTTTGCTCAATTGTTTCCATATGCATATGTATCCGGTTATCCATAGCCTCCTTTCCGCTATTGTCGGTGGGCTGTAAAGTATTTCTGGGCCCTTCCTTTTCCTCTGGGTGGGCGAGGGGTTTAAGTGTGGGGTAGGATCTTAAATACCTCTCTATGTTAGGTTTAGGGCTTTTATTTTCTGAGCCTTTTGGAGTTGTATTGGCCAGAGATTTCCTATTTTGTGTTTTGGGGGCTATATTCCAGTTTTAGCTGACAAAATGATTAATCACATGGGAGGAAAACCCCCAAATACAGTTCTACGTAAAACGTAAAACTCCCCCTCAGACCCATGGGTCATTCAGGGTGACACTTAACACATATATAGGTAGTCCCTTCCACCTAAGTCGAGGGAGTTTCAGAATATATCCAAGCAATTTTTTTATAGTACCAATTATTCAAAAATATTCAGCTTGTTAATATTGTTAGTAAACTAGCCGGTATACACCACAAATAATGGCCTATTTGGCCTAAAGTTCAGTTAGTAGCAATATTAATGGTAATAGTACAGTTAAACAGGTGGCTTCACCAAACTTGCCAGTCCTGGAGTCCTTGAGTCAGTCAGTCGATGAATCAGGATTAGCAGAGCGGTTCCAGACCGCAAGAGATCAATGTAGTACCCTTCACCAAGATATCTATGGCCTGCTGCTTACAAAGGCTGAACAGGGGTTGCCCGGTTTGCATCCCAACCATATAGAGCGGCAGAGTAGCGCCGGCGTTGCCAAAAGCTGCACACCGTCTGCATGCGACGCACCAGATTGGAGTTCCCTTGGAGGTTCGTGTGCCGCACAGGCTGCCTGTGATGCCCTCACAGCCCACGGTACACCCTGTCCACTGCCAAAGATCCCCCCTCGGCTTGTCCTGGTCGTCGGGCAAAGATAACACCAAGAACCAGTCCGGGAGACTAGACGGTGCCTATGTTCACATCGCACCGCTCACCTTTCAGAACCACCGTGGAGCAATCAGTCAGCGAGGGGGAGACGGAGCGGCTCAAAGTAGCGGGGGGGGCGGAGCCCACAGCACGTCCTACATCATGCTGGAGGCATTGGATACTTGACCAGGATCGATGGTGGTCTCAATGCTGAGCTATATGCGAGTATCCTACAAGATGAGTTACTTCGTACACTCGAGTACTATGGGTATGAAAAGGATGACATAGTGTTCCAGCAGGACAATGACCCAAAGCATATGTAGAGATTGTAGAAGAAATGGTTGAATGGCAATGAAGTACAGGTGGTAGATTGGCCCCTACAGTCCCCAGACCTCAACTCAATTGAACACTTGTGGGTAGAGTTGAAAAGAAAAAGCTGTATTCATACCCAAGTGAGTCGACCAGTATGCACCAACATTGGAAACATGTAGAAGAGACCTGGGAACAGATTTTGGTTGAGACATGCTTGAATCTGATCGAGAGCATGCCCAGAAGGATTAAGGCAGTATTGAAAGCCAATAGTGGATTAACAAAATACTAACAAAATAATAAAAATGTAAATGTAGAATTTTAGGAGCAAAACAGTAACAAAGCAGTTACAGGACAAGAATCTGCATAACTAATAATCTGCTAAATGAATAAGATAGCCAAGATGATTGTCTACAAATTGATGGTGGTCTCAAATTTGAAGCTGTAGTGGATGGTGAGATATGGAGCCTGAAAGTCAACAGTTCAAAACATTGTTACCCTTTTGCTAGTCAGTGTAAGTCCCAAGTATACCTCTTTTTCACGATATAGGAAAAAAACCATAGAGTCACATTTATTGAGACTGGCGTTTTAGATGTTGGTCTTTATAAGGTCCTGCACTGGCGGTGGATCCACTGGAGTTATGAAGAGGCACCGGCTTCTTCATAACTTTGACGGATCCACCGCCACTTCTAAATGTAATACAGCTTCCTAGCTATCTTACATTTAGACCATTTTCAACTACTAAGCCAGACATAGAAAATGATGAATGAGACGGATTGTCTCCTTTCCCTCCTACACTACACCCATTTTTTAGACCTGGTGTGAGAGGGACAAGTCGCCGATTGCGTTGCAAAGGAACTTTGTGCCACAATCTGCACCAGAAATACGTCTAATTTGAGTGTATTTCTGTTTAATAAATGACCCCCATAGTCCCTACTTTTGACTGAAATCTTGATTCTTCACTGGATCTGAACTGATTTGAATGCATCTCTTTCCAGACAGTGTGTGTCATGTCACTTATTGTATATTAGCACCCCAACTTGTATGTAAATGAGTCACAGTTCAGTTTTTTTATTTCACTTGGTCTGTGGTCTACATTTTGTGGCAAAGTATATGACATCTTTTATCATTTTGCAGAGCGGACACACAGATGCTAAAAGCACATGGATTATCCGTGTGCTTTCTGCATCAATATGGCCATCCCGCAAAAAGATAGAATATGTCCACAGAATGCAAATCACATACCAACTGAAGTCAATGGGTCCACAAAAAAAATGCTAATGGATCACGTATTGCATCAGTATTTTGCAGATCTGTGATTTTTGGATCGCAAAATGGATGCCTTCATGTGCATGAGGCCTAAATCAAATTTATAATGGTATATCTGCAGAAGAACTTGGACATGCATTAAAAAGTACACAGTAAACCACACAAGTGTCTGGATCATCATGTTGAGATTGCAAATATTGGCAGGTGGCCAGTGAACTGATGTCCAAAATATTGATACCATTACAAAGGACTGAACAACACATATATTACTTCCTATGTGGAAGTTGTCAACCATGACATCAGAGTCATAAGACAGAGTACAGTACGTGGAAGGAGAGTGCTTTATCTTAAACAATTCACTTCCTCTACCAGCGCCATTCTGAAACAAAAAGCTTTTTTTTACTATTATTTCAAAGTTTTAGTACTATCATTCCTCTTCAATCACATATCCATTTAGTGTCTCTTTGGAGGTACAGAATGGATTTAGCGATATTTGTGCGAATTGCTAAATCTATTTTACAATGGATCCATTATTAAAAATCATACCATTTGTGAGTTTTTTTTGATAACTCTGAAACAGGCAGACCGATGAAAATATACGAGGCAAGCTGTAAGATTTTATTATTGGCTCCAGTTCCCTTGTAATGCTTCCTGCAAACCTTGTACAGGTTCTAAAGCTTTGAACTAGTGACTGTCTTTAAAGAATATTATTGACAGATTCTTTGCTTGGTAATGTTTTCAGATAAATGATTAGCCATGGGTAGCAATATAACACTTAGGAGGCCGGGTATTAAGCTCCCAAATCGGGCGTTTTGCTGTTAAAAGAACCTAAAAGTGTCATTTACAATAAGTATCTCTCGGCCTAAATACATAAAGCTGTTATGTTCTCGGTTTTCCCATGGAAAAGACGTATGGATATTGGTTTAGTGTTCAGACAAATAGCAGTCCGGGTCTGTGGTTTCTGTAAAGCGAAGCTTCCAGCTTGTCTAAAGTATAAGTAATTAGTTAAAGGAAAAGTCCATGATCACTTTCTCTTTATCAGTCTCCTCTCATCCAGTAAAAACTCGAGAAGTATGTTTTTGAGAATGCTTTTCCTTTCTTCAGCTGAAGAAACTGCAGCATTTCACCTAGCACTTTAAGAGATAGACTGATCTTTAAAGGGAACCTGCCACCATTAAATGCAGTGCAATCTGTAGGCAGCATGGCATAATTTTTGGGGAAAAGATTCAGTAAAACCTTTTTATTTAATAATTTATACGTTTATACCTTTGCTCTTTCTGAGCTCAGTTACCAAGTGTGCAGTCTGAACAGTGATTGACAACCTTTTCTGTATGTGTGTGTATACATAGCAATAAATCACTGATAAGACCACCCACATGACTACTGAGCTCAGAAGGAGCAGACTTTTTAATAAATAAACTACATGTTTTGGTGTAGTGCAAAACTTTGCATTATGGCTGTGTTTCTTTGTACTCAAAACTGTTAAGTAGCATGGGTGTTTTTGGACTTTCCTAATATTTTTTCGGCTATATTATTCAGCTGCACAGCTAGATGCATTTCTTTCACAAGCACTGTACTGCTGTGATGTACTTTCCTTTACTTTCCAATATGTTGGTTTTGAGCTCCAGAGATTACAGAACAGATAAGGATGGGGAAATCAAACGTACAAACACACCGGATGTTCCTATAATCTTCAAAAGCTGTGTAGAAGCAGTTCTTTTATCAGGCTCGGTGTTACGCTGAGCGCTCCGGGTCCCCTGCTGGCCTCGGAGCGCTCACAGCGTATGCCCCCAGGCAGCACTCCAGTGTCTCGGCGTGTGCGTCCTCGCTCTCTAGGGCGCACGCCAGGACTCTTAGATTCAAAGGGCCAGTGCACCAGTGATTGGTGCCTAGTCCAAAGGGGTTATTAAAGGTTAAGGTTTGTGAGAGGCAGTGCTGACTTAATTAGGCTGCACCTGTGCAGTGCCCATTTATACCTTCTCCTCCCACAGCTTCCTGCCGGATCTTTGTGCCTTGTGCCTCAGAGAAAGCGTTCCACTGTGTTAGTTTGCCTTGCCTGTTGCCGAACCCGTTGCTACCGTCTACTCGCCTTTGAACCTTGCCGCCTGCCCTGACCTCTGCTACGTCCGACTACGCTCTTGCCTTCTCCCTGTGTACCACTCCTTATCAGCTGCCAGAGAGGTCGAGTTGTTACTAGGGGACACGACCTGGTAGTTACCGCCGCAGCAAATCCATCCCGCCTTGCGGCGGGTTCTGGTGAAGACCAGTAACTGCTTAGAACCGGTCCTTTAGTACAACCCGCGCCATCGCCTCTCTGGTCCAGAGGATGCTAGTTATACTATTCTCTATTAAATAAAATGAAATGATATGAAAGTCCAGTGGCTCTTTAATCTTTTTCCATAAAACTATATATCAATTTGCTCAGCTTCTTCTGCTCTATAATATGCTGCCTGCAAATTGCACTGTATTTGTAAGGTAATAATTTTCCTTTAAAGGGGTTGTTCAACAACAAAACTCTTATCCCTTAGCCACATTCTGAGATAACCAAGTACTAACAGTTGGCTAACTTCAGCAGTCCCATCCAGCAGTTCCCCCCAACCCCCCGATCAGATACTTATCCCCTCTCCTGTGAATAGGGGATGTGTTTGTCATGGGACAAACCCTTTCATTCCTACATAACTGTTCTTAATGTAGTGCAAATAATGTTATTAAAATTAAGGTGTCTAAACACACCAAATGACAACCTAAAAGACAATCGCAAAGTATTCTCAGGGTAAGGCCTCATGCACACGACCGTTGTGTGCATCCGTGGCCGTTGTGCCGTTTTCAGCTTTTTTTCGCTGACCCATTGACTCTCAATGGGTCCGTGGAAAAATCGGAAAATGCACCGTTTTGCAGCCGAGACCGTGATCCGTGTATCCTGTCCGTCCAAAAAATATGACCTGTCCTATTTTTTTGATGGACAACGGTTCACGGACCCATTCAAGTCAATGGGTCCGTGAAAAAACACGGATGCACACAAGATTGGCATCCGTGTCTGTGATCCGTGGCCGTAGGTTACTTTCATACAGACGGATCCGAAGATCCGTCTGCATAAAAGCTTTTTCAGAGCTGAGTTTTCACTTCGTGAAAACTCAGATCCGACAGTATATTCTAACACAGAGGCGTTCCCATAGTGATGGGGACGCTTCTAGTTAGAATATACAATGAACTGTGTACATGACTGCCCCCTGCTGCCTGGCAGCACCCGATCTCTTACAGGGGGCTGTGATCCGTACAATTAACCCATCAGGTGCTGCACCTGAAGGGGTTAATTGTGCGTATCATAGCCCCCTGTAAGAGATCAGGGGCTGCCAGGCAGCAGGGGGCAGACCCCCCCCCTCCCCAGTTTGAATATCATTGGTGGCAGTGTGCGGCCTCCCCCGGCCCCCCTCCCTCCCTCTATTGCATTATTAAACATTGGTGGCAGTGTGCGGCATCCCCCGGCCCCCCTCCCTCCCTCCATTGCATTATTAACATTGGTGGCAGTGTGCGGCATCCCCTGGCCCCCCCCTCCCTCCCTCTATTGCATTATTAAACATTGGTGGCAGTGTGCGGCATCCCCCGGCCCCTCCTCCCTCCCTCTATTGCATCAATAACATTGGTGGCAGCGTGCCGCCTTCCCTCTCCCTCCCCCCCCGATCATTGGTGGCAGCGGAGTTCCGATCAGAGTCCCAGTTTAATCGCTGGGGCTCCGATCAGTAACCATGGCAACCAGGATGCCACTGCAGTCCTGGTTGCCATGGTTACTTAGCAATAGTAGAAGCATCATACTTACCTGCTGGCTGCTGCGATGTCTGTGTCCGGCCGGGAGCTCCTCCTACTGGTAAGTGACAGCAATGCGCCGCACAGACCTGTCACTTACCAGTAGGAGGAGCTCCCGGCCGGACACAGACATCGCAGCAGCCAGCAGGTAAGTATGATGCTTCTACTATTGCTAAGTAACCATGGCAACCAGGGCTGCAGTAGCGTCCTGGTTGCCATGGTTACCGATCGGAGCCCCAGCGATTAAACTGGTACTCCGATCGGAACTCCGCTGCCACCAATGATCAGGGAAGGGGGGGTGAGAGGGGAGGTGGCACACTGCCACCAATGTTTAATAATGCAATAGAGGGAGGGAGGGGGGCCAGGGGAGGCCGCACACTGCCACCAATGTTAATAATGCAATAGAGGGAGGGAGGGGGGCCGGGGGATGCCGCACACTGCCACCAATGTTTAATAATGCAATAGAGGGAGGGAGGGGGGCCGGGGAAGGCTGCACACTGCCACCAATATTTAATAATGCAATAGAGGGAGGGAGGGGGGGCGGGGGAGGCCGCACACTGGCCACCAATGATATTTAAACTGGGGAGGGGGGGTCTGCCCCCTGCTGCCTGGCAGCCCCTGATCTCTTACAGGGGGCTATGATACAGCACAATTAACCCCTTCAGGTTCGGCACCTGAGGGGTTAATTGTGCTGATCACGGCCTCCTGTAAGAGATCGGGTGCTGCCAGGCAGCAGGGGGCAGTCATGTACACAGTTTGTAGTATATTCTAACTAGAAGCGTCCCCATCACCATGGGAACGCCTCTGTGTTAGAATATACTGTCGGATATGAGTTTGCACAATGTAACTCATATCCGACAGTATATTCTAACATAGAGGCGTTCCCATGGTGATGGGGATGCTTCGAGTTAAAATATACCATCGGATTGGAGAAAACTCTGATCCGATGGTATAAAAGGGACTCCTGACTTTACATTGAAAGTCAATGGGGGACGGATCCGTTTGCAATTGCACCATATTGTGTCAACGTCAAACGGATCCGTCCCCATTGACTTGCATTGTAATTCAGGACGGATCCGTTTGGCTCTGCACGGCCAGGCGGACACCAAAACGACTTTTTTTTCATGTCCGTGGATCCTCCAAAAATCAAGGAAGACCCACGGACGAAAAAACGGTCACGGATCACGGACCTACGGACCCCGTTTTTGCGGACCGTGCAAAAATACTGTCGTGTGCATGAGGCCTAAGGCTCCATTCACATGTCCGCAAACGAGTCCGCATCAGTTCCGCAATTTTGCTGAACGGGTGCAGACCCATTCATTCTCTATAGGGACGGAATGGATGCGGACAGCACACATTGTGCTGTCCGCATCCGCATTTCTGGAGCGCGGCCCAGCTGCGGACAAGAATAGGCATGTCTATAGGGGTGCCGGGTGGGTGTGTTGCCGATCTGCAATTTGGGGGTCTGCAACACACCACGGATGTGTGAATGGAGCCTTAGGGCTCTTGTACACAAATGTGTGTGCCCCATGCCCATCCTGTGGACAGCAAATAGGGGTCCGCAATGCATGGGCACTGACTATGTGCCCTCCGTTTGCGGATGCGGACCTATTCACTTGAATGGGTCCACGATCCGAAAGATTTTGTCTGTACCCCAAAAAATAGAACATGTTTTATTTTTTTGCAGTGCAGAGGCACGGACAGAAATCAATGTTTCATCATTTGGTCTGTTTTCGGCCCATAAGTCCATTTATTTGACATCTGTCTGTCATCTGTTTTTTCACGTGCATGCCAGCTGCTGTGAAACTATAACTCTCAGCATACACACTTACTCAGCTGTTCTTGCAAATCCCATAGAATTGAAAGTAAGATTCTGAGTGTTGTAGTTTCATAAGATCTGAAGCGCCACGTGCATATACGCCTTTTCTTTGTTTGCAACAAAAAGGTTTAAAAAATGCAGCGACACAATCCACTACTAAACCCGCAACAAAAAGCTGCTTACATGTTTCAAACCCTATATGTGTTCTTAATCATTGGCTATGACTAAGAACGAATGTAGTGTTTGGAACAAGTAAGTAGCTTTTTATTGGGGTTTAGATTCCCCCCACAGAGGGAAATCGAGACAGATTTCCACATACATGTGAAGGGGGGCCTAAAATAAAAGGTTAATTAAATCCACTGAGAAATATTTAATAGGGGATAAATATTTAATAGTTCCAATTGTCATATAAAATGATATTGGTCTTAAAAACGATTATTATTATTATTATTATTATTATTATTGTTAATAATAGTGATATAACAAAACTTTGTAAATTTCCAAACATACTGTAGCTAAGAAAGACATTGTACAGATGCTCATACTCACACTTTACCCAACAAACTATTCTTGAATTACTTCAATTCAACCACAATCATGTCAAATCTGGCTCTGAGATTAAGTTTTCTGTCTTTGAATTTAATAGTGCAGCCCTAAGGATATAAGATCCACATTGGAACATTCTGCAAAAAAAAAAAAAATAGGTAAGAAAAACGAAGAAGCTAAAATTGTTTCACCTTTGAGACCACTGCATTTCCAGACCGCGATGATAAATCATCATGAATGACAGTAACCGAAATGAGTCTGATATTCTTTTGTATATTTGTCAACATTTTAAAGCATTCTACATCCAGCAGAACTTTCTGAGTGTTCCCTGAAAAGATTGAATGGCCTTTCGTTGGTTGATATTTCACATCATTTGATTCCTAGCGTCCAGCACTTCTGAAAGTTTGTATCTCTCTTAGCCTTAGAAGAATAGATACACTGTGGTGGTGGCGCAGGATTCTTTCCTCCACATTCCTTCATGCAATTCTCTAGACTATGCAGACACAAAAGGAATATATACTTTACAAATGAAGGTATTATTCCGTGTGCTCAGCAACCGACCATAAACTTGATAATAGAAATTGACTGGAGACTTGAAGATTCCTGAGAGACTTCACCAAGTCTTCTACAGTACTTCAAACTTTGTTACAAAGTACCATAGAGAACTGTAAAATGCATACATTTAGGGCCCCATGCGCATAACCATATGTGTTTTGGGGTTTGCAAACCGCAGATCCGTAAAACATGGATACCTACCATGTGCATGCCACCATTGTTTTTCAAGAGTATAGAAAAGGTCCTATCCTTGTCACCAAAAGGACAATAATAGGTCATATACTATCTTTTTTGAAGATTGGCAAAACAGACGGATGCAGACAGCACTCGGTATGCTCTGTGCATTTTTTGCGGCCCCATTGAAATAAATGGACCTGATCTGTAAAAAGTGTGGATCAGATGTGGAACAAAAATATGGTCATGTGCATGGGACCTAAGCATTACAGGATGTGCAGAATTATTAGGCAAATTAGTATTTTGACCACATCATCCTCTTTATGCATGTTGTCTTACTCCAAGCTGTATAGGCTCGAAAGCCTACTACCAATTAAGCATATTAGGTGATGTGCATCTCTGTAATGAGAAGGGGTGTGGTCTAATGACATCAACACCCTATATCAGGTGTGCATAATTATTAGGCAACTTCCTTTCCTTTGGCAAAATGGGTCAAAAGAAGGACTTGACAGGCTCAGAAAAGTCAAAAATAGTGAGATATCTTGCAGAGGGATGCAGCACTCTTAAAATTGCAAAGCTTCTGAAGCGTGATCATCGAACAATCAAGCGTTTCATTCAAAATAGTCAACAGGGTCGCAAGAAGTGTGTGGAAAAACCAAGGCGCAAAATAACTGCCCATGAACTGAGAAAAGTCAAGCGTGCAGCTGCCAAGATGCCACTTGCCACCAGTTTGGCCATATTTCAGAGCTGCAACATCACTGGAGTGCCCAAAAGCACAAGGTGTGCAATACTCAGAGACATGGCCAAGGTAAGAAAGGCTGAAAGACGACCACCACTGAACAAGACACACAAGCTGAAACGTCAAGACTGGGCCAAGAAATATCTCAAGACTGATTTTTCTAAGGTTTTATGGACTGATGAAATGAGAGTGAGTCTTGATGGGCCAGATAGATGGGCCCGTGGCTGGATTGGTAAAGGGCAGAGAGCTCCAGTCCGACTCAGACACCAGCAAGGTGGAGGTGGAGTACTGGTTTGGGCTGGTATCATCAAAGATGAGCTTGTGGGGCCTTTTCGGGTTGAGGATGGAGTCAAGCTCAACTCCCAGTCCTACTGCCAGTTTCTGGAAGACACCTTCTTCAAGCAGTGGTACAGGAAGAAGTCTGCATCCTTCAAGAAAAACATGATTTTCATGCAGGACAATGCTCCATCACACGCGTCCAAGTACTCCACAGCGTGGCTGGCAAGAAAGGGTATAAAAGAAGAAAATCTAATGACATGGCCTCCTTGTTCACCTGATCTGAACCCCATTGAGAACCTGTGGTCCATCATCAAATGTGAGATTTACAAGGAGGGAAAACAGTACACCTCTCTGAACGGTGTCTGGGAGGCTGTGGTTGCTGCTGCACGCAATGTTGATGGTGAACAGATCAAAACACTGACAGAATCCATGGATGGCAGGCTTTTGAGTGTCCTTGCAAAGAAAGGTGGCTATATTGGTCACTGATTTGTTTTTGTTTTGCTTTTGAATGTCAGAAATGTATATTTGTGAATGTTGAGATGTTATATTGGTTGCACTGGTAAAAATAAATAATTGAAATGGGTATATATTTGTTTTTTGTTAAGTTGCCTAATAATTATGCACCGTAATAGTCACCTGCACACACAGATATCCCCCTAAAATAGCTAAAACTAAAAACTACTTCCAAAAATATTCAGCTTTGATATTAATGAGTTTTTTGGGTTCATTGAGAGCATGGTTGTTGTTCAATAATAAAATTAATCCTCAAAAATACAACTTGCCTAATAATTCTGCACTCCCTGTATACATGACAATGATTCAGGTTTATAAGTAAATGTTACAGTGGCGCAAATGTATTATACTGTTACTTTGTCCAAGTGCACAAGTATCTTTTCCCAGTATAGAACACACTATATTCCTGTAAAAGCACACTCATTGCTAAAAAAAAAGATAACACACCCAGATAGATATGTGAATGTCATGGCAGGGCTTCCAGCTAGCATTTTTCATCAGGATGCTCACCCCACACAGCAAGGGTTGAACACTTCATTGGCCAGCCCGGTCACCAATCGATCATTTATGGGATCAGCGGGGAAGCCACAGGATACCATATGGAACATGTATGCCTCCATGTCCAGCAATATCTCATCCTGTATCTAGGCTAGAGGCAGCTCAACAGAGACTAGAGTTTTCTCCAATAAACTTACATATATCATCATAACATTCACACATATAAAGTTTCATTTGATTCCATCTCCTTCTTGGTGCTTTTTCTTTTGCCAATGAATGCATATGGTTTAGGTTGAAAGCAATAGTAGATTGGACTTACTGCTGTTTAACATTATTTTTCTAATCAGAAAAAGAGAAAAAATATTAATGAGCTCTAAAATAATGTCCAATTTTTCAGACACCTTTGGACAAATGGAAGAAAACTGGAACTGTGGCTTTATAAATGTGGCCCATATGTCATAGTTTTAAATTTATTTATTCCAGGAAATTGACTGAATACATTGATAAATCAGTACCAATGTACACAATATGGTCAACAGTATGTGGACACCTTGACTATCACATTTATATAAGCTTGTTGGACATCCTGTTCCAAAACTTTGGACTATAATGTGCTGTTTGGGTTCCCTTTTGCAGTGAAAATAGCCTCTACTCTTCTGAAAATACTTTCCATAATGTATTCAATGGGGTTGAGCTCATAGATTATTTTAGGCAACTCAAGTTCCATCCCACCAAACTCATCAAACACCGGGACAGAGTTACTAATTCTGTAAATGAGACAAACTTAGACTGGCTGTGTAGACCTGCACCAGATTTATCACAGGGGCTCAGGCCGGATGATAAATGTGGTGCAGGGCTAGACACTTTTGTCTAACATTATACCAACTATTACTTGTCTTTGAGCAAGAAGTCTATGCCAGCATTAAGGCACTTGTGTTTCGGTCCCATAACTTGGACCTTGTAAACAGAGAATGTGGTGACAGGAGGGAATGTGGAGATTCAGACAGACATGCAATGATGTCATAAAACGTCTCTAGCTCTAACATTAGTAAATCTGGACTCATGTCTTTATTGACCTCTCTTTGTGCACAGGAGCACAGACATGCAGGCACAGGAAAGAATGGCCTTTGAAGTATTAGGGCCTGTTCATACTGCAGAATTTTCCATTGAAATTTTGGCGTGGACACTGCCCCTAAATTCCAGTGGTGGCCACATGATGTCTGCCTCCCAATGTTTTGAATGGGAGGCAGTACTACAGTTCGCAGGCTGGCGATTGAGCTGCGCCCGTGCCAAGAAGGGAAATGGCCTTTTTTGGCACAGTGGGCAGACAGCCACCGCTCTGAGCCACAGTAGGTTTAGATCTAAGGATCTGCGAAATCCTAAACTAAACAACAACCGCGAAAGAAACGACAGTGGTTTCTGATGCAGTATGCGAGGCGGTGTCAAAATGGTAATGGAAATGGGCCCTTACACAGAATTATGACCACCTAAAGCTGTGTCTTCTGCTCACTACTCCTGTATCGAGAGTTTTGGGGACCTCGTTAGTTTACTAAGCTTTAGAAATGACATTTCAGCGACAGCCAATCACTGGACACAGATGTCAGTATGGATAGTACATTACCGCAGCACACAGTGATTGGCTGTTCTGATCACATGTCAAATACAGCCTGTAGAAACAAAAACCACCAGGGGGCAGCAGAATTATCACTGCGGGTGCGGCCGGCAATTAGATATGAGAATGTCACACATCTCAAAAGTATACACTTTTAATTAAAGTCATTTATGGAATAATCTCATATTACTGAACTTTTATTATTACAAATAAATAATTGGTCAAATAAAGTGTTTCATCAACTCAATTTATGAAAGTACATGTAAGAAAAGAATAGAATCTGTAAGGTGCTTGGTCTGTATTTCCACAAACCGCTGATTGTATCTTCAAAATAATGTTGTTTCGGCTTTAAATGTTTCCGATAACAAAGAGAAGGTCTGATGGGACTGCTGACTGGCCAAATGCTTTTTTTAAGCGTTCGTGTTTTGCTTAAGGACTTGTGTCACTTTCTAGTGACCTTTGCTGACTGGACTGCAAAGTGCTAGTTTTCAGTTCTACTTTCTGGCCAGCGACTGAAAATGAAATGATAGTACAATTATATATTTATGGACATTAGTGTCATATAAAATGTTAAAAAATAAGGATATGATAATCTTGTAATACACTACCACTATGTCAGGAACGTATTAAGCTGTGTATGGAGACTTAGTGACAATACTCTTTGGGAAAACAATATGCACACAGGTATCTCCTAGAGAAAGAGAACCATCTCACCTCAGATTGCTGAGGTAAAAAGACTCCAGGAAAGCATAGTTTCCAGGTACTTTTCTTTAAAGTGTTTTATGGGCCTGGATTTTTATTGAATGGTGTGTAGTTCGGTAGATGGACCTACCATTCCCTCCCACTCCAGTACAAGATTTTCCTAGCCTGTGATGAATTTAGGGGTAGCTGTTGGTCTCATTACTGACAGTATAAATACAAGTCTCAAAAGCTTGAAGCTCATAGGTTGGACACTGTATAACCTGTGGTGGCTGTGCAAAGCCTGATTCCCCTGTTTGGGCTTAAGTACCTAGGTGAGGTAACCTTCTATTTAGTTAGCACCCAGATGTGCAGGTATTTTGTTTTTGTATTATTTTTGTGCCATGTATTTATTAAAGTGAATATCGAACTCGGATGCCCTGTGGTGTTCATGAAGCAAATAAACCTTATTTGGATGTTTAACCATCGATGTCCATGTTTTGTGCAACTGACAACCCCACCCACATGGACAGATTATATAGGCATTTTCCGACCGCTGTCTGGCTGAGAGCTATGCCTTGAAAGCAGCTTAGGTAGGTACTGGCTCCTCTTAAGGAAACCAGCTGTGTATGGAGATGTAGTAGCAATGCTCAATGGGAAACCTCCCTGGGGTCTGGTTCTCTGGAAGATACCGCTTTGCACATTTAAAATTGATATATAGGTATTAACAAAAAAAGGTGATGGTAGCCTTTATCCTATCAGGACATGGTGATTTTCCATTTCTGCATTTTTACTTTTCATGCCCTGCATTCCCAGAGCCATAACTTTTATTTTATTTTTCTGTTCACATAGACACGAGGACTTGTTTTCCTGCAGGATAAGTTGTACATACTAATAACACCATTTAATATTGCATATGATGTAGAGAGAAGCTAAAATATCCAAATAGGGTGGAATTGGAAAAAAAACGCAATTACACTATAGTTTGATGGGTTTTGTTTTTAATACAGCGTTCTCTATGCAGTACAATTGACCTGTGCCCTTTATTCTCTGGGTCAGTACTATGACAGCAATACCACATTCATATAGTATACAGTAGATCAGGAATGCTCAACCTGCGGCCCTCCAGCTGTTGTAAAACTACAATTCCCACCATGCCCTGCTGTATGCTGATAGCTGTAAGCTCTCCGGGCATGTTGGGAGTTGTAGTTTTACAACAGCTGGAGGGCCGCAGGTTGAGCATCCCTGGTATAGATTTATTAACTTATCGTTTTCATTGCCACATTCTGACCCCCATAACTTTTTGTATTTATGTCTACGGAGCTGTGAGTCATTTTTTGGAGGGCAATCTGTACTTTTCATTTTGGGGTGTGTGTATGACTTTTCCATCTCTCCTTATTAATTTTTTTTTTCAGGGAGGTGCAGTAATGGAAAATCGAGGAATCATTCATTTTGATTTTTTATTTTTTTTTTCTGTTACTGCATTCACCGTATGGGATAAATATGTTTATATTTTAAAACAAATTTAAAGCAAACACAGTGGGAAGTTAGGGAAAGGACGTCACAGTAGCACAGTGTTGGCAGAAGGGAGACGCCCCCTGCTTCTGAGTAAAATGCATCTAGCTGTGAAACAAGGAGTAATATGGCTGAAAAGAAACTTTAGGGAAGCCCAAACATAACTATTCCAGCACAATTATGATTGTACAAAGAAGTGCAGTCATTATGCAAACTTTTTATAAAAACTCAGGTACGCTTTTAAACATTTATGTCACATCTTCATTATACCCTCTAAGACCCTCACATAGAAGAAGAGGGGGGTGTTGACTCTAGTTTGCCTTTTCCCAGCCACCATATGCTTGCCTGTGGCCATATAGGAGTCTATAGACGTTATGGAAAAAGCTAAGCTCTAAGGCCGAGTTCACACGAACATTGCAGGCCGCAATACATGGCCACAGTTCCGTGTGCATTCCGCATCGCGGAAGCGGACCCATTCACTTCAATGGGTCTGCAAATCCGGAATTGCGGAACGGCCGCACGGAACGGGACTCCTCGAAGCATTACGGAGTGCTTCAGCAGGGTTGCGTCCCGTTCTTCCGTTCCGCAAAATGATAGAACAGGTCCTATCTTTTTGCAGAACGGGCGGATCGAGGACCCATTAAAGTGAATGGGTCCGCGATCCGATGCAGCTGACCCACGGCCGGCGATCGTGCATTGCGGCCGGCAATTTGCAGGCCGCAGCATGGGCACGGGTCACACACGTTCGTGTGAACTCAGCCTAACTCCTGGATCTGTGTTCTCCTAATAGGTGAGGATGACAGTGAAGTGGAATCTGCACTTATCAGGCATTTATTATTATGGCATATCCTTTGATTTAAAACGGGAATGCTGTAACCCTTTAATACAATTGCACTGGCTTGGGAAAAGGAGACGTGGAAAAAAAAGTTAAAGATTTACTCTACAACTTTTCAAATATGGTGGTGAACCAAACCAAGTGAGAGCTAATATTGTCCTAAAATGTGGACTAGATCTCTCAACATGCATTCGTCATGCTGAAGAACTGAGTGCACACAATGTTACTTCCTTAGGGTAAATGCACACAATGCGGATTTCATGTGGTTTTTCCGCACAGATTTACATGCTGAAAAACCGCAGCATAATACAGTCAGATTTCATTTTTGGTACAGATTTAATCTTTTTCAATGCAAGGGTGAGATCAAATCCACAGCAAAAACTGCAAGTAACATGTTTTTTGGTGCAGATCTGGTGCAAAGAAATCTGCACGAGAATCTGCACAGATTTTCTGTTTTGAAATCTGCACTCGTGTGTAGGTACCCATAGACTGAACTGGTGCAATTCATTTTTAGTATAATATTATGCACAAATAGAACTATACAATAGCAATATAATAGCATGAGACTTGGTCCAATAATATGTCTCCCAGTGCTCAAATAATATAACTTTACAGCATTACATTCATTTAATACCAGCCAAGGTAGCAAAATAACAGTGCTAAACAGGGCTTAAATAATGCAGCCATACAGTGCCACAATAATATTACCATACAGTGCCAAATTCTACCTTTAGAGTCCAAATAACACTGTCATATAATGCCAAAATAATAATAACAAGCAGTAGCAATAAAATTCATAAATTATGCAAAAAGCCTCAAAAAAGGCCACCATTGCCCAAATAAAAGTGCATAAGGAACAATATACGTCCATGAAAACAATGGTCACTACAGACTAGTACTCACTACACATAGGTATGCACACATACACACATATGTAGTATAGAGGTTATGTCATCGAGACAGGAAGCCACAACCCACACAGAATTTAAGGTCCTTTTACATGAACTGATGTGTGAGGTAATTATCGGGAACGAGGCTGAAATCTTAGGTAGCAGATTGCTGTTTAAACAGCATGATATGCTGCCCACAATGATGATGATTGGATATTGGTGCCGGCCAAAAGGCTCAATCACCCGATGAACAAGAGTTTGCTTGTTCATTGGGTGATTGCTGGCACCATTCTCACAGGCCAATTATCGGAAATATAATATAATATGAATATAATTTATACAAAAGTCCATTCCTGATAATTGACCTGATTATCGGTCTGTGTAAAAGGTCCTTTAGTCTCTTTCTTTCACAAAAATCACTGAAGTTTGTAGCTAATATATGACAAAAGGTTTAACTGCTTCACAACCTTGGGTGTGTCCTGAGTTGCATGAGCAGTGTATAAGGCATGCTCACAAGTTGAGCTCTCGCACTATTATAGGATTAATAAATGTTCCAATAGCGTCCTCATATATACTCAATGTGAATTGAACCATGCCTGAATAGAGCCTTCTCTAGTTGGTTGTATCGCTCTATTATTTTATGAACACACAGTCCTATTCATGCCACTTGCAAGTCCTTATCAGACATACTGTATATGCAAAAACATGGCGGAACTGCATTTTTTTTCTACTTTATCCCACAAATAGTTTTTTTTCCTATTTCCAGTATATGAGATGGTAAATTAAACAGTGCCATTACAAATACAACAAAAAGTACTGGCTCTTGGAGCAGAGTGGATAAAACACATCAGTCTCATGACATACAGTCATTTCTGCAAAATGTTTTGATTCCATTTGAGATATTAAACACATTTTTGCCTAATACAGTCCTGTTTATATGAGGTTCATATTTCTTTTATTAACCCTGTCCAGGGGTGCACCACCAATGAGATCAGGTGAGGCAATCGTCTCAGGCAGCACAAGGTAGAGGCAAGAGGGGGCAGCAGAGGGGTCATGGGCAATGAGCACTTTCATTGTGTGCAAAAGGGTTAGGTTAAGAAATTGGGATGGGGACAGGGGCACCATTTTAGTTTTCGCCTCAGGCAGCAGAAATGCTAGGTGGTGCACTGTCACTGCCAGGAGTGTTTCTGCCATTTTGCATCTCTTGTAGCAGATACAATTTTTACAGCTTTGACATGCACAAATAAAACCTAAAGTACAAATAAAAAACATCATACCCCCCATACCCACGTATTTTCTGAAAGAGGACACCTGGCACAGACATCTTCATGCACTTTTGTCTCAAATTGCAAATTGCAATTTTTCATAAAAATGTAATAAATTTGGTAATAGTGGGTAAACGTGAGAAATTTATATGCACCACAGTTTCTTTAACTGAACGTTCGAAATGTACAATGTTTATACATACCATTTAGGCCTACATTTATATCCACATATCTTCATAAACTCACCAGAAATGGAAAGATCAAAAATATGGTTTTAAGGAGGTTGGCTGGGATTTTGATATTGATAGTCTATGCTCAGGATAGCGCATCAATATTACATCAGTGGGGGTCCAACTCCAGGCATCTTCAGTGATAAACTGTTTGAAGAGGCCCCAGTGCTTTTCTCAGTTTATCAAGCACAGTACTTTACATTGTATAACAGCTGTGCTTGGTATTGCAGCTCAGGCCTATTCACTAGGCCATGTGACTGATGAATGTGCCGTCACTGGCCTAAGAAGAGGTCGCGATTCTCACTGAAGCCCTGATTCCTCTTCAAAGAGTTGACCAGTGGGACTGTCAGGAATCAGACCCCGACCGAATTGATACTATATTTATGGCTAGAGATGAGCAATGTTTAGAAAAATGTGATTCTGCAACTTTGCCAAAGTTAGCCAAGAAATTTGATTACTTACGAAATTAATTGATAATGAATTGCTATAAATGAGGTATACCCATGCCACTCTGCTTCAAGGTACAGCCACACAGAGTGGCCGTGCTGTGGGTGTGCACTGAAAAACTGTGCGACCAATTAGACTGCAGCTGCCTTTTATTTAATAATGAAGACCACCTCTCCAACTCCTACAGGTGGCAGCCCTTCTTCTGCCATCTGCTTTTCCTCCTTTTCCACATAATATAATATCGGTGAGAACATGTCATCAGGAACACCACCACCCCCCCGAGACACCAAATGCTGTTCAATTTCTTCTGGTGACCGCTTCTTCGTGTGGCCATCGTGTTCTGACCTGTGTGGACGAGTTTGGTGGACCCAAAGAACCCCAGTACAACCATGTTGTACTGTATGAATGAATGCGAGGTCACAGCATAACTCCCCAAACAGGAAGAGTCAAGAACCATTTATAAGTGTTCCTTATTCTCTGTGGATACATGAGTCTGATCAAAGAGGTGTACAAGCTCAGGTGTCCTCATATTCATGTGCTCCCAGCATTCCCTGCTTCCTCACCGGCTGATTGACAGTTTTTTTCCTAAACTGTGTATTTATTTATTTTTTAATGCATTTGGTTTTGCTATGGTGAGGTACCACCATATTTTTCTGCATTGTTTTCCTACTGCATTTTAAGGGAAAGTCTCTATAGATATATTGCTGTTCAAGAACAGTACCTGTAATCTGAATTCTATATACCATATTAATGGTATTTTTGCCAAATATGGGGGAGGGGTAAAACCTATTTTGGCATATGTTTTTTGGTGCATAAAAAAAAAAAACTATAGACAATGTTACCTGAAAGTCTAAAATAATTATTAAACACAGTACACATATATATTTGTCAATTGCAGTATATTTTTTTAAAAATTTATGTGTGTAGGAGCTGGAGTTGGAACTGCTAATTGGCTTTAGTCTCTAAATACATATAGAAAAATTGGGATCAATAATTATAATTCTGTTTTACATTTTATTTTGCTGTCTCGATTTGCAATTTTCCCATTTTAACATATTTTGTCTGTCACAGGCAGTTTAATCTAATTTGAACATGCCTCAAAGAGACCACACATATATTTAGCAGGTATCTTCGTCTTTCATCTTTGGGTTCTCTTGATCACATAGATTTTTAAAGTCTGAAAGCTATGCCTTGAATAGTAAATTGCTTAATTCAGTCTATACCGTAGTTATGTCATCTTCAATACCTCATATCCAACATCTGACGGTTATGTACAGTATAAATTGTGGAATGCTATTAAAGGGGTTGTCTAGTTGTTTAAAATAAAACATGTGGTGTAAAGTAATTTAAGTAAGTCAAACTCAGAGATTCACTGCTGGTCCTGCTCCGATGCCTCGTGTATCCCCTGCTGGTCTCTACTTCCTGGTTCCTCCTGACATGGGAATATGGCCACTCATCTAATTACTGGCTAAAGCAGGTCAGTGATTGGCTGAGTGATCACATTCCGTGGGCCAAGAGAGACCAAGAAGTAGAGACTGACAGAGGAATAGGAAGCTTTGGAACTGGAGAAGTGGAGTATTGTTAAGGTATGAATTCTCTTTTAAATTGTAATTGGCTGGACAAACCCTTTAAAGGGGTTCTCTCGCTTCAGCAAATGGCTTTTATCATGTAGCGAAAGTTAATACAAGCCACTTACTAATATATTGTTATTATCCATATTGCTTTTTTTTGCTGGCTAGACTCATTTTTCCATCACATTATGAACTTCTTGTTTCCATGGTTATGACCACACTGCAAACCTGAATCGATGGCTATGCTTGCACACTATAGAGAAAAGCACCAGCCAATGTGAGCTCCCATGAACAGGGCCACCAGAGAGACCAGCGCTTTTTTCTATAGTGTGTAAGCACTGCCACTGCTGCTGGATTGCAAGATGGTCATAACCATGGAAATGAGCAGTGTAGAATGTGATGGAAAAATGAGCCAGCCAGCAAAGGAGGCAATATGGATAAAAACAATACATTGTATTCTTTTCTACATGATAAATGTCAAGCATGTATATGTTTTCAATGGGGAGAGAGGAGAAAGCTGCTACCAGAAACCGCTGGCATTGAGATTTAAAACGTGCAATCCTTTTCAAGAATCAGGAATCCATAATGCACATTAGATTGTTGGCTGGCCCCACCAAAAATAGAGGGGTTCTCCTGCCAATAGCCTAATGTGTATGGGGACCTTATGATTTTCTGTTATGTTTTATCTTAATAACGATTTCTCATCTCAACATTTAGTCTCCCACGTATAAAGGGCAGGTAATTCTGGGTAGGCAGGTGTGAATCTAGTAGCAATACACCTGGACTTTCAGTCTCTCTCTTGCACCCCTTTGCTTAATGCTCACTTTCTGTGAGGTCCTACATGAAGGAAAGAGGACCTTCTCTCCATCTAGAACCTTACTATAGTCAGCATGAAAGCAAGGGGCACAAGAAAGAGTCCAAGAGAGAGCACAAAAATTTCTTGAGCATGTGAAGCCTATGAGTACAGTTACTCCAAATTATGTGCCTAATTCAAATATCACAACAGGGCTGAATCGCAGTCCTGTAACACCCTATTTACACAGGGTAATGTCCTGTTGAAAACCAAGCTTTTTAATGGTATGTAAAAGCTGCAATAACTGGACAAACAAGAGTTTGGGGTAATTAAGAGCATGTTTACACGTATCAATGATTGGGCGAATAAACGTTTGCTGGAATATTTACTCCTGATCTTCTGCCTATGAAAGGGTGGATTTAGACATTGGTTTTTAGTTGTGTTTTTCATCACTTTTGCATTTTTCCTGCATTTCTTGCAAACGCCAGATGTTTTATGTGAAAAATGAAATGCAATGTGCTTTTTGGCTGATGGCTTTCTATTCTTTTGGTGGCATTTTTGTGTTTTTGGCAGTCTTTTTTTTATCTTTTTATTTCAGCATGTTGAAGTAATGGTGTTTTTTTCTCAGGCTTTTAATCATCAAAAATTGTTCAGGAAAAAAACACACAAAAATGCATGTAAGGGGGGAACTAACTTTCCTTAGGGAGAGAGCACCTTAATCAGTGTGAGCAGACTTATAGGCCATACATGCTCCTCTGGAATTCTGGAAGGAAAGAAATGCAAATGAGCTCTTAACAAGATTTGACTCTAATGCCACCAGATGTAAGGCAGCTATCCTATAAGTCAATGTTCAGCTCTTAAAATAAGCCTTAGGAGACTTATAGGCCATACATGCAAAACTTGTTAAGAGCTAATTTGCATTTCTTCCCTCCCAGAATTCCAGAGGAGCATGTATGGACTATAAGTCTCCTCACACTGATTAAGGTGCTCTCTCCCTAAGGAGAGTTAGTTCCCCCTTGCTCGGACACAGGCCTCTCACCCAGTTAAGCCAGTACTCTCTGCTCTGCACTGATGAGGGGCAATCACCCCGAAACAGCTGTCTGCAGATGAGGTGCTGACTTATTTAATATCCAAGTCATGTCTCAAGGCTTATTTTAAGAGCTGAATATTGACTTATAGGATAGCTGCCTTACATCTGGTGGCATTAGAGGCAAAGCTTCCTCCCTCCCAAAAATGCATGTGGTATGGAAGAAACTTTTTATGGTCTTTTTTGAAGTAAAAAAAAGGGAGTCAATTTGTGTGTAAAGAAGCCTTAATAACAGCATTTTTTTTTTCAAATAAACTACTGTTAAAAAAACAAAACAATGAGGATGCCATGAAAACACAAAATCTTGTGTGTGAATGCAGGCTAATACAATAGATACAGTGTTTCTAAAGAGGGAAATTAATCATGTCAGTCCTATACAAATTGTGTCAGCCATCTTTTAAAATGAGCCTGTCTGTATAGCAATGTAGAGTAGCATTCCCCTTTCCCTACTTCAAATGTTATAGAAATCCTTGTAACCCTTTCATTCGTATAGTTCTGTTATTGCTAGTTCAGTAAAATGTTCATCAGCCAGGAAAATCAGGATAAACAGTGCTATAAATATTGAAGGGAGGAACTCTACCGTGTAAGAAGAAAGAAAAGTGAATATCAGTAAACCAACAATAATAAAATAAAATTATGTCAATTCATTAAAAAATGTATAATTATTAGAGATGAACAAATTTCCCAAAATTAATTGCAGGTTCGATTCTTTCAAAACAGCTATCAGATTCTATTCAGTCCAAATAAATTTGTTCCAAAACAAAAGTGCCCCAGTTGCCCTGAAAAGTCATGTATGACACTTTGAGGTCTCCTAAGACTGTATCCAACGCCTTCAAGTTATTTAACACGAAGACAGGATTAGTAATGTCAAGGTGACAGTGACATACACGGCTATGGATAAATGGAAGGTAGACAGTAGTAACAAACAGCCTGTTTAAAAACTCTTTTTAAACATGCGTTCGTCAGATCGCTCGTCTAATAGACTGCAATGGATTACCATTGCAGTCTATGGGAGATTCATTATGTTCCAATGACATAGTTGTGGCAGGTCTCAAATGGCCCTAGGCCACCCCAGCAAAATGGCTCCTCTCATCTTGCCATGGGGAAGTAATTCAAACTCTGGGTTCACTGCACTTTCAAATGCCATGGTCATAATTAACCACAACATCTGAGGGGTTAAATGTCCATGATCGGCATTATCACTGATCACAGACTTTGCTTCCTTCCGGATGTCTGCCGTGTAAAACAGCAGGCACCCAGCAGCTATGGCACTTGCTCAGCTTGGGTGGGTGCTATGTTTAAAGACTTGATCTTCAACGTACATGTACACGTTGGAGGTTGCAAAGGGGTTAAATTCCCCTATGTGGACTTAATTTTTTTTTAAAAAAAGTTCAAAGTATATTTTTTAATAAATATAAAATATATACAGATTCAAAGAAGCACAACCCTTTCTCCATATTAAAAATGAACACTATTAGCACTACTGCAACTCAAAAAATATACTTAGTACTTTTAAAATATACGGCAAATGTATTTATGTATGGTTAACGCTGTAACAGAAAAAAAAATCAAGAGGGCTTATTCCCAGGCCTTTGTTTTTTTTTTTTGTGTTGTTTTACCTCCAGAAAAATTGAATAAAAAGTGACCAAAACGTCATACACATTCCAAAATTATCTAAATAACAACTACAGATTGCCCCACAAAAAATTAGCCCCCACACAACCCATATAAATATAAAGCATTTATGAGGGTCAGGATATGGTGATGCGAAGAAAAAAAATTATGTTTCCAAAGTTTTTATTTTGTAAAGTACTGCATTAATACACAAAAAAAAAAATATACATATGTGCTATTGCTAAAAATTGTACTTACTCAGAGAATAAAGGTAAAAGCTTAGTTGTATCACATAAAAACTGTAAAAACTAATTAAAAGATATACGCCACTTTTTGGCGCATATCTGTCGCTGATAGCCAAACAAAAGTTATTTTTTTTTCATCTTATTACTACATCATATGCAATATTAAATGGTTCCATTAGGAATTGCAACTTGTCCCACAAAAAAACAAGGCCTCTTAAGGCCATGTGAACAGAAAAGTAAAAAGGTTATGGCTCCAATAGGGCAGGGAGTGAAAAATGAAATTGCATGCTATACATCCATATACAAATACAAGTGATGTTGTCTATGGTTGCATCCAAACATGGCCAGGGGAGTACAGAAATCTCATAGGGTCCCATAGTAAAACTTATATGAACCCCCCTCCCCCACCCAGTTTCCCAGCATGCGTGCATCACTACCTCCCAGGTGATGCAGAATGTACAACACCCCATATTTCTGATGAATTTGCTTTTTTATTATTAAGCAGACCCAATTTTAATTTAAAAAGTTATAATAAAAAAATCACCCTTGGTCCACCAACTTTATCTGACTTCTATGTCAGTAAAGTGTAACAGGCACTCATTCATGTATTCATGCCAGACAACTGCTATTATGATATCCTGCTTCCCATCTATTACAAAGCTGGCAGCCTGCGGTCACCACTAGGGGGAGCTCAATGCATGAGAATGTATGCAGTTACATTTGACTGAAAAGGAATAACTAATCAGTGCAGGAAAATTGGCTTTTACCTCACATTTTCTCTTTTCCTTCCTCTGGATCAACTTGCAGGATAACAGGCCGAACTGGGTGGACAGATTTTTTTTTTCAGCCTTATAAACTATGTTACTAGTGCATGAAAATGCATTGTTTTCACAATGGAAAGAGAAGGAGTTTGGCATCAGGCCTCATAGAAGTCGAGTGGTCTGTGTCCATTGAAGGTACGCCACTGCACAAGGTGACAGAAAGCCTCTCCATTATTGGTCTGTGTAAATAGTGACCTTATAACCAAAGTCTGTGAAGGTTCTCATTTATCCAGGTCATGGTACATATCTGTAAAGAATAAATCAAGGCAACTGGACGTACTGTAGATTTCTTGAAAACGTTTCACTCGTTCTTCCAACAAGCTTTCTCAATTCTGAGTGACTGTACAGAAATTCTGGGAATAAATATGTAACTGAATCAACATCTGGTAATTATACCCAGCATGGGGTCAGAGGTCATTATACCCAGCATGAGGTCAGAGGTCATTATACCCAGCATTAGGTCAAAGGTGTTGAATCCATTATCCTAATTGGAGTCAGTAGGTGAGAAAGACTTCCCAGAAAAAGGTGTCAAAACAGCATTGTATGTGGCAGACAATAGATGTCTAACCCCCCGCCTCTATTCAAGCTTGGCTTCTCCATTTTTACGTAGATGGCCTCTTTCACGCCTCATTTGTACCAATCGACCTCCTTATCCAAAACACGTATTTGACTGTCTTCAAAGGTGTGACCTGTTCCTTTTAGATGTAAGTACACCCTAACACCCTCTAAAAATCTAGGAGCTGATGGTGTCTAAGGTAATCCTAGGAGAAATAGGATCTGCCATATTTTGTGTCATATACAGGTCCTTCTAAAAAATTAGCATATTGTGATAAAGTTCATTATTTTCTGTAATGTACTGATAAACATTAGACTTTCATATATTTTAGATTCATTACACACAACTGAAGTAGTTCAAGCCTTTTATTGTTTTAATATTGATGATTTTGGCATACAGCCCATGAAAACCCAAAATTCCTATCTAAAAAAATTAGCATATTTCATCCGACCAATAAAAGAAAAGTGTTTTTAATACAAAAAAAGTCAACCTTGAAATAATTATGTTCAGTTATGCACTCAATACTTGGTCGGGAATCCTTTTGCAGAAATGACTGCTTCAATGCGGCGTGGCATGGAGGCAATCAGCCTGTGGCACTGCTGAGGTGTTATGGAGGCCCAGGATGCTTCGATAGCGGCCTTAAGCTCATCCAGAGTGTTGGGTCTTGCGTCTCTCAACTTTCTCTTCCCAATATCCCACAGATTCTCTATGGGGTTCAGGTCAGGAGAGTTGGCAGGCCAATTGAGCACAGTAATACCATGGTCAGTAAACCATTTACCAGTGGTTTTGGCACTGTGAGCAGGTGCCAGGTCGTGCTGAAAAATGAAATCTTCATCTCCATAAAGCTTTTCAGCAGATGGAAGCATGAAGTGCTCCAAAGTCTCCTGATAGCTAGCTGCATTGACCCTGCCCTTGATAAAACACAGTGGACCAACACCAGCAGCTGACATGGCACCCCAGACCATCACTGACTGTGGGTACTTGACACTGGACTTCAGGCATTTTGGCATTTCCCTCTCCCCAGTCTTCCTCCAGACTCTGGCACCTTGATTTCCGAATGACATGCAAAATTTGCTTTCACCCAAAAAAAGTACTTTGGACCACTGAGCAACAGTCCAGTGCTGCTTCTCTGTAGCCCAGGTCAGGCGCTTCTGCCACTGTTTCTGGTTCAAAAGTGGCTTGACCTGGGGAATGCGGCACCTGTAGCCCATTTCCTGCACATGCCTGTACACGGTGGCTCTGGATGTTTCTACTCCAGACTCAGTCCACTGCTTCCGCAGGTCCCCCAAGGTCTGGAATCGGTCCTTCTCCACAATCTTCCTCAGGGTCCGGTCACCTCTTCTCGTTGTGCAGCGTTTTCTGCCACACTTTTTCCTTCCCACAGACTTCCCACTGAGGTCTTACCCTCTTGCTTGAGGGTGTCAATGATGGCCTTCTGGACAGCAGTCAGGTCGGCAGTCTTACCCATGATTGCGGTTTTGAGTAATGAACCAGGCTGGGAGTTTTTAAAAGCCTCAGGAATCTTTTGCAGGTGTTTATAGTTAATTAGTTGATTCAGATGATTAGGTTAATAGCTCGTTTAGAGAACCTTTTCATGATATGCTAATTTTTTTAGATAGGAATTTTGGGTTTTCATGAGCTGTATGCCAAAATCATCAATATTAAAACAATAAAAGGCTTGAACTACTTCAGTTGGTGTGTAATGAATCTAAAATATATGAAAGTCTAATGTTTATCAGTACATTACAGAAAATAATGAACTTTATCACAATATGCAATTTTTTTTAGAAGGACCTGTATATGGTATACTATCATTTAGTGTTCTGATGTAGGTACAGGCTTATATTCCCTTAGCATAGAATCATCTCCTTGTTGAGACTTCTGATGAAAGCGATGGCCTTGTTTTAATAATGTGATTCTATGTGTCACAGTCTTTCAGTGGAGGGTTTCTTGGTTCCTTTCCGTTCACCCCATAAACAAGTTTTATGCCTTTACCTCCCAGTCACTGCCTGGGTCAAAGCAGGCCACTTGGAATGACTAATTACTGAATAAAGGGCCCTTACTGCCTCCCACATCATACTGCTTGCAGGCTGTATTATACCATTTGACTTTCGGTGAGGAGTGGTTGGGAGTTATCAATGCGTTCTCATCGGCTGTCACGTCTGACAATTATTTCACATTAGTAACGTGTACACCAAGAAATGAAATCACATCCAATTTCCACATAGCAGGAAACGCGGCCCCATCTTTTAAGCCGTTCTTTTTGATCTAGCAGTTAGATAAAATGCACCTACAGAACAACACTTTCAGACAACAGAGAGGAGGCAGCAAATATCAACAGCTAATCTTTCTTTTGAAGAAATAGTCCTACATATCAGAGAGATTTCAAAGCTAATGATAAAACAAAAGGCCTGAAGCTACAGCACATTTACCTGGAGAGGTGACAGAAAAACCTCTTCTCCCAGTCTTAAATTACTCTGTCTCATTCGCTCTGCTCCCGCCATTTTAACAGTTTAGTTTGAAGGAAACTAAATTATTTTTGTTCCGTTGAAAGTAGACGGATGCATAGTGAATCTAATCTATAGATTCAGGGATTATCTATTAATTATGTGAAAAAAAACTATTGTATATTGAAATATAATGTGGGAATAAGTAAGGCTAAATGCAGCCATAGACATTAGATAACGGTCAGCTGAGAGCTGCTGCCTGCCTTATGTGTATGGACGGTCTACCGACAGATGCATAGCAGATCTAATCCATAGTTCCAGGGAATATCTACTATTAATTATGTGAAAAAAGTATTGAATATTGAAATAGGTGAAGCTCAAGCAATATCAGAACAAGTAAGGCTAAAGGTATCCATAGACATTAAACACTGGCTGAAAGCTGCTGCCTAATGTGTATAGGCGGTCTACCGACTCTAGTGGACAGCATTTGGGTTTCAACATGTTCAATCCTTTGCTCTCATGGGAAATAAGCTACTGTCAGGTATGTCTATCAGCTAATTATTCACCTCTCTCTATTGAAAATACATGCATGCTGTGTATTGGTTGGGGGAAAATGGGAGAAATAGCGGTTGGCTGAACAGGCTTTTGGCTGACAGCTATCTAAGGTGTATGGCCTGTCAAGATTCATGACCTATCGCTAGGATATGCCCAGGGCCGGTTTTAGACTAAATCAAATATGGGGCCCAAAATCTTGTAATAATTTACTAACAATACAATTGCATTCTGTTGATTCCAGCCGTCCCTCACATATTTACACCTCATAAAGCCCCTCAAACAAATCTGCACCCTCATGGCCCCAGAATACACCAAATTTCCCCCCTCCCTCACAGTTTTATACTCCGCAAAGCCCCCCACACCATATGCCCCTCCCCTCACAGGAATTAGTTCCCTTCCCTCACAAAAAGCTATAGCAACAGAGCGGGTTGCCATACAGCATGTACAATTGTGTTCAAAATAATAGCAGTCAGACATTACTAACCTGATCAATCACTGTTTTTGGTAGAAATTATATTTCTACGTGGCAAATAATTTACGAGCAGGTGTAGTAGAGTAATAGAAATCCAACAGACCCAACAGTCATGCTATGCATGCTGCTGCATGTTCAAAAAAATAGCAGTGTGGAGTTCAATGAGTGAGGTCATTTATTCTTTGAAAAACAGGTGGCAATTATTGCCCTTATTTAAGGAAGAAAGGCAGCAAATGTTGCACATGCTGGTTACAGTGCATTTCTCTCTGAAATTATGAGGAAAGTGGGTTGTTCCAGACATTGTTCAGAAGAACAGTGTATGTTGACTAAAAAGTTGATTGGAGAGAGGAAAACATATAATGAAGTGCAGAAAATGATAGGCTGCTCAGCTAAAATGCAATTGCTTTAAAATGGCAACCAAAACCTGAAAGATGTGGAAGAAAGCAAAAAACTACCATTCGAATGGATAGAAGAATAAGCAAAATGGCAAGGACTCAGTCAACAATCAGCTCCAAGAAGATCAAAGAAGGTCTAAAGTTACCTGTGAGTACTGTTACAATTAGAAGATGCCTATGTGAAGCCAAGTTATCTACAAGAAGCCCCCACAAAGTCTCACTGTTGAAAAAAAGTTTGCCAAAGAGCACATTGACTGGCCTAAAGAGACATTTTGTGGACTGATAAAAGTAAGATATTTTTTGGGGGGTCTAGTGGCCAGAGACAGTTTGTCAGACCCCCAAACACTGAATTCAAGCCACAGTAGACTGTGAAGACAGTGAAGCATCATGATATGGGGAGGTTTCTCATACTACGGTGTTGTGCCTATTTATCGCATACAAGGGATCATGGTCATGCTGCCTTATGCTGAAGAAGAAATGCCCTTAAAATGGGTGTTCCAACAAGACAATGATCCCAAACACACCAGTAAACGTGCAACGTCTTGGTTCCAGACCAACAAGATTGACGTTATGCAGTAGTCAGCCCAATCCCCGGATCTCAATCCAATAGAAAACTTGTGGGGTGACATCAAAAATGCAGTTTGAGGCAAAACCAAGAAATAGAGAAGACCTGTGGAATGTAGTCCAATCATCCTGGGCTGGAATACATGTGTCAGTTTATATAGTGAATGCTTGAGTTTGTAATTGTAAAGAAGAATACAAACACTGCTTTATTTAACAGTCTAATATTCACTAACACAAATTTGATATATTTTTCTTCATGTTTTGATTTGGAGTAGAATGTGTAGTGTTCCCGATGCATTTGTGTGTATGGAAATAGAAGCTATTAGAAGGATTTTGAGCTTTATTCACTTTTTAAACACACTGCTATTATTTTGAACACAACTGTACCCCAGGACTGCACTGCACATCACCCGGCCGCTTGCAGGCATACACAACCCCTCTCTACCAAAGTACCTCCACAAGCTCCAGTGTCTGTGCAGAAATAAAGCTCTGTTCTAGACATATTTGGCCATGTGACCATTAACCCCTTTCTGACATTCGCTGTAAATGTACGGCACATGTCGGGTCTTTAAAGATGGTGCCTGCTCTGGAGCTGAGCTGGTGCCATAGCAACTGGGTGCCTTCTGTTTCATACAGCAGGAATCCGCGGCCAATGTCCGCGATCTGTGGTAATGCTGGCAGAGACATTTAACCACTCAGATACCAAATGTCACCACGGCATCTGAGAGTGTTAAAAACAGGAAGCGTATGTGACAGGGATCGGGAAAGCACCCTGTTCTAATAATGAGCCACAGCCTGTACTAGTCTTCCAGGCTCATTAATATATCCCAAGCATTAAATTGTGATATAGTTATTTCTATACAGAATAATAGAGCAAATACCATTATTCTGTATAATTTGCAATCTGATGAATGCAAGTTGGGGTCCACTTGGGGACCTAAAAAAAGTTAAAAAAAGTTTAGAAAAAATAAAAAAATTAAAAAATTCTAATCATCCCCCTTTTCCCAAAATAAAAATTGACAAAAAAGTTAACATTATGGTGAAGTGGTGTAACAGAAAAAAATAAAAATGGCCGATTCAACATTTTTTCATCACTTTATCGCCTAAGAAACATGAATAAAAAATTATCAAACGTCATGCACACCCCAGAATGGTACTGTCAAAAACTACAGATCGTCTCGCAAAAAATGAGCCCCACACATCTCAGTAGACATAACTATAAAAAACTTATGGGGATCAGAATATAGAAAAATATAGAGAATAAAGAAAAAAATAATATTTGTCAAAGTTTATCAGATTTGTACAGACCTGAAGAATGAAGAGCAAAAGTCAGTTTTACTAGGCTGGAGTCCATATTTTTTTTATCTCAGAGAAGACATCTAGAAAACTTTTGTCTGTATTAGCAGGTGACAACATCTGAGTATGAACAAGAATGCTTCTATTTACTGACAGAAAGCAGAGATCATATACACTACTTACGGTTTCATAGAAAGTTGCAGAACTCTTGTTCGCAATTGCGAACAAGAATAGGCATTTCTATCATAGTGTCGGACATGTGCAGCCCGAAAATTACAGAATGCAAACGGGCATTTGTTTTGTTGTGTGAATGTAGCCTAAGTCTGTAGAAGCAAAGAGACACAGCATTATAAATTATAACGCCATGCGAAACGAGCCATGTCCGTAATGGGAAATCACGCACCTACATAGAGCATGTTTTCCACACTGGACACGCTTGTCTAAAAGGCCTAAATGTTGTTTTTGATGCACTATTTAACTTCCTGAAGCATTTTTTGCAACGTAACGTTTATTTTTTGCTAAAACACAACAGCAAGAAGTTAGTTTGCTGTAACAAAAATAATAGACATAGTCCATGGACAAGAGTGGCTGACCTGCAATAATAGACATAGTCCATGGACAAGAGTGGCTGACCTGCAATAATAGACATAGTCCATGGACAAGAGTGGCATTGTTTCTGGAAATAAAACAAGCTTTTTAATGTTTGAATCTCAGACAACTCCTAAACAATCAAATCAAAAAGGTCACAGAAAGGAACAATTTGTAAGGGACATCATGGGGCACCCAGGCCATCAATGTTCAATAAAATATCTAGTTAACATATATTAAAAGCACAAAAGAATCAAATGAATAAAAATGCACAAAAGAAAATAAAAAAAATGAGTGTCCTTTTATCCCTTTCCCGACATGGCGCTTTTCTGTTTTAGTTTTTTACTCCCTGCCTTCCCGGAGCCATAATTGTTTAATTTTTCCATTCACATAACAATTTGAGGGCTTTTTCTGCAGGACAAGTTGTACTTGCTAATGGCACCATTAAATATTGCATTAGATGTAGTGCAAGCATCTCTAATTTATAAGGATAGCACTAGCAATTATTATGCATCTTTGTACTTTATTTGGTTTGCAGAGAGCTGTTGCATTGCATGTTCTGTTTTACAGTGTTGTTTTTAGCCATAGCAACGTGCCCCTGCGCAGTGGGATGTGCTGACTGACCCCCTTTTTCTTTGCAGTATGAACCCAGACCGTCTCCTTTGTGAAAGAGCAGGCACCGGCGGCTCCGGTGTTTGCTCTGCTCCGGAGGGAGCACAGTCTTTAAAGATCCGACATCTACTGTACATGTATGGCGGACTTTAGGAAGGGGATAAATAACTCCAAAGATTTAAAGTGAGGAAACTGACTGGCCTCCCCTACTAATTTAAATATGTATGTCGCTTACATTTCAATATGTTCATTAAATGTATTTGGCTATTGTACTTAAAAGAACAGTTTAAGCAGAACATATCTTTTTCTGTGCTTAGTGCAAGGCCTGAGTGAGTAGTGTATTACAAAGGAATTCCCCAAATCCATGTGTCATGCACTGCCCCCTTTCTCCCTGCACTAAGCATACTACAGTGTATGAGTTTGGCCTGGAGTGTTCCAACACTAAAAGGGTTGTGCCACTACAGAAACTTATCTCCAACCCACAGAATAAACCAACTACTAGGACCCCCACTGATCATGAGAATGCAGGTCCTGTGCCCCCCCTTCCCCATGCTCAGCTATCTCCGGTAATCCCATAGAGAAAAAATAGAGCAGAGGAACTGCTACTCCATTCATATAGTGGCAAGAGACCTCTATTTTTGTATATCAGTTGGGATTTAGACAGTTGCTGATCACATACTTAAAGAGGTTCTCCAGGAATTATATTAATGGCTGCCAGCAACCTGTCCTAGATTGTGAGCAGGAGTGCTTGTCTCCATTTGCAGAGCTGCCTGGGCCTCACTACACATTACGCTCTGGCACTTGCATATACTTCATATTAGAGATGATGGCATATCATAGACAGGATCACATAATTACCATCTATTGTAGAACAGTGCAGTTTGTATTGAAGCCTCACCCTCCCCTCCTTGACTGCTCTGCAAGTGGTAGGAACAATTCCTGCTCACATTCTAGGACAGGTTGCTGGTGGCCATTTTGAATCATTCCCATAGAACCCCTTTAACAGTGGATAGTGGATATGTTTCTTTGCACAACCCCTTTCGTGTGGCTATTAACACACCCATAAATAAATGTAAAAATTTAATGTTATACTGTATTTATTAATTTTTAACCAAGAATTAAATAACAATAGTTAACATTTTGTTTGACTATGTAGTTAGAACAACTATAACTTCCAATATCTTCAGCTGATTTTTCTGTTTGTGACTTTATAGACTTTTATATTGCTGATCCCAAATACCTTTACATTGTTCTACTGAACAGTGTTCTGGTTTTTATTATTTGTCTGAAAGTGTAAACAGATTTTACCTGAAGCAAAGTCTGTCAAATAAAATCTCCAAGTAATTTGCCATAAGTAGAAAATGTGTATTTGATTTTAAAGAGAAAGAAGACACGTACAGTCTTAATATCCATTTCTTCAGAACATAAATTAGGGCTCTTCTTATATTTCTGGCCATTGGAGTATCTACTGGTCACTACGCTAATTTGAAAAACACAACCTGGTGTCTCCTACATATCCTCTAACACCAGTATATAATACAGCTTTAAATTATTATCCCACAAAAAGTACTACTACAGTATGCAGAGAATAGAGCATTTCAAATTGTACAAAATACATGCAATACATTTTTAATGTACAGTACATTTTCCTCTCTGGTAGCGCCCCCTGCTGTTTATCCTCCAGTGGTGGACTAACATGCCCAGTAGCTTCCCTTACTCCTCTCAGTGCCAGCATACTGATCTCATAGTGAAGCAGGTGAAGAGGCCCACACACCATTCATTCATTTATCCCAATTTCAAAATGTAATGAAATATATAGCTGTACTGTATCTGTACAGTGGAGAAGTAAATTGTGGGGACATTATATACCATATGTATTTCTGTGGCTATATGTCAGGAATTATTTTCTATACAGGGGAGGATGGGGTTAACAAGAGCTAAGAGATCCTAGGAGATGCAAGTGCTTTGTTGAGCTCCTTCCCACACACAGAAAGGAAACAAAGTCCTCCAGATAAGTAAGAAAAACAGTTTTTTTCATAAAAAGAGTTTAAAATTTGTGGGATAACCTCTTTACATGATCAGTATACACTCCAGTGCTCACTGTACACAACGTATATATATACCGGTATTAGAGACTTTATAGAATTTTCATTAGTTACTATCTTATCTACTGTATATAGTGCCATAAAATGTACAAGGCAAACCAGTAAACTGTTACAGATCCTGTTTCCCACAGGACTTAGGGCTCATGCACGCGACCGTTGGATGTTTTGTGGTCGGTAAATTGCATTTCTGCAAAACAAAGATACCAGCCGCGTGGATTCCGTATTTTGCGGAACGGAACAGCTGGCCCCTAACAGAACAGTCCTATCCTTGTCCGTAATGCAGACACTAATAGGACATGTTCTATTTTTTGTGGAATGGACTTACAGACATACAAAAACGGAATGCAGTCTCTCAGTCAGTTGGTGCACAGAAGCCATAATTTGCATAAGGAACAAAAAAACTTTTTCTCAGGATCACCGCAACTGATTTTCACAAGACATGTATTATTTTAATCAACAGGGTCAGCCCTACCAGGCAGCATGTCTGGTTTAATAGGATGGATCCTGCTGAGAGGTGCTCTTTATGGACTCAGGACCTACTGTAAACTAATACAACAAACACAATAAAAGTATATATCACAAACATGATGTGAACGTACCATAAGTCTGTTAAGGGATGCAGCTGGATTCTCGTACAGCCTTACATCTTTGTATGAGACTCATTATGTGAGAGGACAGGGCAACAATAGCACACAGAACAGCTCTGCCATCAAATTAAACAGAACCACTTAGCCCAGGTCTAGAGAGAATAAAATGTACACTTTTGTGGATTGGAGCGATTCTATATACTCTGAGTATGCACAGGAGTTTTTCTATTTCTACATTGTTCCAGTGATGAAGCTTAGTTTCATAGTGAGTTCATAGATCTTCAGTTAGGCTAGTTCCACACTAGCGCTTTACATCTCCAGCAGGCTGTTCCGGCAGGGGAGCAGCCTGCCGGAGATGTCTGGACGTGGCACTGCAGAAAGCTGCCTGAAGGCCCGTCGGCCCCATTAACTATAATCTTTCCGCAACAGCCTGCCGGAGATGTTACGTGCTAGTGTGGAACTAGCCATGCACAGAAAAAATTCAGTTCTTCAGGTCTAAGACATCTTGAGAATCATTTTTCTTAAGATGATAGAATAAAATTAATTGAGGGTATCCATTAATTAAGACCTTTGCAATGTGTGTATTAATTGCCTAGAGTTAAACTAAAAGGGTTCATGAAGGATTTTGTGTTTATAAACCGTTAGGATACCAGCGCCGTACATGTACGGTACAGAAATGCGGGACAGAAATCCCAGCGCAGTACAGGTACAGCGTGCTGATCGGGCGGATGCAGAAGCTGCACCCACTCAATAAGAGGCAGGTGTCCAGCTGTCACTGATAGCCGGACCCCTGCTGTATGCTCCGATGCCGGTGCATTAACCCTTGTGTCGGTGTCCATAGGGTCCCCGCGCTGCTATGACAGGGACGCCATGGCAGGGAAGGCATTGTGGCTGCCTTCCGGGAGAGCCTGTGAGATCCAGCCCCCTGGATCTCACAGGCAAGCAGGCTGTAAGCATACTACAGTGGTTATACACTTACAGCCAATGCATTACAATACAAAAGTATTGTAATGCATTGTAAAGGGGATCCGACCCCCAAAATTTGAAGTCCCAGAATGTAGAAAAATAAAAAAGTTGACATATTAGATATCGCCACATCCATAACAACCTCCTCTATAAAAATATCACATGAACTAACCCCTCAGGTGAACACCGATAAAATAAAAAAATAAAAACGGTGTCAAAAAAGCAATTTTTTTCACCTTTCATCACAAAAAGTGTAATAGCAAGCGATCAAAAAGTCATACGCACTCCAAAATAGTGTCAATCATATCATCCCGCAAAAAATTTGACCCTACCAAAGAAAATCGTCCAAGAAATAAAAAAAACTATGGCTCTCAGAATAGAGACACTGAAACATGATTTTTTTTTTAAATAAAAAAATGCTGTTATTGTGTAAAACATAAATAAATAAAAAAAGTATACATATTAGGTATCGCCGCAAGTAAGAACCTGCTGTATAAAAATATCACATGAACTAAACCCTCAGCTGAACACCGTAAAAAATAAAATAAATACAAACGGTGGGAAAAAAAAGCCATTTTTTTGTCACCTTACATTACTAAAAGTGCAACACCAAGCGATCAAAAAGGTGAATGCCCCAAAAATTTGTACCAATCTAACCATCACCTCATCCCGCAAAAAAATGAGCCCCTACTTTAGACAATCGTCCCCCAAAACAAAAAAAAATTATGGCTCAGACTATGGAGACACTAAAACATGATTTTTTTTTTTCAAAAATGTTTTTATTGTGTTAAATGTAAAAAAAAATCACATGACCTAACCCCTCAGGTGAACACTGTAAAAAAAAAAAAAAGATGTAAAAAGAAGCTATTTTTTTGTCACCTTACATCCCAAAAAGTGTGCAAAGCAATCAAAAAGTCATATGCACCCCAAAATAGTGGAAATCAAACCGTCATCTCATCCTGCAAAAATGATACCCTACTTAAGACAATCACCCAAAAACTGAAAAAACTATGGCTCTCAGACTATGAAGACACTAAAACATGATTTTTTTTGTTTAAAAAATTATATAATTGTGTAAAACTTACATAAATAAAAAAGTATACATACTAGATATTGCTACGTTCGTAACGACCTGATCTATGAAAATATCACATGATAAAATAAAAACGATGTAAGAAAAAGCTATTTTTTTGTCACCTTACATCCCAAAAAGTGTAATAGCAAGTGATCAAAAAGTAATACACACCCAAAAATAGTAGCAATCAAACCATCATATGATCCCACAAAAAATTAGACTCTACCTAAGAAAATCATCCAAGAAATGGAAGAAACTATGGCTCTCAGAATATAAAGACACTGAAACATGATTTTTTTTATTCAAAAATGTTAATGTGTAAAATAAATAAAAAAGTATACATATTAGGTATCGCCGCATCTGTAAGTACCTGCTGTATAAAAATATCACATTAACTAACCCCTCAGGCGAACACCATAAAAAAAATACAAACGGTATAAAAAAAGCTATTTTTTTGTCACCTTACATCACTAAAAGTGAAACACCAAGCGAACAAAAAGGCGTATGCCCCTCAAAATAGTACCAATCTAACCGTCACCTCATCCCGCAAAAAATGAGCCCCTAACTTAGACAATCTCCCAAAAAATTAAAAACTATGGCTCTCAGACTATGGAGACATTAAAACATGATTTTTTTGTTTCAAAAATGCTTTAAAAAAATGTATACATATTAGGTATTTCTACGTCCATAACTACCTGCTCTATAATAAATATCACATAACTTAACCCCTCAGGTAAACACCATAAAATAAAAACTGTGTCAAAAAAGCAATTTTTTGTCACCTTACATCACAAAAACTGTAATACCAAGCAATCAAAAATTCATATGCACCCCAAAATAATGCCAATCAAACCGTCATCTCATCCCACAAAAATTATCCCCTACATAAGACAATGGCCCAAAAACGGAAAAAACTATGGCTCTCAGACAATGGAGACACTAAAGCATGATTTTTTTTTTGTTTCAAAAATTTTATTATATCAATTTTCCATTAATTCTTGTGGAACACCTAAAGGGTTAGCAAAGTTTGTGAAATCAGTTTTGAATACCTTGAGGGGTGTAGTTTCTAAAATGGGGTCACTTTTTTGGAGTTTCTACTCTAGGGGTGCATCAGGGGGTCTTCAAATGTGACATGGCAGCCTAAAATTATCCCAGTGAAATCTGCTTTCCAAAAACCATATGACGTTCCTTTTCTTCTGCGCAATGCCGTCTGCCCGTACAGCAGTTTACGACCACATATGGGGTGTTTCTGTAAACTACAGAATCAGGGCAATAAATATTATGTTTTTCTTGACTGTTAACCCTTGCTTTGTTAGTGGGGAAAAAAGTTGATTAAAATGTAAAATCTTCCAAAAAAGTGAAATTCTGAAATTTCATCTCCATTTTCCATTAATTCTTGTGGAACACGTAAAGCAGGCATCCTCAAACTGTGGCCCTCCAGCTGTTGCAAAACTACAACTCCCAGCATGCCCGAACAGTCTATAGGCATCAGCCTACAGCAGGGCATTGTGGGAGTTGTAGTTTTACAACAGCTGGAGGGCCGCAGTTTGAGGATGCCTGACGTAAAGGGTTAACAAAGTTTGTAAAATCAGTTTTGAATACCTTGAGGGGTGTAGTTTATAAAACCATTTTTGGGTGGTTTCTATTATGTAAGCCTCACAAAGTGACTTCAGACCTGAAATGATCCTTAAAAAGTGGGTTTTGGAAATTTTTTGAAAAATTTCAAGATTTGCTTCTAAACTTCTAAGCCTTCCAACGTCCCCAAAAAATGAAATGGCATTCACAAAATTGTCCAAACATGAAGTATACATTTGGGGAATGTAAAGTAGTAACTATTTTTGGAGTTATTACTATCTATTATAAAAGTAGAGAAATTGAAATTTGCAATTCTTTTTTATAAATGTTATATTTTTTTTATAAATAAAAATGAAATGTTTTGACTCAATTTTACCACTGTCATGAAGTACAATATGTTACAGGAAAACAATCTTAGTATGGCCTGAATAATTAAAAGTGTTTTAAAGTTATTACCACATAAAGTGACACATGTCAGATTTGCAAAAATCTGCCTGGTCCTTAAGGTGAAAAGTGGCTCAGTAGTGAGGGGGTTAAGGTGCTTTGTTTATTGTCTACATACTCTCTCTATGTATACCTTCAGGGTACCCTGCACATGGTGCAGATTATGCACGTTTTGTACGTGTGGATTCCATGGGAAAAAACACAGTGTTTGTATTTTGCAGTTCGCAAAACACGGATTTGCAAAAGAAATGTATGACATCTGTATGACGTCCGTGTTACATCTGTTTTTTTTTTGGTTTTTTTGCCGATCCATTGCAACAATGCCTGTCCTTGTACACGAAACAGACTAGAATAGGACTTGTTCTATTTTTTTGCAGAAAGGACTTGCGGACATATGGATATTCATTGGAGTACGAAAAGACCTTTGGGGTTGAAAGGGTTAAATGAGTACTTTGGTAGGTAAAAGTTATCCCCTATCCACAGGATAGGGGATAACTTTCAGATAAGTAGGGGTCTCACTAAGTCTGGTATTTGCAATGCCAGTCTTAGTAATTATTCCCTAGTTTGTCTTACCACTATTTTTTTCTTCCTATTTGGAATTAACAAAAATGCCAGTACCCAATTAATAAAAAAGCCAGTAGCAAAAAAAAAAAAAAAAATGCTAACATCTACAGCCAGTGTGATCTATGCTCCTTGATAACTTGGATGCTTTCACCTTCCCCACTTCTTGATCTGCCATCAAAAACTTTTCTTTCTCCATGCTGCTATATCAGGAGAGAATTGGGCTATGTTAACCCTTAGACTCCCAGCGCCGTACATGTATGGTGCTGGGAGGGTCTTTAAATATGGTGCCCGCTCACACATGCAGTGGGCGCCATAGCTGGCAGGTCTCTACTGCTTCAAAATGCAGAGGCCCACGGCTTATGTCTAAAACCAGCAATAATGCCGATTGCAGGCATTTAACCCTTTATATGCTGTGGCCAAGAGTGACTACGGCATCTAAATAGTGAAAAATCCATAAGAGAGCTTTCCAGGTTAAGACTGGCTCCCCCCAGCTGTTATTGGGACCCAGCCTATTAGAGCTGCAGATCTTATATTGGCTTGCAGCCTGTACTATTAAAATATACAAATATTTATTCTATAGGGCAAATGGTGCAATGGGAAGGAAATCAAAATGGCTGATTTGCCACTTACCCAGAAAACGTAATAAAATGTGATCAATAAGTCATACACACTACAAAATGGTCAATATCAATAACAACTACAGATCGTCCTGCAAAAAAGAGCCCCCAAACATCTCAGTAGACATAACTATAAAAAAGTTATGGGGTCAGAATATGGCAATGTAAAAAAAATACTTTGTAAAAGTTTTTATTATTTTTTTAAGTATTGAAACACAAAAAATCTACAAATATGTAGAATTGTTGCAATTGTACTGACCTAGAGAATGAAGGTCACAGGTCAGTTTTGCTGCATATGGAACGCCATAGAGAAAAAACCTGTAAAACTGTGGCGGAATTGCATTTTTTGTTTCAATTATGCCCCATTTGGAATTTGTTTACTGCTTCCCACTACAATGTATGCCATAGTAAATGGTGGTATTAGAAAGTACAACTTGCCCTACAAAAAACAAGCTCTCATATGGCTATGTCAACCAAAAAAAAAAAAAGTCATGGCTCCGGAAAGACAAGGAAGAAAAATGAAAATTGAAAATATGGAAAAGGAAAAAAACTCTTTAAATGTTGTATATATATATATATATATATATATATAATTTATATACTGTATATATATATATATATATATATATATATAGTACACATAGTTTGCATCCAATGACACAGACATCATGTTGCACAGCTTTCATTCCCCTTTACCTAATTCACCTCATCTGTTTCTTTCACCAGTTAATTTAATATCCTTTGTTCCATTACATTTTCCAAAAGCCAGTGAACATATAAATGTGCAGCCAGCATAGGCCCTAAAGGCCTGTGGATCAAGATGGCAGGCAGGCTGTGGCATCCCTGGGGAATTAAGAGCCAGAAGGGTGATTGGACACAGTGACCTGTCTGCACGAGATGAGAGAAAAACAGGAGGGCTGTAAGGCTGATGAAGTAACCTGTCACTCAAAGGACCAGGTCTCTACATAGGAAGATGCAGAAAAGAACTACAGGGTGAAATAATTGAAAAGGTTGTTTAACATTTCTCTACTTTTATCTCATTAGGTGTTTCTTAAGCTTTATTGCATTCTAGTATTATACGTGTATCTATAAGAGCAGTATATATGCATATGTATGTGCTTATAAGTATCTGTATTTTTTATTTTATTTTTTGCTTTATTTTGGTTTCTTTATCATCATATTCATTATTGTAATTAGTAATGTTATGATTTGCAATATAAATACATGGCTTCATTATATTCTTTGCTGGTTACTAATATCTGCCTGTTATATACAGTATATATAGTATATATGTATAAATATATTATTTTTTCTTGTGTACATAGTGTATAGTAACTTACAGTGAATAAAAGCTATAGCTAATAAATAGAACCTTTATGATCTAAAATGCTTAATCCCCCATTACACATACAGTACTTTACTATTTCCAAAAGTCTTATAAACTGTAAACATTGATGCAATTTCCATATGTTAAGGAGAAAAACTGTACATTGTTGTCTTCCTATGTAGTTCTATAAAAGGAGTAGTTCCTATGTAGTTCTATAAAAGTCATCTGTCTGTCTTTCTCTCTCTAATTTATTTATTTATTTTAATACATTTTATTTAATCAAAATACAAAAAAGGTTTGATCTCTGAATAAAATATTAAATAATTCTGTCACTAGTAGTAATATATAATTGTATTCTAGTCAATACTAATTGACATATTTGGGTTAAGGGGGGACCTTTCCTACTGACATTAATGTTAACTATTTGTGATAATAAAAAAAATTGTGCTTACATTATATATGTGTATATATATATATATATATATATATATATATATATATGTATATATATATATATATATATATATATATATACGATTCTTATGTGACCCTCGGTGGTCTAGATTCCCAATGGTTCGACATGCCCCAAAACTGTTTCCAATTCAAGGTTGCCATAAAAAAGTTCTTGACACGTGTGGTTAGAGGAGCAAAGTATCAGATCCTAAGCATGAGGAAGCTCTTGGTTTTACTGTTTACTGAGGACTGACATGACCTGTGAATACCTCTATGGCCCATGCCTGATTATTTTACAATATTAACACTGTGGACTAATGCAATTCCAATATATGAATTTATTCTTAAAACATGTATACGCTTCCTTTGTGAAGTTGTTATAAAGCTTTACTTTTTGCAGTAATATTAGCTCACTAGGGTTCACTTTTCTTTAAATTATTGATGTACCCATAATGGTATAAGCAATACATGTAAAGCGTCAGTGTTTTCAAATGGTTAATTACTCAAAAGAGACAGCTACTTATAGAAGCACGATAAACGTATAAATTGCGCTGTACCACATATTCTGCATACTATATAACAAAACACATGCACGTTTACTAGATATACTTTCTCTTTCGCTAGGTGATCATTGCATAGCTCTGTACTGCAACACACTGCAGTCCTGTGTTATAAAGTTTCTAGACCATCAAACACTATACACAAATATATAGCAATTTAGCCCCTAAACTTATAGAAATCAAATAAAGCACAGAGATTAACTATAATAGTATATCGACAGTTTGAAATAGAAGACATTTTGAGACTATTTGTGACATATGGGGGGAAATCTAAAATGGTTTAAAAAAATCAGCTTTTTCTTAAATAGCCCTGATAACCACATAATTGCTGCAGTCTTCAGTGTACATACATCAAATGCATTCAATATACAGTTTTCTGCCAATTTGTGGCAATTTTTGACAATAATTGTAATAAGCTACAACAGGGGAATTCACTCTCCTGTAGCCACCATTAGCAAACATTAGCTTCTTCAAAACTGAGAAAATTTATTACTCTACAGCTGTCCAATTCATCTCCCACAAAGTACTAGAGAAAACGACATGTAAACTCATAATAAGGTATGGTAACGGGAAAACTGATTTCTAAATATTGTTTTAAATTCTTCAAAGTTACTACAACAAATGACAAAAAAAAAGCAGATTCTATTATCCACAGTGCTGATTTATAAAAGGCTCCTCTATGAAAGCATCCCAAATCAAAGGAATGCAATATATACTTTTTTTTTAATCTGAGGAGGTGTATATAAAGAGACACAAAGGCAAAAGACACATCATACATTACACTTATCAGATATATCTCTGAAGTAAGACAAGGACTCACTGACCCATTCGGAAGACAAAAGACGGCGAAATGGTAAAGCTTTAAAAATCAGCTTGTGAGGCCTCTGAGAGATATTCATCCGGCATTTCATCACAGCAGAGCCAGACCTGTTCACCTCCCTGGATACAGGGAGGAGAGAACTAAATAGAGCTGTTTATTAAAGCTGTTGTGCTGGATCGCATTAGAAGGCTTGAGCAGACCACCTGGACCTCTCAGATTCTAGCAGGGTTTCATTCGCCTGCCGCCCCCTTTTACAACACCAGAGGACCACTTGCTATAATAAGCTCAATCACATGTCAGGCATGTCACTGGTTAATTTATTGGATATGTTTTTCTTCTCCAGGGATAAAGACTAAATAAAAGTATATATATATATATTTTATTTATTTTTACACATATTTTTGTGCATGGTAAAATATCATCTCTAAAGCGAGAAAAGAAAATAAGATAAAATATATAACATGGTAACTGCATTTTAGTATCCTATATAACAGTTTGCATATTTGTGCACAAGGACTCAAATATAGTGTAATAAAAAAACATTCTATGAAAAGTAAATGTATATCAAGTTTCTAGCCTCCAGGCAGTCAAACATACAGAAAAATGGTGATAAATATGAATTACATGAATCAGAAGGAGCAGAATAAAAAAATAAAATAAAGGGGAGTTGAGAAATGGCTGACACAATACCTGACCAATTACAGCTTGCCTGCTCTGTGTCCTGCTGCCGAGCTGAAAGATCGCAATCCGTCATTTGTAGTCTTTGAAAGCTAGAATGGGGGTTTCTGCCATACATCTGTCAATCAACTTCTGCACTCACAAGCATCCGTAAAAGCAAAAGGGGGGAAAAAAAGCCAAGCTAGCCCAACAAATAGGATGAAACAGCCATGTGACCTTCAACGCACACAAACACACACGGAGTCTTACACTAGCAATTCAATGTACAGATTTTCTGCAGACATGAAATGACATTGACAAATACCCAATACAAACTAAATAAAGTGAGACAGTAGACTCCCATACCAAGTACAAAACAGGAACTGCTTTAGATTAAACTAAAATGGCTAATAAAAAAAGAGAGCTTTTTTTTTTCCTGTTTATATACCAACTTTCCAGAGGGGACATTATTACAGGAAAGGAAGAAATGTCATTTAAATCACGGATATCACAAAACGCATAGTTCTCTGCTTCCCTCTCTTGAAAGAGCCGAGCAGTTTAAGTGCTCCGTTCTGTAATGTGCCCATGTCAAAGTGGAAAAAAAAAGATAAAAATCAATGTGATGCTTCTCCCACTGTTGCGGCAGGCCAAAGGTCAGCCACGTGATGATCGTTGCCTCGTGTTCAGGTGAATGACGTCGACGGAGGAAAATGACAGAAGTCTGAGTATAGTTCAAAACCTTGTCAGGACCCTAAAGTGAAAGTGTCCTGCACCCTTTATTTATACACAGTTCACAGGGTGTAACCCCTCAAAGTAAAACATGATTGGTTTACAGACATTTCAATAATGGCTTTTGAATCCATCTATTGATTGGTTAGTTATTTTTCAAGTTTCACTTTACAAAAAATGTGTTAACTAATGGGTTTAGAATTTTAAGCAAAAGAGGCAAAATTACAAGGAGTAGTACAAATGTTATCTTATCTTAACACACACAGTTCACTTCTTCTATAGTTTTCTTTTCAAATGTCAGCAAATTATATCATGTATACAGATAAAATGAAAATCACTTTTATATCCATAGTAGAAGCTGGATAATTTCCTTAACATTTCCCTCCTTTTTTTCATTTTTCTGTTCACGTGGTAGACGTTTTCTTCCTTCTGAAGGCTTCATTGTATCATGTGTGTCTTGCTAACTACTAACCTGCCTAAACAAACAAATGACCCCTTAGACAGCCCGTACTTCACAGAGTATACAGATAAGCTGCATAGACCATGCGATGCAAGCATCGATTCCAGCCTGTCTAGTAGTTGTCATTTGATTAAGCATACATTTTATTAAAACCACATACTACACACAAACACACTATCTAAGTGGATGACAACAGCAACTAGGGATACATCGCAGCACAGGAGCTTCAGACTGTCATCTCCAGGGCTGTTGTGTCATCTATTTTCAAGGGAGGGAATTTCCCCTACTGCAATGAGAAATACACAACATTAGTAATTTCCAAGCAATTAGCAGTATCAAAACCAGGCCTATCACTACCACTATGGGCTTCAGTAAATCAGAGATCATATTGTTGAACCAGACACCTATAGACCCCATCCAAGAGAAGGGGTTCCATCCTTCTTTAGCTATGTCTCTAGCTTTTTGTTGCAATTCCTTTACCTTATTCATGTGGGCCTCTATGGGATCATGTGAATCTTCAACCCAGGTGCAGCATTCTTCTCCTATGATAGCACAAGTCCCACCCTCTATAGCTAGGAGGTAGTCTAAGGCCATCCTATTTTGGAGAGCCACTTTCCTGACTTGTGCCAGTTCCTCATTAAGGGCATGGATTGAACTTGTGGTCTCATTAATAATTCCATCCATGATATTTGCATATTTGTTTAATTTATTTGCTAACTCAATTCCCCAACCTGTCCAAGAAGGGAACCACATCCAGGCTTTATCTGCTGATGTGAATAACTCTCGTTTGTTTCTAGTCATCCCAAGAAGAGTTTCAGGGGCATCAGTAAGTGAAATGTTTGTGCGTCGTCTGATGGCTGGGACAACTCTTCCTATGGTACAGTTGCCCCATGCCCCCATAGGGAGCCATGAGTAGGCTCTGTTACCACAAATGTAATATAGTCCTTGTTTCAGGACTTTGGGAATCATCCTGCCGTGATGTCCCAGCCATCCCTGAAACCATATCATATTATCATACAATTTCGTCTTACAAGTCCATTTGTCCTTGTCCTTCTTTTCTGGACAGGCACACCTTGGGGCACAAGAAACTTTCATAGTTGGACAGAAACACAAACTATTACAGTTAGTATTAACTATGTCACATGAAGTCTTCCTAAATTCCATATTGAATATCAGAGTAGCATTTCTACAATCTGTTTCCCCCACATATATCTGTGGTAAACTGACAAAACGGCCCTTTATCTTAGCTATATGGTTCACAAACATAGGCCCCAAACATATAGTGGGCGGAGAGATTATACCAGTAATCTCTAAGTATATCCCTTGATCAGAAACAGCATTATGTGAGGTGTGATCTACATCTATTTGAACATCATAGCTATAGTCTGTGAGATTCAAATCATTCATAGAGATTGGAACACCTATCAGAGGGATTCCCTTGTAGTTGGCAGGGATATGAGAGCATATCCAACAGTCAGTAGTATTCAGCTGCTTGGCAGTCTGTTGATGTAGTTGCCAAATGGAATTTGTATGTTTTCCTCCTTTCACCTGCGCACAAAAACATAGAATATAAAGAAACAGGCAAGGCATTGCATGCATTGTGATGGTCTACTGATCCACGTTATTCTCACAACTGGTTGGATTTACAACTGTAGGGCTGCTTTCCTGTTCGTGACTGTCTGTCTTCAGAACCTTTTTGCAGTGACTTGCATGGACCCAGACTGGTCTCCCGTTCAGCTTGACGGCGGTGGGTGTGGTCAGTTGCACCTGATATGGACCGTCAAACCTTGGCTCCAGGGTCTTTCTTACATGCCTCTTCAGGACTACCCAATCTCCAGGAACTAGAGAATGTGTACCTTCAAGAGAATTAGGATCTGGTATAGAAGAGAAAACACGTGAATGCACCTTTGACAGATGTTCATGCAATTCCACCAAATATGAAGTCAGGGTAGAGTAGTCTGCTTGCAGCTGCTGTGGAAAATATAACCCTGTCCTTGGTGCAGAACCAAACAAAATTTCAAACGGACTAAGCTTTTCTTGTCCAGTAGGAGTAGTGCGGATGGCATATAATACTACTGGCAAAGCTTCTACCCAGTTCATAGAACTGTGTGAGTCTAAATACTTTTGCAATTTTAATTTAATTGTCCCATTAAGTCTTTCCACCTTTCCGCTGCTTTCCGGGTGATAGGGAGTGTGCAGGGCTTGTGTGATCCCTAGGGTCTTCAGTATGTGTCCCATTATCTCCCCAGTGAAGTGGGTACCTCTGTCTGACTCTATTACCTCTGGAATCCCATATCTGCAGACTACCTCTGACAATATTTTCTTAGCAGTATTTTTGGCTGTAGCTGTAGTTACTGGCCAAGCTTCTGGCCAGCCTGAGAATACATCAATGGCTACAAGGACATACTCATATGTGCTCACCTTGGGTAGCTGGATGTAATCCACCTGCACTCTTTGAAACGGGTACAAGGGTTTGGGAGTGTGTTTCTTGGGGGTCTTTACAAACCTCCCAGGGTTATGTCTGGCACATGTAAGACAACCCTGAACAAACTTTTCAAAGAGGGTCTGAATTCCAGGTGCAAACCAATGTTCTAACACTAGTGCGCTCATAGCTCCTTTCGACAAATGAGTAGGGCCATGTGCTAAATTGGCCATCATCGGATACAAACTCCGAGGCAAACATGTTCTGCCATTTACCTGCCAGAGCTCTTCTGTCTTCGTAGCCCCCGCCTCCATCCATACCTTTTTGTCTTGAGGCGTTATCTGGGCCTGTAATTCCTGCAAGAGCGACAAATCTGGCATAGTTGGAAAAAACAATGTCAGGAGCGGCAGACCGGCTGCTTGTTTGGCTGCTTGGTCTGCTTGAGCATTTCCCACAGCCAGCGGATCATCTTGCTTCACATGGGCTGGCACTTTAACAATGGCTACCTCTGTGGGCAGCTCTAGGGCCTCTATGAGGCTCTGTACTGCTTCTGAATTTTTAATTGGTTTGCCCGAGGAAGTCAGAAATCCCCTAGTTTTCCAGATAACACCAAAATCATGTGCTACCCCGAAAGCATACCTGGAATCAGTGTAACAATTTATTCTCAGTCCCTTACCCATTGTACATGCGTCAGTGAGTGCCTTCAACTCCGCCTCCTGTGCAGACGCACAAGATGGGAGTGGTTTTTGTATGATTACCTTACCATCCTGGATTACCGCATACCCGGTGACAAAGTGTCCTTGTTCGTCATTCCACCATCTGGAGCCATCTACAAAATACTCAGCATCAGGATTAGTTAATGGTGTTTCAGTAACATTTGGTAACCCTTTTGTTTCTGCAATCATCAATTCATGACAGTTATGATTTGCAACTGGATCAGACATGTCTACTACTCCCACTCCCCCCTCCTCTTCTAAATCCACTGGCATCAAAGTAGCTGGATTTAGAACAGTACATCGCTGTAAGGTAATGTGGGGACTGAGGAGTGTCATCTCATATTTCGTGATCCTGGCTTGAGACAAATGTTTCAGTTTGGTGGAGTGTAGTAATTCAGCAACTGAATGTGGTGCTTGTAAGGTAAGAGGGTGTTGTAGTACCAAGTCTTCCGTCTTTAGCACCAATTCAGAGGCAGCAGCGACAGCTCTGAAACATGTGGGTAGTGCTCTGGCAATACAATCCAAACTGGTAGAATAGTATGCTATAGGCCGCATACGATCCCCATGTTTCTGCGTCAGTACACCTGAGGCAAATCCCCCTTGCTCATGACAATACAACGTGAAAGTTTGTTTGTAATTGGGGATGCCCAATGCTGGTGTCGTGGTGAGAGTGAGTTTTAATGTATGAAATGCACTCACAGCTCCTGGTGTGAGTTCAAAGGTCTCTCCTTTGAGGCAATCATATAGTGGCTGCATCATCTGAGAGCAATCCTTAATCCAGGGGCGACAGTAACTGACAAGTCCAATAAAGGCACGCAGAGCCCTTGGAGTACTTGGCAGGGGGTGCTGCCGGATAGCAGTAACCCTCTCAGTCGTGAGGTGTTTGGTACCTGGAGAAATACAGTGACCTAGGAAAATCACAGTAGATTTACAAAGTTGCAGCTTCTCCTTGGAGGCTTTACAACCATTTTCAGCAAGGAAAATAAGCAAAGATAAAGATTCTTCTTTACACTGTTCAGAGCTGTGGCAACAAAGCAACAGATCATCAATATATTGTAAAAGAACAGTGTCCGGATAGGCCGGCTGCCAGGACTGCAACACAGAGTGTAAAGCAGTGGAGAAAATATCAGGGGAATTGGCAGCCCCTTGTGGTAAAACGACCCATGCATACTGCTTGTGACGAAAAGTGAAAGCAAAGTAGGGCCAGCATTCTTCATCTAAAGGGACAGAGAAGAAAGCATTTGCAAGATCAATGACAGAAAAAGATGTGGCATCTATGGGCACTTGGTTTAACAGTGTGTGTGGATTGGGCACTTGTGGTGTATTTATGACAGTTACAGCATTCACTGCCCTTAAATCATGTACCATACGATAGACTGGAGGCTGACCCTTCACAGTCTGTTTCTTCTTTACAGGAAATAGGGGTGTATTAAAGGGGCTTTTTATAGGGATTATTAACCCTTTCCCCAACAGCTCTTCCAGATCATTTGCAATGGCATCTTCCTGTGAAGAATTTAATGGGTACTGACGCACACATGGCGGCTTAATGCCAGGTTTCAGCTGCACAACCACCGGAGTTACTGGTAGTCTGCCCACATCTGTCTTGGAAGTTGCCCACAAATGTGATGGCACTTCAGACAGCCAATCTGGGGGTGTATTCTGAGAGGCAGAGGGGGCACTAAATGTCATTAAGTACATAAGTGCACACAAAGTCTCTTCAGACACAGGGGCTGTAATTTGGGGTTTTCCTGAAGAGAAATCCACAGATGCCCTCATGGCACTGAGTACGTCAGTCCCCAGCAAATTGTATGGACTATCTGAGCTTACCAACACACGCGTGACAATAGATGCAGCATCATGAATATTAAGTTTTACAGGCTTTGTTAGTGGGAGTTTAACAGTTGTCCCCTCAACCCCTTGACAGTAGATGTAATCTGAAGAGATAAGCTCCTCAGGCACATATTTTTCTTGTATTAGGGTATGGGCTGCTCCTGTGTCTACCAAAAAGTCAATTGAATTCCCTGTGTCCTCACATGTGGATGTGATGATTAGTTGTGGACCTGGGATTGCGTCAAGGGGGTAGTTAACGTTGAGGGAACTCACAGGATTGCCGTCACTTCATTGAGAGGTCCGGGCAGTAGCCTGACCTCTCCGGGGACATTTGACTGAAAAATGCCCTTTTTTCCCACAATTCCAGCATGTTACTTGGTCCCAGTTACGTGGAGACTGATCCCCACCTGGTATTCTTTCGTGAAACCTGCCCTTAGGTTTAAAAGGTTGGTTAGCCATTATTGGCTTCTTTTTATTTTGTAAGTCTAGCTCAGCTCCCTTTGCTATGGCCACTAGGTCAGGGAACTGGCAGGTCCGCCAATCAGGGCGAGCCTTCTTCACCGCATCCTGTATGGGTGCTTTTAATCCAGACATGAATGTATGTTTTAGTAGTCTCATGTCCTTACTGTCTCCTGTCTCATACCCATAGTCAAGCCAGAGCTGTTCTAAAGCTGTGGCATAGTCAGCTACAGTCTGCTTAGCGTCTTGTGTTTGCATCATAAAAGTGTCAGTCTGATTGTCCTGTTGCTCTTTTACCCAGGGTTTAAGGGCCATGATAAATTCCTGGCCTGACTGGTCTGTGGCCTTATCCACTGGGACAGTACCAGGGGCTTTTGCCATCATTTGATTCTTAAGTACTTCCCCTCCTTTAGTCTCTAGAAGACTCTCCAGATCCGCCCAAGTGGCTTTATATGCGGTCTGGATACTTTCCAATTTACGAAGGAAAGTACTGGGGACAGTACGGGGGTCTGGCAAAGTATTACACATAGCCAGTAACTCACTAGGAGTCCATGGCCTATAGACCTCATAATCATGTGTTTCCAGTTGCCCAGCTTTCACTGTGGGGAGGGTCTTATTGACTAATGGGTATAAGCCCACACGAGAGTGTGGCTTGGACCCCCCACAGGCTGAGCATCTCACTCTTGTGTCTGGGTTCTGTTGTCCACAATTAGGACAAGTCCACCCCTCCGGGCTTTTATATGGAGGTGGTGCTGTGGGAGGGAGAGATTTTTGTGGGTTATGGGGGATAATACACCGTACTTCAGAAGGGATGTTTAATTCTTTTGTAGGCAATTTAATTTCATCCCATATTTCATACATAGTCCCTTTGTCAGTGTCTTTTGCCTTATGGGCAGTCAAAGTCATTCCCTGGGCTACATCATACCACATTGTGGCCTGGTCATATTTGTTATGGTCTTCCAACCACCCCTTAAAATTTGTAAGAAATTTCTGCCATACTGGTTCATCCAATGTTCCATTCACACCTGCTCCTAATTTCTTTAGCATTTGTCTACAGTCTTTGGTTGCTTCAGTGCCCTTTGCGCATTGCATAATATCAATTGCAGAGACCCATTTCTCTGCTCCCTTCTCAGAGGAACGCTTACTCTGTGTAGCCCCCATCCCGTGGGTGGCTCCTTGTAATTCACTATCCAGGTACTCACACACCTGGTGAATTACAACAGTGCTGTGGACACACTTCCGAGGCAGCACTATCAGTAGTGCCGTGGACACACTTCCGAGGCGGCACTACTATTGGTGCCGTGGACACACTTCCGAGGCGGCACCAATTTTCCTACCAGTGGTGCTGTGGGCACACTTCCGAGGCAGCACTATCCACTGGTCTGGCAATACTACAATATAGTCTTGCCCTCACACAGAGTAACTCACACGTCCTCTCTGGGGTTACTCACTGGAAACCCCTTAAACCCCTCTTCGTTCTTTCTATGGCACAGGAAGCAAACAAATACTGCAATCCAAATGATTATAACTGCAACCACCCAATCCAAACTGGAATCATAATACCCACGCATGTATACACTGTACAGCACAGGAATTGGCAGCAATGCAGTAATTCTTCCTCACACAATATCAGCAGGCACTCAGTACATGTGAAACCACACAGTATGACATAACATTGGAACAACCCCTGACCTCAGGCGCCTTTTCAGGTACCAACAAGGAACTGCAGGGCCCCTATCCAAACTTACTGGACAGCTTTATACACTGCCACTTCTCACAGCCTCCTCCAGTATAGGTCTGTCAACCCTGTCTCCACCAGAACCAGAGGCCTCCAGAGACAGGGACCGGACAAGCCAGTCAGCGAGCTCTAGACTTTCAGCTTGGCTCAGGAGGAGCAGGGACAGACCCCTCCAAGATTCAGCTTATCTCAGCCACTCACACATTCGTGCATTCATACGCCTAAAGACAGTTTAGCACATATAGGGGAAATATTACATTCACCAGAACACGGTACAGGCACCACGTTCACACACCACACTGCAGAACAGCGAGCAGAGCTCAGGAGACAGGTAGTAACACAATGGGTTACTTACCGCGGTCTTCCTGGGTCCTGGTCTCCGTGTCGCGATCTGCAGCTAGGAGTGTTGTTATGGTGCCCGCAGTCTCCACCAGAAAATGTTGCGGCAGGCCAAAGGTCAGCCACGTGATGATCGTTGCCTCGTGTTCAGGTGAATGACGTCGACGGAGGAAAATGACAGAAGTCTGAGTATAGTTCAAAACCTTGTCAGGACCCTAAAGTGAAAGTGTCCTGCACCCTTTATTTATACACAGTTCACAGGGTGTAACCCCTCAAAGTAAAACATGATTGGTTTACAGACATTTCAATAATGGCTTTTGAATCCATCTATTGATTGGTTAGTTATTTTTCAAGTTTCACTTTACAAAAAATGTGTTAACTAATGGGTTTAGAATTTTAAGCAAAAGAGGCAAAATTACAAGGAGTAGTACAAATGTTATCTTATCTTAACACACACAGTTCACTTCTTCTATAGTTTTCTTTTCAAATGTCAGCAAATTATATCATGTATACAGATAAAATGAAAATCACTTTTATATCCATAGTAGAAGCTGGATAATTTCCTTAACACCCACAAAGTGCAAAATGAAATGCGGACAAAGCGTTTCATAATCCTGTTCCCTTATGAGTTGAAATGTCTCAGTTAAGATTGCGTATTGGAGCAGTGATCGAAAATTAAAGCTCATAACGTGCAAGGAAAAATTACTGCGGGTGTAAAGGCAACTGGAGCATCCATGGTATTTATCACAATTTTCTAAAACTAAAGACTCAAACAAAAGGCAGTGATTTTTATTTTTATTTTTGCTTTCCTTTTTGGATTTTTTTTTATTTTTAGAGGATCGGGCAGGCTAATAATTTTCTTCTTTAATAGTAGCAATCTCAGGCCCGCTTTATTTTTAGGTGACCATTAAGCATTTTTGTAAAGTCTCAGGATTGTACGTTTAAAAGGCTTTCAATTTGGTTCAAATAACAAAATATGTCTTATAGGCTGTACCTTTCAAGTCCCTGTTCTTCCGCTACATGCCACCAATTCCATGCAAAGGCATATCCAGAATTTTGTTGTTGGATTCCATACAAATTGAACTATAGCATAATTGCTCTGACTCCATATATGTGGAGGTATTCCTTCTTACAAGCGTTGCTTCTAGGCAGGGCCGGTGCTACCATAAGGCAGACCAAGCGGCTGCCTTAGGGGGCATTCTGGGGGAGGGCGGAAAAATGTGACATGGAGGGCTGATTTGACATTGAGGGGGAGAAATGTGACATGGGGGGCTGATGGCTGACATGGGGGCATGATGGCTTACATGGGGGCATGAAGGATGGGGGCTGATAGCTGACATGGGGGCTAATGGCTGACATGGCAGCATGATGGCTGACATGGGGGTCTGATGTCTGACATGGGGGTCTGATCTGAGGTCTGATTAACATTGGGGGTCTGATTGGGGCTGTGAGCTGAGGTCTGATTAACATTGGGGGTCTGATTGCTGGTCTTACCTGAGGTGTAATGGAAAATATTTTTTTCTTATTATCCTCCTCTAAAACCTAGGTGTGTCTTATAGGGCGAAAAATACGGTCCTCAAACCAGCAATTGTCTGAAGCAGAGAGAAGATACCAGGACCACACAGAGGAGAAGCCAGCTGCTGCAGACGGGACCAGGGCCAGGTAATGTAGCTTCGCTTGTGTTGGCAAAAATCCTTGCACCGGCCCTGCTTCTAGGGGAGAATGTCTCTCATTGTAGCATCCAAAGGAGCCTGCATGGCAGCACATAGAGGTCCCATGGCTATGTTCTGAGGAGCATTGAGACCTCCATGGATTTCTTTTCAGGTTCAATGGCCATGGCTCTATAGTGTGCATCAGCCCATAGTCTAAGACATCTGAACAATCTGGTGAATGCTATAGTATCTGCCACCCAAATTGTTTGCATGTAGTTGAAAAATGACAATAATCTCTATGCAAAGGAGTTGTAAACATGAGTGTAAAATGGTTGTATTAGTTGGTATAAGACTCTATGGCCAAAATTATTGAGTTCAGGCGTTTCAATCAAAAGTATAAAATCAGGCATAAAACTATGCAATCTCTATAAACAAATATTGGTAGATTTACTAATTCTATAAATGACATAAACTTAGACATGCTGTCTAAAACTGCACCAGATTTATCACAGGGGCTCAGGCTGGATAATAAATCTGGTGCAGGGATAAACACTTTTGTCTAGCTCTATACAAACTATTGGTTGTCTTACTTTGATGTAGAATTTCACGCCAGAATTGTGGTGCTATTTTCATACAAAATGTCACATTGTAGGTCATGTTCCTTAACCATAAAGTCCCACCCCTTTCCATTAAGCTCCTCCCCAGGTTGAGCAAGTTGGAAAAATTGTAGAAACAAATTGTGCCAAAAGTGGGTCAATTTGCACCACTTTTTGGACAGATTAGTGCAGACGCATAAGTAAATCTGGGTCATTAAATGTGGCACTGTCACAGGATGCTCTCTCTTCTACAAGTCAGTTTGTGCAAATCCTCATCTGCTAGATATGTCCTGGTCAACTATATATGCTATTATTATGAAATTGAACTTTCTAGTAGTAAAATCAGCTCAGTTATAAAGTAATAGACCATGTAAATTTACAGATAAAGGTCACCAAGTGCAGAAATATTTAAACATCACCTATACTCCGTTTCATCACTCACTAGTATTCATAGCAAACAGTCTCTGGAAGCACATTAGTCAATGGTGCATTAGGAGCTTCATGAAATATTGTTCCATGGTTGATCAGATGCATACAAGCATAGGATCACCATTTGCAATGCCAACCATTGGCAGGAGTGGCATAAAGCACACTAACACTGGATACTGGAGCATTCTAAACATGTCAGTATAAAGGACAAATCAGTTGGATGGATATCCTCAGATTGCTACCTACTGCAACGTGTGTCTCCTGTAAAATTTAGTGTGTGAGGGATAATGGTATGGGCTGTGTTTCACAAATTTAGGCTTGGCCACTTATTTCCCATAATGGTTAATGCTTTAGCATGTAAAGAAATTTCAGATTTTGTGGCTACATTTTTGGGACAGCCGTTTCCTATTTTTGAAAAAACTATAACCCTGTGGACAAAAGCCTTAAAAGGCATGCATGAATAATTTGCCATGAAGGAACCTGAGCTGCCCATACAGAGCCCTGAACACAAGAACCATATCAAATACCTGTTGGATGATTAAGAACAATGACAGTGAGCCAAACTTTTTCATCCACATCACCGGCAGACCAATCAAAGTCCCAGAAGAATGGAGGCTTTTATAGTTGCAAATGTGGCCCAATTCTACAGTATAGTAAGGTCTATGGTATTGTAATGGGATGTCCAACATTCTCACATACTGTAGCTTTGATCGTCAAGTCTCCACATACAATGCATTTGGAAAGTTTTCTCCCATGAATCTGTACTTAATGCCCTATAATAAGAAAGAGAATTTTAGACATTTTTGCAATCTTATAAAAAAAAATAAAAAAATTTGCATGGATGTAAGTACTCAGACCCTTTGCTATGACACTTGAAATGTAGCTCTGGGGCCTAGCATTTCTCTTGGTTATCTTTGAGATGTTTCTACACCTTGATTAGAGTCCACCTGTGGTAAATTCAGTTGATTGGACATTACTTTGAAAGACACACCCTGCTGTTATAAGGTCTCCCAGCTGTCAATGCATATCAAGCAAAAATCAAGCCATGAGGAAGAGAAAACTGTCAGTAAAATATTGTGTGGAGGTTTAAGATCTTGAGAAGAGTACACAAATTTCTGCTGCACTGAAAGTTTCCAAGAGCATAATGGACTCCATAATTCCTAACTGGAAGAGGTTTGGAACAACCAGGACTCAACCTACCTGTAGATCTGACTGCTCCACCAAAGTAATTAATTAGGGGAGATGGGCCTTGGTAAGAGAGGTGACCAAGAACCTGAAGAAAGACTTCAGGATGGGATACTTTTTAAAGAAAGATTCTTAACTGAAACTACTGATACTGAACACTTTAAAGGAGGGTTTATAATATGATTTTATTAAATATAATAAGTAGTGTATACATATAGCGATATAATGTACTTCTTCTGCACGTATCTATATACAAAGGATAAAGAACATAATACACAATTACATCAACATTTCAACTGGAGTCCTGATTACTGTACTGTACATCCATAATGAAGGTACTTACATCACTAATTGAGTTAACATCATCTGACAGCGACACACATCAGCTGGGAAGCCCTTTCAGCAAAAGAAGTCATAGTCTCAAATTGGGAAAACACCGATTAGGTCCCTGCACGAGCCATCTCCCCATAGGATAAGCTTCTGGCTTCTTTTCTGAAGGGTTACAGCTTTATACAGATTAAACACAAAGCTCCATTCCCTAGTGGAATGTAGCCAGTGCATGCGCTCCATAATTGTCATGACATGTTGTTCTGCCTTGGACCGGCCAGTTCCCAGGTCAACAGTGAATCAGAACTCCAAAACAACCTTGAGAAAATAAGTAGACAAAGTCTTACTCCCTTGCACATACATCCACAGGCCATAAAATGAAATTTAAATGAACAACTACAAAATGGAATTCAAATGATCAGACACTACATCTTTACGCTTTACAACTCAATGGAACTCCAATGAACCTGTGTGCAGATGGGATAAACTTCAAGAAGGTCAGCCATCATTGCAGTACTCCACCAATCTGGGCTTTATGGCAGAGTGGCCAGAAAGAAGCCTCTCCAATAGGGGAGAGCATTGTGTTTCAGATCCAAGATCCAAAGTCGATTAGTTCCCAAACTAAGTTTTAATGCTGTACGGAGATCTGTCTCCATACAGCATTAAAATGTACGTGGTGCGTGGAGGCAAAAATAATTAAGCCCAAAGTCTCATGAGACTTCGGTGAAGAACTTCGGCCTTCGATTCTGCGACTTTAAAAACATTTCAAAACAGCTATCCAAAGTCGGCTTTGGTACTGAGGTACCAGTTGGAACCGAACCTGACTTTGGATTCCTGTTTTAAAATGTTTTTAGAGTTGGAGAATTGAAGGCCGAGTTGAGACTTCGGACTTAATTAATTTTGCCTCCACACAGCACACACATTTTAATGCTGTACGGAGACAGGTCTCCATACAGCATTAAAACCCAGATCCAAAATCCATATCAACTTCGGATCTTGGATCTGAAGCGCGACTCGCTCACCCCTACTCTCCTCAGTAAAAGACACATGAAAGCAAGCTTGGAGTTTACAAAAAAGATCCTAAAGGACTCATGCTGTGGTGGAGTTTTTCAGTGGCTGGAACTGGTCAGGGCTAAGGGAAAGTTGATTGGTGCAAAGTACAGAGGAATTATTAATGAAAACCTGATCCAGAGAGCTCTGGACCTCAGATTGGGCCAATGTTTCACTGTCCAACAAGACAATGACCCTACGCACACATTCAAGACAACAAAGGAATGACATAGGGACAACTCTGTGAACGTTCTTGAGTGGCCCAGCCAGAGCCCAGACTTGAAGCCAATCGAACATCTCTGGATAAACCTGAAAATGGCTGTCTACTGGGGGGTCCCAATCCAATTTGACAGAGCTTAAAATAATCTGCAGAGAAGAGTGGCAAAAAAATCTACAAATATAGGTGTGCAAATCTTGTGGCATTGTACGCAAGAACACTGGAGCCTGTAATCACTGTCAAAGGAGCTTCAACTAAGTACTGAGTATAGGGTCTGAATAATTATGCCAATGCAATGGTTTAGTTTTTCCTTTTCAATAAATTAGCAAACATTCTGTTTTCACTTTATCATTATGGAGGATTGAGTGCAGATTGATGGGCAAAAACATATATTTTTTTTAATTTAGCACAATGCCACAACGTAACAAAATATGAAAACGTCAAAGGGTCCGAAGACTTTCCAAATGCATTGTATGTAACTATGGAATATGTTATATTGACATAATGTACAAAAAACATAAAACAACAAATTGCTTAATTAAATGTTTATATGCGTACATTCTAAATCATAAATGCACCTTAATCTGTACAACCTCCTGCAGCTTAAAAAAAACAAGGGCATATCTATCGTTGATTGTAAACCTTGGTAAAAATTTTATATTTTTATAAACAGTATGTGAATTTACATGTTTGTGTCAAATTGACACAATTTACTGTATGCCAACCCTGGCAGGAATTCATGGTCAAATCTGTTTACACAGATGAATCTAAAATAGCAATGAGCAGGGGCATAGCTAAAGGTTCATGGCCCCTGGTGCAAGAGTTCAGATTGGGCCCCTTTCCTCAGTGCTTTATGACCAGGGGGAGGGAAGCACATATCCCTATTGCAGCCTGAGGTAAAAATTGAAATGGCATAGAAAGTGACAGTAGACAGGTAATCTACCTGGCCATGTGAGGAACAGGATAAGTCAAAGCGCTACTATATCTTTGACAGATAGGGAAAGGCAGCAACATGTTGATCTACTGCACCATCTGGCTCTAACAAGAAAGTGAGAAATTGAGCCACTGACAGCATACAGTTTGGGCCATGAAGTTCCAGCTGCTTTCAGCAAGAGAAGTCATAAGATTCTACAATAGGGAAGAAAAACTAACTAAATGCAAGTGGACAAAACTAGCAGCTTTTTAATGTTATTTGACTTAGCCCAGTGATCCCTAGAGTTGTTTTTTTGTTTTTGTTTTTTTACATGAGAGGAAACACTAGGGAATGGTACAGGAAAGGAGATAAAGTCAATGACATGGTAATGTTGTTAAAGGTTGGTGTGAAAAAGGGTAAATTGAATTAAAAGGTATGGACACTTTAGAGCCATTTTGTATTGCTTTGGATTAATTTTGGGTTAAAAAAAAATTGTGTTAGAGGAATTTATTAAACATTTGCACCATTTGGCTTCTGCAGCTATTATGTATCACAGTGCATAGCAAGCTGCAGAATGTTATTCACAGTGAAATCCATCAAAATGTTTGTCTGACAGCTTGTTCTCCTCTCCTGAACAATATTGTTAGCTGATTCAAGTTACATTATTATATTACAGTATTATATGCATTCCCTACATAAGAGAACATAAGAGATGTGGCAGACACGCTTTAAATAAGTATTCTAACAATTATGCCTGGTACCATTTAAATGAGTTTTTGAGTCTTTAAAGAAGATGTGCAAACAGTTGACATGAAATAAGATTAGTCACTTACTTATAATGCTGTGTCTTTCGCTGAGATGCCTCTCTAATCCAGTTTCAGAAAGACCATATACGTGGTGTTTATCTCCTGTTTATGTTCATCCAATAAACTAAACATGTCATTATATCCATTCACTCCCTCCCCATCACATATCTCTTATTTCCATTGCTTTGTGGCTCCACACCGCCCCCTGCTCTCTGGAGGGATGGTGTTTCACATGCAGAAGAAAAAGCAGAGTTAATGAATAATATAGCAAACAGGAAGTAGCAATATCACTACCTTATAAATTTAAGAGGAAAAAATGGTTCCAGCACTTGTAATAACTAATTTGACTTTATTTATTTCTTGTGGCATGTAACTCACATGGACACAAAACTTCACCCCAGCATGGTATTCTACAAGAGCGATCGGCTGTGCTCGTTCCGTGCACAGGGCTGTGGATTGTAAGGTGAGCTGGTTTACATTTATGGACTACGGACATACTACCTTATAAATTGTAATAGAGTAGCATTTAGGTAATTTGGGGAATTTTTATATGCCTGGAAAACCCCATTACCTTGTCCAGGGTGAATAGGCTAGTTAAAACATAAATTATCCTAAAAACATTATACCCACATATCTATATATTTTTATAAAACCAGACATTCTGAAGAATATTAATCTTGTTCATCTTGGAACAACTTGCTATTTTTTCCATGTAGGGAAAAAAATAGAAGTTAATGACCATAAAATATACTGTATATGTAGGTGCACATTAGCTTATGTGCCTAAAAATTACCTAATTCACAGAATCAGTAAAAAAGCAACGGTATGACCAAAGAGGTAAAAAACAAACAAAAAAAAATAGCAGCATAAAATTTTTATACGACAGTACACTGTTAAACATGACCTCTGAGTCCAGTGACTGGATGCAACACTCACATGCTGGTATATAATTGCTGCTACCATTCAAACAAAGACCAGTTGGGAAACATTTGACCATCTGCATTCAAATGTTGGGATATTTAAAAGGAGAGAAAGGCTAGTTTCACACTAGCGGCATGGACCTCTGGCGGACTGTTCTGTCGGGTGAACAGCCTGTCGGATCCCTCCTGCAGCTAGTGACCGCGTGCCCCAGGACTGCCGCTCCGTCCCCATATATTTTTATTGAAAGATCTATAAAGATTTTAACAATATGTTTATACATAATGTAGTTTCTGAATATAATCTTTACAGAATTAAATCCACGCAGTGTACAAACAATTTGTTTCCGATTTTTCATATTAACAAACATAAGTTCATCCCTTCCCACCCTATCCCAACCAAACTGAGACTGTTGATCTGATATGCCTACTTTATTCCAACTTAGAAGAACCATAGACTCGCTTCATGTCTCTTAATATTCACCATATCTCCCTGATATCCTAGATTTCCAGTTTACCCAATTTCCCTCCCATTTGGGCCTTCAGATACCAATTTGTTTGTGTGAAGGGAGACATCAGTTCCCGAATTTCTGTGTCTGTTAGTGATGCTTCAATAAACTTTCTCCATTTATTGACAAATTTGCCTATGGACTTTTCTTTGTACCCCTCCATCTCCAATCTTTCCATGAGAAGCATATGTTTCAGTATACCCAGCACCTCCTCCCATAAAGGAGTCTCCCTTTGGAGCCAATGTTTTAAAATCGCTTTCTTGACTGACATGAGTAATATATGAACTCCTTTTTTTGATACCCGTTTCCCTCTCCTCCCGCCTGATCTACAGGGATACATTTCCAAAATACATTGTTGCGGGTTGAGAACTACATCTACTCCCCAAACTGATTCGATGTAGTCCCTTGCTTGGGACCATAAAGAGGCTAAGTTTGGGCAGTTCCTCAGACCATGTAGTAGGTTTGCTTTTGATAATGAACATTTAGGACACTGTCTGAAATAATGGGTTGGAGCTTTCCTATAAGATAGGTCAAAAGCGTAAGTAGCTTTGTGTATTATTCTCAGTTGGGTTTCCCACCATTGCTCATTGTATATTGCCTTTCTTATTAGTTCAAAACCATCCTTAATCTGTTTAGACAGGTTCTGGACACCTAGCTCCTTTTCCCATGCAAAGAAGGCCCTTTTAACTAGACCTATGGTTTGTGTGCTATGTAGTCTGCGGTACATTTCTGACAAGGGAAGCATGGAGTCATTCGTGCCTATTAGTGCGTCAAACCAAGTCAGTCTGTCCAACTCTCCCAACTTCTCAGACTGGACTTTACAGTAAGAACATATCTGTTGGAACGGAAGAAAATGTATTTGGCCCTGCATTCCTCCCAGGTGAGCAATTTCTGGTTTGTTTTGTCTAAGATGCCACGTAATGTTGTCATGCCTTTTTGTTTCCATTCTTTATACATTTTATTTTCTCTCCCTTGGGGAAAAGCTGATAGTGACCATAATGGCATGTGGGGCGTAAGGTAAATCGGTAGTCTGTAGATCTTATGTACCGCTTTCCATGCCATGATGGTGTCCCTTAGTAGTACTGATTGTTTGATTCAGGGTGGGATATCCTTGAGCCTTGTATGTAGTATTTCCAATAGATCCCATGGGCTAGCCAGTTCCTATTCTACGCTACCAGCTGTGAAATATGTGGTTCCACAAATCCAGTCCTTAGCATGTCTGATTAGAGCTGCCAAGTTGTAATGTCTTATATTGGGCAATTTTAGGCCTCCTTCCCATTTTAGCATGGTTAATTTTTCAAAGGCTATCCAGGGTTTTTTCTTTTTACATAAGAAGGTTGTGAGGCTGATTGTAGCCTACCAACATCTATGTGTTTAAGCAATAATGGGATAGTTTGTAGGGGATATAGAAGCCTGGAGAAGCTTGTCATTTTTAACAGATGCACTCTCCCATGCAGGGATAAAGGTAGCTCTCTCCATTTGTCCAGTTCCCCAGTCATTTTCTGGATCAGAGGTGGGTAATTTAGCGAGTAGAGGGAAGTTGGAGATTGTCCTATCTTAATTCCCAGATAGGTGATGTAATCCTGTCTTATCTTATTTCAACTCTGTATTTCTGATTAATTCTTGTTTTTGTAAGGGGAAAGAATAAGATCTGACTTTTGGAAATATTTATTTTATATCCAGTAACATCTCCATAATAAAGGAAGGAATCTAAGATCTGTGTCAAGTGTTTTTCTGGGGATTGGTAAAAAATTAAAAGGTCATCTGCAAAGCAGGCCAATTTTATTTCCTGACTACCCACTTTGACCCCATCAAATAGAGTAGTTTGTATTAGAAATTGGGCTAAAGGTTCTAGGGTTATGTTAAATTAGAGAGGGCATAATGGACACCCTTGCCTTGTAACCTTCTTTAACGCTATCCTGGTTGATAGGAAGCCCAGAATATAAACCTTTGCAAAGGGATCGTCATATATCGGCCTTAGATAATTACAAAAATCCCCTCTTATGCCCATTGTGTCCAAGACCTCATCTAGCCAGGCCCAACTGACGTTGTCAAAGGCTTTTTCGGCGTTAATCGCCAAAAAAGCCGGGTTGTCTGTATGTTTCCCTATCTTTTGACCGTCTAGAGCCGCCAACACGCGTCTGATGTTTGTGACTGCTTAGTGGCCTTTCATAAAACCCACCTGATGATTCCCTATCATAATATTTTTATGTCTTGATTAATAAGGGAAATTGGTCTATAGGACCCTGGGTGAGATAAATCATTTCCCTGTTTCGGGAGTACTTTTATATAGGCCATTTTTCCTGAGGGTGGTAGTCCAGAACCTTTTAAAATGGAGTTGAATAGGGATGTCAGTGTAGGTGTTATTTCTCCTAATAATCCCTTATAAAATTCTGCCGGGAATCCATCTGGACCCGGCGCTTTCCCGTCTGAGACGCTTTATTTCCTCTTCCCCTATCTCCCTATTTAGAGATCGTAAAGATTCAGTTGAAAGAGATGGTAGTTTGACTTTACTCAAAAGGTCTTTATCCCTCTCTCTATCGTAGGGGTCTTGGGTATATAAGGATCTAAAGTAATCTCCCAAAATTTCTATAATTTCCTTGTATTGAGTGTGGAGGGTGCCCTTATCATCTTTTAGGGGTTGACATTGAGGTTGTTTATAGTATGGTTTGGATAAATTTGCTAGCAGCTTGTCCGCCTTGTTACCATGTCTAAATAGATCCACCCTTTTGCGTTCCCCATACCACTTTGCTTTACTTTCTACATAGTAGTCAAAGTTTCGCCGTTATCCAAAGCACTTTATGTGTATCTGATGGGTCCTGGATAAAATTTGTGTATGAGTACCTCAAAGATTTAACTGCCTCTTCATATTTTCTTTGTGTGTCTTTTTTTTCCCCACAGTGAAGGCCATTATGCGTCCTCTCACTACCGCCTTTGCCGTGTCCCAAAATATTTTGGGGTAATGGTTGTAAGATTCATTCTCTTAAGCAAACTCCCACCACCACCCTCGCATTCTGTTCAAAATCCTCATCTTTAAGCAAATGATGTGGCATCCGCCATATGTAATCTGCTCCTTTTGGGCCCACCTCCCTCATCTCCATTATGACCGAAGCATAAACAGAGATTAGTATACTCTGGACTTTCGGTAAAAGGTCAGCGGATGCTAAGAAATAATCCAATCTCGACCACGAGGATTGGGCATGAGAGAAATGCGAGTATTCTCTCCCTACTGGATTGTGGTGTCTCCATACGTCCATCAGGCCTGTTGAGTTTAGGAATGGTGTGAGAGTATGGGATCCTTTCGGGTTGAGATATTGTTTGGGGTTTTGTTGGCATCTGTCCTCCCTGTCGTCATGTTCCCAGTTACAATCCCCTGCCACCAGTAGGGGACTTCCCCCTTCCTGTAGTATGGTCATCTCTAGATTGCAGTAAAAGCCAAATTGAGCTGTGTTAGGTGAGTAGATGATATAAATAGTGATGGGCCCAGACGGTGTATCCAGCACTATTTTCATCAGTCTTCCCTTCTTATCTGATGTGGTGGATCTCACATCGCAACGTTAATGTTTACGTAGGAGAATAATTACCCCAGCTTTTTTTTACCCTGCGAGGGAGACCCAAAGACCTGCCCCTCCCAAAGTTTACAGAGCCTCCAAAAATCTTGCTCTTCTAGATGCGTTTTCTGGAGGAGAGCCACATTGATTTTGTGTTTCTGTAGATGTCTCAAAATATTCATGCGTTTATATACAAACTCTTCACATTCCATGTAGCAATTCTCATGGTGGTTTCATCATGTGGCTCTCTCCAGGAGACACTCTCCAGGCACAAAGGTATATCATTTCTGAATCACCTAAACAAAGCGTCATTTCCAGATGGAATAAAGACAGCATTTTGTCCAATCCCCCCCTTCCCAAATCCCCTTTACTTAAACCAAAATCCCAACATATTAAACATAACTGAAGTTTACAGTCTCTAGACTTCACTTTTTTTGCACATCGATGAGTATGATTATCCGCACTCACCATCATACTAGCGCTCTAAAAAAAAGAACAGAAACTAAACCTTTTGCTCTGTTACCTCCTTAGCCCTATAATTATGAACAATCAATGTAAGCAGAATTCCCACATTTCAGACCACTTCCGACTCTCTGCTCCCCTCTGTTTTTTTGTTTTTTCCCCCCTCCAGCTACAGTATGTTAGGTTCCCCAGCAGCCAGTATCAGAAATAAGACTTAACAAGGTTAATAGACATTTAGCCTCTGAACAACTCATGTGGACCTTCTAAACTCGGATGATCATTCAGTCCCACTTTGATCCGTGATCTGAGGGTTGTGGAATCGTCGCTCTGTCTAGGTTGGTGCGGGGTTTCGGGGATCCACTACTTCCCACCGACTTGCCATATCTCCCTCTCCCAGAAAAGAAGTCCCTTCTTGTAGGAGAAGCTGGCGCTGATGGAAGAGCGTTGTCTAAGTCCAGTGCCCCAGATGCTTCTTTGGGGGTGAGGAAAGTCTCAAAAGACCTATCTGGACGGAAGACTCGAAGTGTGGCAGTGTTTATCAGGGCAAACCTTGTCTTTTTCTGGACCAAGGAGGTGCAAATGGTCAAGAATGCTCTCCTACGCCGCAGCTTGTTATTTCTCACCTTCAGTGGTTGTGTATTTTTTCTGTACTTGCACAGAATAGCTTATTTGGCTGCGTAGTTCAAGTACTTGACTATGACTGACCGTGGTCTGGAGTATCCCGTAGTTTTGTTTTGTTGGGCTAGCAGCCCCAGCCTGTGTGCTCTCTCAACTGTGAATTTACCTTGCAGCCCTAGTGCCTGCGGTATATCTTGGGCGCTTAGTTGGGCCAGTTATTTAGGCGAAATTGATTCGGACAGACCCACTATTCTTAAATTACTCCGTCTGGAGTGATTCTCTAGGTCCTCGACCTTATCTCTCAGAGATTGATTAGTGTGTAATACCTCTTTGATTCGTGAGTGAGCCTTCCCCAATTCTTCCTCTACCATGTCAAGTCTCTGCTCCAGTTCAGTTATCTGTGTAGCATGCGGGTGCACTTTAGATTGGAGTTGCTGCAGAGCAAAGGAGACTGTTGCCTCCAGTGTAGCTTTTATGTCCGGCATCAGTAGTTTTGCCATCTCTATCGCCATTTTTCTGCAGGAGATCGGTAGCGTCTGGTCAGGGGAAAAGAGGCCATCGTCCTCTTTCTAGTTGGCTGCATCCGACTCCATTTGTCGCTGAAGGAGTTGTGAGGCAGACCTCGTAAGTCGTCCGGCTCTGTCAGGAGCGGTCGCCATCTTACCCCGATGTCTCCTGTCTGCTCGCTATGAGAGAGCGGGATTCAGTGTGTGGGAGCCGCACCGCAAGAACAACTTTTCCATGCGGAGCTCCCCAGGAGGTTGAGGTGAGTGACGGAGAGGACAGTTGGTCCCTAAATGTGTGGGCTCCCTGTTTTGCGGGCTGTAGGTCGTAGTTTTATTCTGGCAGCCTCTCGCCGTGCACTGCCATGCTGCCGCTGTAACTCCGCCCCCGCCCCCATTATAGTCAATGGGGACGGAGCGGCAGTCCAGGGGCACACAGTTACTAGCAGCAGGACGGATCCGACAAGCTGTTCACCCGACGGAACAGCCTGCCGGAGGTCCGTGCCGCTAGTGTGAAAGTAGCCTAATTTTATTATATATTTTGCTGACTTTTTTTTACAGTGGTACTTGAGGAAACCCAATGAAGTCACAAGTTTTCTAAACGACACATGGAAGATTTAGCACTTGGGCATATCTTAAAGTTATATCTTAAAAAGAATGTGTAATAACAAATTAACCTAGGGTAAGATTTATCAAAACTGGTGTAAAGGAAAACTGGCTTAGTTGCCCATAGCAACCAATCAGATTCCGCATTTCATTTTCAAAGAAGCCCTGAAAAATGAAAGGTAGAATCTGATTGGTTGCCATGGGAAACTATGTCAGTTTTCATTTACACCAGTTTTGATAAATCTTCCCCTAAAGTTTAAATCATATTTTTATTTTAAAACTTTTATTATCTATTCTAAAAAAAATCCTAAAATCCTGCAATTTTGCACTAGCAACTAAGCTTAATAATATGCCAAGATTTCCTGTTCTGCACAGATCATTTTTCAGAAGTTGTTTTATCATCACAGACAGTATTACAATGAAAGATAACAACCTTGTACAGATAGCACAGGATCCATCGTTCACAACAGGTGATGGTCACAAATTACCTATTCTCCTTTGTTAACAGTGACCCTTGCACAGGTCACAGACCATGTTCAGGAAACTCTCCCATAGACATTGATGAGTTCAGCTCCAGTCTATTGTATCTATGGTCCATCACTAAACATGAAGTCCTGACATATTATTAGGCGAGTGACCTATGCAAGGAAATCAGTAAATGTATAGAGGGTGACATGGAAAATGTATAAAAACTTACCAAAAAATCTAAAAAACATGTTTAAGATGTTGTCCAGGATGTTGATATTGATGGCCTATCCTCAGGATATTGGTGGCAGGACAAACCCCCCTCAATGTTGTTTAAAAAGTTTTACGTGCAATGTCAACCCTAACCTCATGGAGCACTGTTGGGGGAAAATGGTGCCATCTCGTGGTATGTGATATATTTAGACCTCCTATGTAAATTTTTAGCTCTTTGAAGCAAATTTCCTATCATCTAATGTCTGATTTTGGTTGTGCATGAACCCTCTGATTGAAAAGCACTGCAGAATATGTTGGTGCTATATAAAGATTATCTTATCGATCTTTCTCATATCTATCTATCTATCTATCTATCTATCTATCTATCTATCTATCTGTCTATCATCTATCTGATATGTATCTATCTAATCTATTTATCTATCTCATATCTATTTATCTCTCTCTAATTTCTAATCTTTAACTATACTGTATATCTATTTATCTATCACAGGGGTGTAGATAAAGGCTCATGGGCCCTGGTGCAGGAGTTCAGCTTGGGCCCCCACCACCACCTTCCCTCAGTGCTTTATGGCAAGGGGCAGGGGTGCACTTAGCCTTTCTGGTGCCTGAGGCAAAAATTAAAACATCCCCCCTCCCATACCAAATTCTCAACCTAACCCATTCCCTTCAGTCCTACTGTTAAATGGGTTGTTCTCTTTTTACTACTGACGACATATCCTAAAGATAGGTCATTAATAACAGACCGGCAGGGGTGCCGGGAGATTAGCTGTTTGAAGAGAGGGCAGTGCTGATATGAGAGCTGCTTTCTCTGCTCTGAGGCAATTGCAGTGGTGATCTGGTAAACAGAGCAGAGAAAGCAGCGCTCATATGAAAAAAAAAGTGGACAAGCCCTTTAAAGACATACTTGGAAAACATTACATACAGCGCTACAGAACATACAGGGTAATACAGCCCCACATATGTACCTCTTCCATCCAGTGATGTCTCCTCTGATGTAGATATTCTCTTTCCTCATCTTCTCCTTCAGTCCAGACTGCCACGGTGACTTCTTTCCACTGCGTCTCATCTCTGCAGAGTTTAACAGACATCTTACTTTCCTACTTTTCCATCATCCTCCTCACCTTTTCAACACCCCATTCTGCCCCCCCCCCCCAAATCCACAATACTATACTGCAGAAACAGTCCCCCTGAATATACTGGTACCACACAGATAGTGTGCCAGTACAAAAAAATACCCCCTTACCTTTCGGATCAGACCCCCATATCAAACCCCAGATGAGACCCTCCTATCTCAAACCAGACCCCCTTTAGACCTCTATCAGACCCCATATCAGACCCCCATTAGACCTCAATGTCAGACCCAGCCCCAATATCAGGCCTCAGATAAGACCCACATTAGACCTCCAGACCCCCATATACGACCCTTATTAGACCTCCAGATCCCCATTAGACCTCAGACCAGACCTCCAGACCCCATTTGACCTCCAAAATACCATATCTGACACCTATTAGACCTCTAGACCCCCCAATTAGACCCGCATTAGACTTTCAGACCCCCATTAGACCTCTAAACCCCCAATCAAACCCCCATTAGACTTCTCTAGACTCCCAGTCAGACCCTTCAGACCCCCAATCAGAACCTTCAGACCCCTAATCAGACCCCCAATCAGATTCAACAAATTGGTCATAAAATGTGATCTGATATTCATCTAAGTCACAACAATAGACAATCACAGTCTGCTTAAACTAATAACACACAAAGAATTAAAAGTTACCATGTTTTTATTGAACACACCATGTAAACATTCACAGTGCAGGTGGAAAAAGTATGTGAACATTTCCAAGAGCTAATTGGAGTGAGGTGTCAGCCAACTGGAGTCCAATCAATGAGATGAGATTGGAGTGTCAGCTAAAGACTTACAAAAGTCTCTGGCATATGCTAACATCCCTGTTAGCGAATCTACGATATGTAAAACACTAAACAAGAATGGATTTCATAGGAGGATACCTAAGAGGAAGCCACTGCTGTCCAAAAAAAAATTGCTGCACGTGAAACCAATGTTGAGTTGTTTGGAAGAAACACACAACACTATGTGTGGAGAAAAAGAGGCACAGCACACCAACATCAAAACCTCATCCCAACTGTAAAGTATGGTGGCGGGGGCATCATGGTTTGGGGCTGCTTTGCTGTGTCAGGGGCTGGACGGATTGCTATCATCGAAGGAAAAAGGAATTCCCTAGTTTATCAAGACATTTTGCAGGAAAACTTAAGGCCATCTGTCCACCAGCTGAAGCTCAACAGAAGATGGGTGTTGCAACAGGACAACGACCCAAAGCATAGAAGTAAATCAACAACAGAATGGCTTAAACAGAAGAAAATACACCTTCTGGAGTGGCCAAGTCAGAGTCCTGACCTCAACCCGATTGAGATGCTCTGGCATGACCTCAAGAAAGCAATTCACACCCGACCTCCCAAAAATATCGCTGAACTGAAACAGTTCTGTAAAGAGGACTGGTCAAGAATTACTCCTGACCATTGTGCACGTCTGATCTGCAACTACAGGAAACGTTTGGTTGAAGTTATTGCTGCCAGAGGAGGTTCAACCAGTTATTAAATCCAAGGGTTCACATACTTTTTCCACCTGCACTGTGAATGTTTACATGGTGTGTTCAATAAAAACATGGTAACATTTAATTCTTTGTGTGTTATTAGTTTAAGCAGACTGTGATTGTCTATTGTTGTGCTTTAGATGAAGATCAGATCACATTTTATGACCAATTTGTGCAGAAATCCATATCATTCCAAAGGGTTCACATACTTTTTCTTGCAACTGTATCTATTTATCTCATATCTATCTATCTATCTATCTCATATCTATATATCTATCTATCTAACATCTATTTATCTATCTCTATCTATCTATCTATCTATGTTCTACTATCTATCATCTATCTATTTATCTGTCTCTGTCTATGTTCTATCATCTATTTATATTTCATATTTATCTATATTCTATCTATCTATCTCATATCTATCTATATATCATATCTATCTATATATCTATCTATCTATCTCATATCTTTATCTACTGTATCTACCAGGACTGTCAGTGGAATGTGTTTATTACATTGGGCAAGTCCAGTGTCTTTACTAGCTAAGCTGCAGCCACCTTTCTATACATAAATGTTCCTGGTAAAGACTGACTGCACTGCACTACAGCACAATAAAGTAGGAAAGATTTAACGTAAATAGCAAGTGACTGGAGTAGCTGTGCAGTAGATGTCTCATAAAAGGCGTCCAGCAGCTCCCGAGGAAAAAATAAGAGCTTTCCATGGTAATAACCCAAGGGTAAAAAATATTGATTAGAGAAAAAAATTTCTTAATCAAAAATATGTCTGTGAGAAAATAAAAGACTGCTTAGCCTAATAAAGGAATTCTACAAAGAGTAAAAGTTGCCTTACTGAATGTGGAATGTATTGCGTTTTTGATGGTGTTGTTGAATTACAAGCAAAATGTCATTTTCTTAGAACACTTTGTCTGTCCCGGTGTAAATCTCCCTGATAGATTTAGAGTACTGTGAAAGTTCTCATGTCATTTGATTTATGAGATGGATATTTATTTTAAAACTTTTTTTACACAGATTTTACAATTTATACATTGATTTCAGTGATGCCAATGATTGCTTCCAATCGAGTGCTTTTTAAACATATATAAAATAACCTTTGATAGTCAAATTCATTCAATTTCTATGAATTTATAACAGATGATTTAGGACTCTTGTGTGCATAGTTAGATAATGAAATGATGGAGGGATGGATGGATGGATAGCAAAAATCTCAGCATTGAAAACTGTGGAAAACAACCACATTGTGGTTTTATTGTTAAATTTGTCTAAAACATCTTTGCAGAAATTTTACAAATATATTGCAAAACTGTAATGCCTGATTCACATGACTGTGATTGGTTTGGGAAACACAGCCTGTGTGTCAGATGCATCTCCCAGACTGACTGTGGCTCCTCTGAGCTGAACTGACTGCACCATAGTGATTTTTGGTCCACTCAGCTCCTACCAGATGGCAGGTCTACTGTACAGTCGTGGCCAAAAGTTTTGAGAATTACATAAATATTGGAAATTGGAAAAGTTGCTGCTTAAATTTTTATAATAGCAATTTTCATATACTCCAGAATGTTATGAAGAGTGAGCAGATGAATTGCATAGTCCTTCTTTGCCATGAAAATGAACTTAATCCCAAAAAAACCTTTCCACTGCATTTCATTGCTGTCATTAAAGGACCTGCTGAGATCATTTCAGTAATTGTCTTGTTAACTCAGATGAGAATGTTGACGAGCACAAGGCTGGAGATCATTATGTTGGGCTGATTGGGTTAAAATGGCACACTTGACCTGTTAAAAGGAGGGTGATGCTTGAAATCATTGTTCTTCCATTGTTAACCATGGTGACCTGCAAAGAAACGCGTGCAGCCATCATTGTGTTGCATAAAAATGGCTTCACAGGCAAGGATATTGTGGCTACTAAGATTGCACCTCAATCAACAATTTATAGTTTTAGAACTTCAAGGAAAGAGGTTCAATTCTTGTGAAGAAGGCTTCAGGGCATCCAAGAAAGTCCAGCAAGCGCCAGGATCGTCTCCTAAAGAGGATTCAGCTGCGGGATCGGAGTGCCACCAGTGCAGAGCTTGCTCAGGAATGGCAGCAGGCAGGTGTGAGCGCATCTGCATGCACAGTGAGGCGAAGACTTTTGGAAGATGGCCTGGTGTCAAGAAGGGCAGCAAAGAAGCCAATTCTCTCAAAAAAAACCCATCAGGGACAGATTGATCTTCTGCTGAAAATATGGTGAATGGACTGATGAGGACTGGGGCAAAGTCATAGTCTCCAATGAAGCCTCTTTCCGATTGTTTGGGGCATCACGAAAAAGGCTTGTCCAGAGAAGAAAAGGTGAGCGCTACCATCAGTCCTGTGTCATGCCAACAGTAAAGCATCCTGAGACCATTCATGTGTGGGGTTGCTTCTCATCCAAGGGAGTGGGCTCGCTCACAATTTTGCCCCAAAACACAGCCATGAATAAAGAATGGTACCAAACACTCTCCAACAGCAACTTCTTCCAACAATCCAACAACAGTTTGGTGAAGAACAAGTGATAACTAAGTGGCTCGGGGACCAAAACATTGACATTTTGGGTCTATGGCCTGGAAACTCCCCAGATCTTAATCCCATTGAGAACTTGTGGTCAATCCTCAAGAGGCGGGTGGACAAACAAAAACCCACTAAGGCCTCATGCACACGACCGTTGTTTCATTCCGTGTCCGTTGTTCCATTTTTCGTGATTTTCTGCGGACCTATTGACTTTCAATGGGGCCGTTGAAAACTCGGCTAATGCACCGTTTGTCATCCGCGTCCGTGATCCATGGTTTCAGTCCATCAAAAAAATATAACCTGTCCTATTTTTATCACGGAAAACGGTTCGCAAACTCATTCAAGTCAATGGGTCCGTGAAAAAACGCGGAGGCACACAAGATTGTCATCTGCGTCCGCATCCGTTTTTTTCCCTATCATTTGCATGGCAAACTTGACTTAGACTTTTTTTTTACTTTCCTTCATGTTTGGTGATCCTCCAAAAATAAAGGAAGACACGCGGAAACAAAAACGGAAACGGATCACGGAACAACGGAACCCCATTTTGCGGAACGGAACACAACAACGGTTCGTGTGCATGAGGCCTAATTCTGACAAACTCCAAGAAGTGATTATGAAAGAATGGGTTGCTATCAGTCAGGAATTGGACCAGAAGTTGATTGAGAGCATGCCGAGTCGAATTGCAGAGGTCCTGAAAAAGAAGGGCCAACACTGCAAATACTGACTCTTTGCATAAATGTCATGTAATTGTCGATAAAAGCCTTTGAAACGTATGAAGTGTGTGTAATTATATTTCACTATATCACAGAAACAACTGAAGCAAAGATCTAAAAGCAGTTTAGCAGCAAACTTTGTGAAAACTAATATTTGTGTCATTCTCAAAACTTTTGGCCATGACTGTACTGTACTCAAATGATAATGATGTGAGTCCAGTACAATATACCTGCAATCAGATAGGAACTGACTGTATCATAAATCACTATGAAGCAGTCACTTTGGCTCAGGGGAGCCACGGTCGGTCTGGAAGATGCAGCTGACACACGGGCCGTGTTTCCCAAACCAAGCATGGTTGTGTGAATAAGGCATCACAAGTAGGCACAGAAATCTGGCCTCAGTAATAACCTGTAAGGGTCCCTACACATTTGATTTTCCACTGATGTTTTACCACCAAAAAAAAAGGGAAATAAAAACCACTTGTGTCGGGGGCGTGGCCTGGACGTCTACAGAGATGGCGGCGTGATCCCTGAGCTCCGCTGCTCCTGCTCCTAACTCGGGCCAATTCCGCTTACAGCGGCGCGTCACATGGGGAAAAAGTTACCCCTAAAGAAGCCCACTACCCACCTGTCCTCCCGAGGGAAAAGAACCCTGGATACTTACCTTACCCGCGGCTCCCGGCTCCCGTCTTCCCAGTGCGGCCTTCTCCAGCAACTCGTCACAGGCGCCATTACAGTGCCGGTGGCTCCCACCTTCTCTACCACGGCAGCTGAGCACAGCAGCGTGATAGCAGGGGAATTCTCTCTTTGCCCCCTGGCTGCAGATTTCGTGCCGATTCGGCCCACTGATACCCCTAGCTTGTGCCTGGAGTCCCCTGGCTGGTTACAGGGCTCCCAGTTTATAAGCACTAATATGCCGCCCAAAACGGCTCCAAAACAGGCCAGACAGCCTGCGGCTACACCGGCACGCCGCCGAGAATGGGGAGACGGCCCTGATATTGAGGCAGACACAGCTTCTGTCCCTTTACATGCCCCTGAAGAAATAAATGTTTGGAGCCAACGTGCAGCTTCTGGGGATGAGAATGGAGATGATCTCCCTTGTGCTTCCCAAGATATGAAATTTCTGCAGCAAGCATTGCAGCAGATGCCCACAAAAGAGGATTTTAAAGTAATGGTGGCTGGGGTGCATGATGCCTTTAAAGCAGAAATTTCCTCTTTAAGAATGGACTTTCAACAAGTGTCTGCTCGTGTAGATCAAATTGAAACGGAGCATGATGACACCAGGCGTTATGTGTCTAAGCTACAGTCTATTATAGCCACTCAATCCCAAGCTATTAAAGAGAATACTAATCATCTGGAAGATCTAGACAACAGAGGACGCCGTAATAATAAACGGGTTAGGGGTTTGCTGGAATCGGACTCTGATGAGGACTTGGACATTATATTGAACGAACTGTTTAATCTGATTTTGGCGCCCCAAACGCCGCTGGCCATTAAGCTTGATAGGGCTCACAGCGCTTAGGCCGAAAAACACTACGTCACAACCACGAGATGTGATTTGTTGCCTGCATGACTTCCGCCTGAAAGAATCCATTATGGCCAAAGCCCGCGCTTTACGTACGATCTCTTTTAACCACTTCAACCCCGCTAGCTGAAACCCCCTTAATGACCAGGCCACTTTTTACACTTCTGCACTACACTACTTTCACCGTTTATTGCTCGGTCATGCAACTTACCACCCAAATGAATTTTACCTCCTTTTCTTCTCACTAATAGAGCTTTCATTTGGTGGTATTTCATTGCTGCTGACATTTTTACTTTTTTAGTTATTAATCGAAATTTAACGATTTTTTGGCAAAAAAATGACATTTTTCATTTTCAGTTGTAAAATTTTGCAAAAAAAAACACATCCATATATAAATTTTTCGCTAAATTTATTGTTCTACATGTCTTTGATAAAAAAAAAATGTTTGGGTCAAAAAAATGGTTTGGGTAAAAGTTATAGCATTTACAAACTATGGTACAAAAATGTGAATTTCCGCTTTTTGAAGCAGCTCTGACTTTCTGAGCACCTGTCATGTTTCCTGAGGTTCTACAATACCCAGACAGTAGAAACCCCCCACAAATGACCCCATTTCGGAAAGTAGACACCCTAAGGTATTCACTGATGGGCATAGTGAGTTCATAGAACTTTTTATTTTTTGTCACAAGTTAGCGGAAAATGATGATTTTTTCTTACAAAGTCTCATATTCCACTAACTTGTGACAAAAAATAAAAACTTCCATGAACTCACTATGCCCATCACAAAATACCTTGGGGTGTCTTCTTTCCAAAATGGGGTCACTTGTGGGGTAGTTATACTGCCCTGGCATTCTAGGGGCCCAGATGTTTGAGAAGAAGTTTGCAATCAAAATCTGTAAAAAATGACCGGTGAAATCCGAAAAGTGCACTTTGGAATGTGTGCCCCTTTGCCCACCTAGGCTGCAAAAAAGTGTCACACATCTGGTATCGTCGTACTCGGGAGAAGTTGGGGAATGTGTTTTGGGGTGTCATTTTACATATACCCATGCTGGGTGAGAGAAATATCTCGGCAAAAGACAACTTTTCCCATTTTTTTATACAAAGTTGGCATTTGACCAAGATATTTATCTCACCCAGCATGGGTATATGTAAAATGACACCCCAAAACACATTCCCCAACTTCTCCTGAGTACGGCGATACCACATGTGTGACACTTTTTTGCAGACTAGATGCGCAAAGCGGCCCAACAGTCATCTGAAGGCCCCTCTGAGGCCTTCAGATGACTGTTCTGAGCAGCAGCTCTAAGAGTTAATGTAATTGTTTTTCATTGCATTGTTTATCTCTTTTTCTTTTGACCTGATTTGTCTCAGGTGTCCCTTGAGCTATCGTTCCTGCCCCGCCTGTTATGGCGTCCAGTCAGGTCCCTACCGACGGGACTCTATTTGTTGCCCTCTCTCTTTCCCTCACTCTGGTTTTTGAGGTGGGACAGACGCGGGCTTTATTTTTCACTTTTTCACTCATGCTATATTGAGTCCTGACTGGGTGGTCACGCCCATTGTTCAGAATTATATATCGTGTTCTTTGTCGTATATGTTGTCCTTTGTCTTCCCTTCTTCCCTTATGTCTCTTCCACCTAGGTTCCTTAATGATGTTACACTGAGACGAGTTTCAGTATATGGAGGAAGATGCTCACTGCAGGGTCCCTCTCTGGTCATTGGCAAGTATTGTTACACCACATACACTCACGATTAAGTGCATTTCCTTGAACATTAAAGGTCTCAACTCTAATGCAAAACGACGTCTGGCTCTCACTGAATGTAAATCTCAAAAGGCAGACGTTGTTTTTCTGCAGGAGACGCATTTTGACAGAGAGGGCTCCTTTAAGTTTGCGGCCCGATCTTACCCACGAATATATTCAGCCAGTGCTGACACAAAGACTGCTGGGACTGCTATTCTTTTATCTACTACCTGCCCTATACAAGTTGAATCCACACAGATTGATGGCCACGGTAGATATATAATACTCCAGGCCTCCCTCCACGGTACCCCACTCATCTTATGTAATATTTATGCCCCAAATTCGAATCAGATCCCATTCCTGAAGAGGGTCTTTAGGGAACTAGAGGAATATCTGCCGGCAGCACTTGTTATAGGTGGAGATTTTAATGTCGCTTTTTCTGAGCACTGGGATAGATTGACTTCAGGAAACACACCACCGTCTCGAGCCCAATGGAAATGATCATGCCTCTTTAGAAAGCTCATCAGACAATATGCTCTGTATGATCTGTGGAGGGTTAATAATCCTTCGGCTAGGACATATTCATTTTATTCTCACCCTCACAGGACTCATACTCGTATAGACTATTTCTTTGGGAATACACCTGCCCTTAGGATGATGACAGATGCTGAGTTAGGAAATATTACGTGGTCAGACCACGCGCCAATATGCCACTGGCGGCTTAATGAATCTCTACTAACTAAATTACCGACTAGGCAGGAGTTAGGAAGTTCCTTGGAGGAATACTTTGCTTTTAATCAGCCCTCGGCCCCATCTGTAGCTATATTGTGGGAAGCACATAATGGCGTTTTCAAAGGCAAGTGTATTAGTGTAAGCACCAGATTAAAAAGGGATTATAATCTCCGTTATAATAACACCCTTGACCAGTTAAAACAGTTAGAAGCCCGTCTGGGGTCTCATCGCTCCTGTCACTTGCTACGGTGTATAGTACTCCTCCGTGTTCGATTGCGTGAAATGGCTTTTGAAAAAACTGGTAAACTCCTACTGTATTCGCGACAACGGTTCTACATGTGGGGGAATAAATCACACACTATCTTGGCCAGTCAGTTGCGGGAATCAACCGCGGCTACTACCCCAATGTCCCTGAGAACGAACAATGGAGACATGGTGTATGACCCCAAAGCGATACTCGACCAATTTCAGAAATACTATGCTTCTTTATACTCCCTTACACCACAGACACCCTCCGACCCAGTTGATCGCCAGACATTATTTAACTCTTTCCTAGCTCAAAGTAGTATACCCAAACTATCATCAGAAGCAAGGTCTGCGCTTAATGCCCAGATCACGGCTGAGGAAATTCAAGGTGTAATTTCCCAGTTACCTAATGGCAAATCGCCTGGGCCGGATGGGTTACCCTATTCTTACTACAAAACTTTTTCATCTCTTCTCATATCCCATTTGTGTACGCTTTTTAACTCATTCTTACAAGGTACAGCTATACCAGAAACCATGCTTCATTCCCATATAACCCTTATTCCGAAACCGGGAAGGGACCCCTTGGATTGGGCAAACTACCGCCCTATTGCTCTTCTAAACTCTGATCTAAAAATATTCACCAAGCTGTTGGCGGACCGGTTGGCGCATTGGCTCCCGCAATTGATACACTCAGATCAGGTTGGCTTTGTGAGAGGCCGTCAAAGTGGAGATAATACGAGAAAACGTATCAATCTAATAGATATTGTCAATAGACAGCATCAACAGGCATTACTATTGAGCCTGGACGCTGAAAAAGCGTTTGACCGCTTAAGCTGGCCGTTTATGTTTTCCACCTTGCAAGCTTTTGGATTCTCTGGTCCCTTTCTCTCAGCCCTCCATTCACTATATAGCCATCCTACAGCGACAATTAAACTACCATATGCAAACTCAGCTCCTTTCTCGATTAAAAAAGGCACCAGGCAGGGCTGTCCGCTTTCCCCTCTCTTGTTTGTGCTTTGCATTGAACCCCTAGCCGCAGCAGTCAGATCCCACCCGGACATTCATGGAATCATGGTTAACCGAGTTGAATATAAAATATCATTATTTGCAGACGATGTTCTACTTACTCTATCAGACCTACATATTACTTTGCCCAACTTATTTGGTTTGTTAACACTATATAGTCGGCTTTCCGGATATAAGATTAACTCCTCGAAAACAGAAGCCCTTCCCTTGAATATGCCGGCAGACGTTCTAGTTACATTACGATCCAATTATTGTTTTCGTTGGCAAGATGCTGCCCTGCGTTATTTAGGTGTGAATTTGGCGGCAACGTATTCTTCTATATATTCTCATAATTTCCCCACCCTTTTTCAAGAACTTAAGCGTCAGATGGCTAAATGGATGTCTCTTCCCATATCCATGTTCGGCCGCATAGCGGCAGTTAAAATGTCTATTTTGCCAAAACTACTCTACCTATTTGAGACCCTCCCGGTACATGTACCAGGGACGGAACTACGGGCATTGCAGGCTGGTATATTTAAATTCATATGGAATGGGAAGAGACATAGGATAGCTAGTAGGATAGCTAATAGTAGATTATGGCCCTGAAATCTCAAGGGAAATTGGCAGTTCCAGATGTTGCCAAGTATTATTGGGCCACACATCTTAGACGGTTACCGGCATGGTCTAAACTCTATGCTTATTCCAGGTGGATGGAAATTGAAAAATTGTGGATTGCTCCGATACATCCTAACTCTTTGTTGTGGTCCCCAATTCCTCAAGTTCAATTACCAGAATTGTTAGGACCAATGCTACATACATACAAAATATGGCAATATTGTAAGCACCGTTTCTCTCTGGTTTCTGAGAAATCCTCCATGACATCTTTTCTGTTTACACCGCTTTTCAATGTTGGGTCAAAGGTATCCTTTTTTAAACCTTGGTTTGCCAAGAAAATGTTTAGGTTTGCAGATATGATTGATTATAGAACGCTACAGCTACTTTCATTTGATGAACTTAGAAGTTCTAGGTCACTTACAGAAGTTACTAGATATTAGTACTTGCAAATCCAACATTTGTTTACTACATTGTTTCACTCAAAACAGGTATCTGTCCCCACGTCTTTTGAGAAGACGTGTAAGCTCTCGGAGTCTACTAAGGGTCTTATATCTGAAATATATGTGCTCCTCTCCTCCCCGGCCTCTCCTGCATCTATCCGTCATTCGTACATGTCTAAGTGGGAATCGCTCCTGCACCGTTCTATTTCAGTAGATGATTGGAAGATAATCTGGCAGAGAGCTGCGATGACATCAACTTGTGCTATTCATAGAGAAAACACCTACAAAATAATGATATTCTGGTACCACACTCCACAGTTGTTACATAAGTTTAATCCTGATATTTTGGATCGTTGTTGGAGATGCAACACAGAGGAGGGTTCACATATTCATTTCTTCTGGGAATGCCAGATTCTAACCCCATTCTGGAATATGGTACAGGAAGTCCTATACAGCCTGTTTGAAGTGAGGTTCCCCTTAGATCCTTACATATATTTGCTGAATATCCCACACATACCTTTGAAGAAACACCTATTAAAGTTAATGTTATACATCTTGACTGTGGGTAGGCGTTTGTTAGCAAGATTTTGGAAAAGGACAGATTGCCCATCACGAGCTGAACTCATAAATAGTGTATTAGAAGTCAGACGCTTCGAACATATGTCGGCTACACTGCTTGCCTCGGTGGATAAATTTGACCGAATTTGGAAGCAATGGGACATGGTGTTTGATGTCTCAAACTGACTGAGCCTACACCTTACCCCCTCCGTCCTAACCCTAATGTGTCTAGTCTTGTCATTCCCCTTTGTACGTCCGAATCTTTCTTACAGTAAATTTTGTATAACTCTGCATAGTTAGTGCGAATATAGTTACTTTAGCCTATAGGCTTTTACTACAGTAATACTCATCCATGACTATTGTGTATGTACTTTCTCAGACTTATTCAATGTAAGGATATATATGCATAAAAATATGATGTATGCTATTTTTCTGCTCAAATGCCCTTAGTTCTATCTTTGTATCATGAATAATGTACTCCAAAGTCATGTTTTTTTTTTATGTACATGTTTATTCTTGGAAAAATTGTCAATAAAAAGACAATTGATAAAAAGTTTAGTTCTTTCTAAAAGAGCACTTGAACTTTTCTACATTTTTTCATGTTGCACCATCAAAATTTAAATGTATTTTATTGGGATTCTATGTGATGGACCAGCACAAAGTAGCAAGTATGTGTGAAGTGAAAATAAAATGATAGATGTTTTAAAAAATTTTTTAGAAATAAAAATCTTAAAAGCGTGGTTTGCATTTGTATTCAGCCCTTCTACTCTTATAACCCCTAAATAAAATACACTGTGACCAATTGCTTACAGAAGTCACCTAATTAGTAAACAAAGTCCACCTGTGTGTAATTTCTTCTCAGTATAACTACAGCTCTTGTGTGAAGGCCTCAGAGGTTTCTTAGAGAACCTAAGTAATCAAACAGCATAACAAAAACCAATGAACACACCAGACAGGTCAGGGATAAAGTTGTCAAGAAGTGTAACGCAGGGTTAGGCTATAACAAAAATATCCCAAGCTCTGAACATCTCCTGGAGCACTGTTCAATCGATCACCTGAAAATGGAAGGATTATGGCACAACTGCAAACCTCCCAAGACATGGCCATCCACCTGAACTGGCAGGTCAGGCAAGCAGAGCACTAATTAGAGAAGCAGCCAAGAGGTCCATGGTCACTGTGGAGGAGCTGCATAGATCCACATCTCAGATGGGAGAATCTGTCCACAGGACAACTATTATGACCTTTATGGAGGAGTGGCAAAAAGAAAGCCTTTTTGAAAGCAAGCCATAAGAAGTGCCATTTGCAGTTTTCCACAAGCCATGTAGGGTACGCAGAAAAAATGTAAAAGAAGATTAGTATATGTGGTCATAAATGACCCCCTTTTGTGTGGTGGAAAACTAACACTGCACAACACCCTGAACATACCATTCCCACTGTGAAACGTTGTGGTGACAGCATCATGCTGTGGGGATGCTTTACTTCAGGAGCAAAACCAGTAATGGGTGAACCTGGTCTGTTGGTTCCAAAATAGCTAAATGGATCCAACCGGACGTGATTCAAAAAAAGAGAGAACACTATAGGAGGCGCAACTCCCAAGAGTATAGAGGAGATAGGTGTGTTAAGTAGTTTCCCCTTGTACCGGAGGATGGTGGTAATACAGAATAATCTCCTAAAGAGAGTTTATAATTCTGAAAGTAATTATAAGAGTACTCACTTCACAGGGGGGTAGTCACAAGATAAAGCTCAAGACATCCGTGACTAACTGCCCCCCTGGCCAGGATCGCATGTCAAATAAAAAGAAAACAGTCTCCAATTTTTTGGTCTACTTATCGGCGCTGAAGATCCACCAAGCGACGTGAGTATAAATCACTTCACAGTTAAAATGTCCAGAATATGTTGATCGCGCTGCCTTCTGAGTGCAAAGTTCCAATCCCAGACCTTTCTTTCCAATGCTCAGGTTATTCCACCTTGTAGCCAAACAATCGGTTACCAGAGGCTAGGTGCACTCACGTACACCTGCACCCTAAAGGGAAGTATTAGTACAAATAGTGACGTTCCACAAGGTAATATCGCAATCAGCAGGTTTTATTCTACTTAAAAAAGGTCTTAAAATTTCAGTCATAAAAACAAATCTTTTTTCATCACAAATTCACTGGACCCGGGTTTTGCCAGTCTAGCTTCGTCAGGGGCGATGATATCCTGCCTCACAGGTGCAGTATTTATTGAGCCACGATCCCTCCCAAGGGCCGCCCATTAATTTACATATATATTTTCTTTTTTTTTTCTTCTCCCTCCTTCTGGATGTTTACATAATACAAATAGCGAACAAAATTCTCAAAGCCCTCTCAGGCTCAAGATGTTCTAATATAAAATAACAACATAACATCAATATAATACAAAACAATACCCTTTCTCTACTTTCATTCATAAACAAGGGGTGCCGGCACTTGAACCACATGACTCACCTCGAGCCAATAGCAGCCCACTATATTCGCTTCATTCATAGTCGAGCATCCAAAAAAAAAGGATATATGTAAATTGGCTACAAGGTGGAATAGCCTGAGCATTGGAAATAAAGGTCTGGGATTGGAACTTTGCACTCAGAATGCAGCGCGATCAACATATTCTGGACAGGATCGCATGTCAGATGGTATCAATTGATGGCAGCCAACGACAAGGCTTCTGATAAATGCAGTTTATTGCAGTAGAAAAAATAAATATCCCAACGCGTTTTGGAGGTCTCCCAACCCTCCTTCTTCTGGGGTATTAAGAGAAGAATAAGACATACAAAATAACGAAATATACAATAAAAATAAAATAAAAAAATATACATATATTCTGATACGTAAAAAGTTAATATACAGAAGGAACAAGTGTAAGAACAACTAAAATATGGGTATCAAATACAGTGTAGTTCAATTAAAAGTCAGACTGTTATACATTAAACTTGTAGACAGTACCATATACTATTTACTACATAAATTAATATTTCTCTCTTCACTACAAGATTTTAATTTCCACTGGATCATCACTACAAGCAGGATTAATTTCCATTTTTACAATATAGATAAAAAAAAAACTTGCCATTAAAACCCTCATGAGAAATAGGGATATCGTGATAAAAAGTGCTGATAAGGGAGGGGGGATTGTAATTTTGGACACGGATTATTATATTGCGGAATCTATGAGGATTCTTTCAGATGAAAATTTCTATAGACCCCTCCTAGAGGACCCCACACAGGATTTTAAGAAATGACTCTATGACCTTGTCTTATCAGGGCATGAAGGGGGTATCATAGACAAAAAATGTAAAACCTTTCTTCAAACTGCACATCCGTTAACTCCACGTTTTTACTTCTTACCAAACAAACATAAGTCCTTAACGAATCCCCAAGGTAAGCCGATCATATCAGGGGTTGGGGGCCTATTGTAGGGTTGCCACCTTTTCTTCAAGCCAAACCCGAACAGAAGGGAGAGAGGGCCCCCTTCCAGGCCCCACCATGCCCCGCCTCCAGCCATGCCCATGCCCTGCCTCCAGCCACACCCATGTCCCGCCTCCACCTCTGGTCGCTGTCACACCGCGATCGTTACGCCCCTGAAGAGGCTCATTAGCATATTATAAGTCTTTATTTTAAGAGAACGGCGGCAGCGGCCGGCAAGGAGTTATAAAACATACTGTTATGTACTGCTGACATCAGCCCATCGCTAATGTCAGTCAGCTACATAACATAACATATTTTCTGATGATTGACAGATTCAGAAACCTGTTTAAAGGGCTTCTACCACCAGAAATACCGTTATGTAGCTGACTGATATAGCGATGCGCTAATGTCAGCACTACATAACAGTATGTTTCTAACATTAGTCCCTGCAGCCGTTTTTGCTAAAAAAGCACTTTTATTATATGCTAATGAGCCTCTAGGTGCTATGTGGGTGTAAAATCAGCACCTAGAGGCTCCGTCCACTCACCCATTATCCCGCCTAGGTCCAGTGTTCTGCCCGCCCAGCTCCTCTTGATTGATGCCACTGTTCCCTGCATCGATGGCAAAATCCCGCGCCTGCGCCGTTCACTTCTGTCTTCGGCGCAGGCGCAGTGAGTGAATGATGTGATCCTGGTGTCGGATTCCTCACTGCGCTTGCGCCGACTACGTCACAGTGAGGAAGTCGGCACCAGGAGAGCGGCCCTCACTCACTGTGCCTGCGCTGAAGACATAGTGAACTGCACAGGCGCAGGATTTTGTCAACGCTGCTGCGAACCGTCACATCAATCAAGAGGATCTGGGCGGGCAGAACAGGGGACCTGGGCGGGATAATGGGTGAGTGGACGGAGCCTCTAGGTGCTGATTTTACGCCAACATAGCACCTAGAGGCTCATTAGCATATAATAAAAGTGCATTTTTAGCAAAAACGGCTGCAGGGACTAATGTTAGAAACATACTGTTATGTAGTGCTGACATTAGCGCATCGCTCATGTCAGTCAGCTACATAACAGTATTTCTGGTGGTAGAAACCCTTTAATAGCTGTTACATTTACACACTTCAAATGTTTTATATACCTTTTTAGAAGTGTCTATCTAGGACAGGTGTCAGGACTGTCTTGGTCACTGCAGGCAGGGCACAGTGGGCACTGGGCTGGGCACTACTTGGGCAGGATGCTGGAGCTGGACTGGAGTCTGGAGAAGAAGAATGATTTCAATTCTCCCTCCCTGCCTCTCTCTCTGATGTCACTTCCTGTGGACCTGACTTCCTTATCAGAGAGAAGGAGGGAGGGACTGGGAGGCAGAGGAGGAGCAGGGAGACTGAAGCTGCTGAACGGTGAGTGAACACAGCGCTGCCTGGCATCACTGTAGTGTGTAGACTAGAGGAGGGAGGAGGGACTGGGAGGCAGAGGAGGAGCGAGGAGGAGGGAGGAGACCGGAGACTGAACAGTTAGTGAGCCGCTGCACTGCCTGGCATCACAGTAGTGTAGACTAGAGGAGGAGGGAGGAGGAGGAAGGAGGAGGGAGGAGGAGGGAGGAGGGGGAGGCTCGGGAGCGCTGCGCTCAGCTGATCACCCGGCCGCCGCAGTGAGTGACTGAATAATCCTGTGCCCGGGTCTGAGAAAGGCTTGTACCCGGGCACAGGATTACAAACCCGGACTGTCCGGGTCAATCCCGGACGGGTGGCAACCCTAGCCTATTGGCAAATTTATCAGCCTGGTATATTTAAGTGTAAAAGTAGTAGGTGTAAGTGTTGCCTTACACGTGATTACATATGGTATTAGGAGCATCAAAAATCCCTCGAATGGTGAAATATTTACGTTTAAACAACATATGGATTGTAGTACGATGAATGCGATGAATGTTCCTGTTTACTTTTCTACGTGGGCCGTACCACACAATCCCTGCATGAAAGAATGAATGAGCACCGCTCAAATATTACGAGGAGAGTACACACGCGCAGTGTCTCTAGACATTATGCTAAAGTACATGATGTGAGACACCAATCGAACAGGTCACACACTGTTTCCAGGTACTGTGCAAGAAAGAAATCTACTGGATATTTCACCTGTACACCTTAACACCCTTTGGTCTCAATGAGTCCCTGGAATATGTTACATTTTGACGATTTTTATATATTTTTATTTTTTGTGGATTTTTTATATGGATTATGCTGAATTTTTAGATATATATCTTATATTTTCTATATGTGTATGAAAGTTTTTTATATATATGTAGAAGACTTTTGGTTATTTCTACATCCCATTAATACCTTACCAGTTCATTGAGCCCCATTCTTTTTAATTTTATTTTTTATATTATTTATTATCATATATTATATATTATATTTTACTTCTTCCCCCTCTAGAGTATTATATGGACAGGTTACATATACATATATACATTCTTTTTCTATATAGATATTTGATGTTAGAATCCGTCCTTGTCCCGGGATTGAGCCTTTGGGTCAGAGGTTTTGTGTTTTTTTTCTATACTTCTATACATATGTAGAAGGTATTTGGTTATTTTTTAAATACATCTCATCAACATTTCACTAGTTCATTGAGCCTCATTCGTTTTATTTTTATTGAATATATGATCTATTATTAGTTCATTGAGCTCAATTTTTTATCTCTATTAAATATATTATTTAATATTCTGTTTATTCCACTTCTTCCCCCTCTAGAGTATTATATGGTTAGGTTACATATACATATATACATTATTTTCCTATATAGATATTTGATGTTAGAATCCGTCTTTGCAGTCTTGGGATTGAGCCCTGGGGTGGATATCCTGGACATCAGCGATGCTATCCTGGGCGGGGTCCGCGGTGCGTTCCACAGTGGAACGCATGACAGCGCCGCGATCCCCGCCGGAAGGCGCTGTGCGCTCCACTGTGGACGCACAAGAAGCTACACTACAGGCCGCCTACCGGAAGTCGCTCTGCTTCCACACTGGAACGCATGGCGATTCTGCCGGTCTCGGGTCTCGAATCATGTTTTCACGCCAGAACACACAGCGAAGAAAGTGCATCCAGTCTATATAATTTATTGTTGTACATGAGGGAGGTTGTTTTTTTGTCTACTGTGACTATTTGTCAATTTATTATTGGAGAAACATTGACTTCCGGTTTCATCTCCTCCTGAAGTACTGGAGACCTGTGTTAAAAGACCCTTGAAGGTAGATTTTGGAATTTTTTCAGTATATTTTATCTATATTGTAAAAATGGAAATTAATCTTGCTTGTAGTGCTTATCCGGTTGAAATTAAAATCTTGTAGTGAAGAGAGAAATATACATTTATGTAGTAAATAGTATATGGTACTGTCTACAAGTTTAATGCATAACAGTCTGACTATTAATTGAACTACACTGTATTTGATACCCATATTTTAGTTGTTCTTACACTTGTTCCTTCTGTATATTAACTTTTTACGTATCAGAATATATGTACAGTACAGACCAAAAGTTTGGACACACCTTCTCATTCAAAGAGTTTTCTTTATTTTCATGACTATGAAAATTGTAGATTCACACTGAAGGCATCAAAACTATGAATTAACACATGTGGAATTATATACATAACAAAAAAGTGTGAAACAACTGAAAATATGTCATATTTTAGGTTCTTCAAAGTAGCCACTTTTTGCTTTGATTACTGCTTTGCACACTCTTGGCATTCTCTTGATGAGCTTCAAGAGGTAGTCACCTGAAATGGTCTTCCAACAGTCTTGAAGGAGTTCCCAGAGATGCTTAGCACTTGTTGGCCCTTTTGCCTTCACTCTGCGGTCCAGCTCACCCCAAACAATCTCGATTGGGTTCAGGTCCGGTGACTGTGGAGGCCAGGTCATCTGGCGCACCACCCCATCACTCTCCTTCATGGTCAAATAGCCCTTACACAGCCTGGAGGTGTGTTTGGGGTCATTGTCCTGTTGAAAAATAAATGATGGTCCAACTAAACGCAAACCGGATGGAATAGCATGCCGCTGCAAGATGCTGTGGTAGCCATGCTGGTTCAGTATGCCTTCAATTTTGCATAAATCCCCAACAGTGTCACCAGCAAAGCACCCCCACACCATCACAACTCCTCCTCCATGCTTCACGGTGGGAACCAGGCATGTAGAGTCCATCCGTTCACCTTTTCTGCGTTGCACAAAGACACTCATTAGACCAAAGCACGGATTTCCACTGGTCTAATGTCCATTCCTTGTGTTCTTTAGCCCAAACAAGTCTCTTCTGCTTGTTGCCTGTCCTTAGCAGTGGTTTCCTAGCAGATATTCTACCATAAAGACCTGATTCACACAGTCTCCTCTTAACAGTTGTTCTAGAGATGTGTCTGCTGCTAGAACTCTGTGTGGCATTGACCTGGTCTCTAATTTGAGCTGCTGTTAACCTGCGATTTCTGAGGCTGGTGACTCGGATTAACTTTTCCTCCGCAGCAGAGGTGACTCTTGGTCTTCCTTTCCTGGGGCGGTCCGCATATGAGCCAGTTTCTTTGCAGCGCTTGATGGTTTTTGTGACTGCACTTGGAGACACTTTCAAAGTTTTCCCAATTTTTCGGACTGACTGACCTTCATTTCTTAAAGTAATGATGGCCACTCGTTTTTCTTTACTTAGCTGCTTTTTTCTTGCCATAATACAAATTCTAACAGTCTATTCAGTAGGACTATCAGCTGTGTATCCACCTGACTTCTCCACAACGCAACTGATGGTCCCAACCCCATTTATAAGGCAAGAAATCCCACTTATTAAACCTGACAGGGCACACCTGTGAAGTGAAAACCATTTCAGGTGACTACCTCTTGAACCTCATCAAGAGAATGCCAAGAGTGTGCAAAGCAGTAATCAAAGCAAAAGGTGGCTACTTTGAAGAACCTAGAATATGACATATTTTCAGTTGTTTTACACTTTTTTGTTATGTATATAATTCCACATGTGTTAAATCATAGTTTTGATGCCTTCAGTGTGAATCTACAATTTTCATAGTCATGAAAATAAAGAAAACTCTTTGAATGAGAAGGTGTGTCCAAACTTTTGGTCTGTACTGTATATTTTTTTCTGTATATTTTTATTGTATATTTAGTTATTTTTTATGTCTTATTCTTCTCTTAATACCCCTGAAGAAGGAGGGTTGTGAGACCTTCGCAACGCGTTGGTTTATTTATATTTTCTACTGCAATAAACTGCATTGATCAGAAGCCTTGTCATTGGCTGCCATCAATTGATACCATCTGTCATGCGATCCTGGCCAGGGGGGCAGTTAGTCACTGGTGTCTTGAGCTTTATCCTGTGACTACCCCCCCTGTGAAGTGAGTACTCTAACTTTCAGAATTATAAACTCTCTTTAGGAGATTATTCTGTATTACCACCATCCTCCGGTACAAGGGGGATCTACTTACCACACCTATCTCCTCCATACTCTTGGGAGTGGCACCTCCTATAGTGTTCTCTCTTTTTTTGAATCACGTTTGGTTGGATCCATTTAGCTATTTTGGAACCACCAGACCAGGTTCACCCATTACTGGTATTTGTCTATTGGGAATGAAAAAAAAAAATATTCACCTCCCCCTAAATAGTTACTGAACGGCACTTAGACTGCGGTGCTATTTTATTTTCCTCTATCTACACTAGTATCTTCTCCATTCCTCTGGCGCCTTTTCCCCAGGGCCTATAGCCCTGGTGGAATCACTCAACCTCTTTTTTCTTTTCTCCTATTGCTTTCTTTAGGAGCGACAGGGACGCTGATCAGAGTTCATGGGAAGATGGATGGAGATAAATGCAGGGCAATCCTGGGGTAAAACCTGGTAGAGGCTTCAAAAGACTTGAGACTGAGGTGATGGTTCACCATCCAGCAGGACAACAACCCTAAACATACAGCCAGATCTACAATGGAATGGTTTAGATCAAAGCATATTCCTGTGTTAGACTGGCTGAATCAAGATCCAGATTTAAATCTGAGAATCTGTGTCAAGATTTGAAAACTGATGCTCTCCATCCAACCTGACTGAGCTTGAGTTATTTTGCAAAGAAGAATGGGCAAAAAGTTCAGCCTCTAAATATGCAAAGCTGGTAGAGACATACCCCAAAAGACTTGCAGCTGTAATTGCAGTGAAATGTGATTCTACAAAGCATTGACTCAAGGGGCTGAACACAAATGCACTCCACACTTTTCAGACTTTTATTTTAATTTAATTTTGAAAACCATGTATCATTTTATTTTTACTTCACACAAACTTGCTAATCACATAAATAAAATCCCAATAAAATACATTTAAAGGGGTTCTCCAAGTTGTAAATCTGATGGTCAGCAATATATACATTGTCTAAGCAAGTTTAAGGCAAAAAAAAATATAAAAATAAAATATATATATATATATATATATATATATATATTTCCTCATTTCCCTGGTTCTGTTCAGGCCCTTTGCTGATGTGTAGTTGCAGAGCTGTGGAGTTGTGTAATAACAATCTCTCAGGTTTTCCTCATGAATATTTGTGTGTGTCAACAAACACTGCCTTTCCCCTCCCCCTGCTCTGCAAAGGGAGAGATAAAAGTGCTGCCCTGTGTTCACTCCGACTGCTGGGATACTCATGCGTATCCCATCAAGTCCCAGCTGTACAATGACATGTATATGCCAGTATGGCTTTAATCCCTAGACGCATGTACATAAGTACCTCTACACTTTGATTAATAGCGCATGCATGTATTGCAGGCGCTTGCGCTCTTGCATAATGAGATTGGACGTGGCACGTACATAGACTAATATCTGTGCACAGGCCTGAAAGCTGGCAATTTTTTTTTTAAAGACACTATGGTGTTTAACGCTGGCTGCTTTTACAAGTAATACTCTTGTCTGCCTTTATTTATTGGTTGGTTTATCCAATATGTGTGTATATAAAGATCAACATCCATTCCCAGCATACACCACGGATGGAGCCAGAGTAGTTGGCGATACACATGGAGTTTTTCCTACCATTTCCCTCTCCAGGCTACTTGGGTTTATTTATTTGGATATATGTATTGTCTTGTATTGCATTTGCATCTTTTGTGATATTATTGGTCTACGGTTCCCCATCTGTGTACCTATTGTGGTCATGCAGGTGGAATACTGGTGGAAGGAAGGTATATTTCACCCAGATTTCTCTGGTAAGTGTAATCCAGGGAGTGCTGTGGCCTGAACAAACTTAGTTGTTTAGGCAGGATTCTTTTTGGAATACGTGGTGCCTGGATTATGCGGAACGGTTGTTAAGGTTCGTAGAAGGAGCAACCGTTCCCTTCCTTCCAGGCCAGTTTGTTGTTATGCTCTGAAACACCTTAAGGCAGTTAACCTTGTTAGATGGCTATGTACAGAGTGCTGTGGCTCACTTAGGTGGAAGCCTGCAAGGACAGCACACAGGGCTGTGAATACTGAGGACCAGGGAACAGACTACATGCTGTGTGAACTTCAGCTTACCAACCGTAGCCTAGGTGAGACAAACTCTTTGTGTTATTAGTTAGTCCCAGACGAGAAGGCTTTTGTTTTGTGATTTGTTACTGCTATACTAGAAATCCTGGGTTCCACTAAAAAGCATGTGATGTACCGTATTTTTCGCCCCATAAGACGCACTTTTTCTTCCCCCAAAATGGGGGAGAAATGCCCCTGCGTCTTATGGGGCGAATGCGTGGAGTTTTACATCGCTGCCAGCGATGTATCAGTGAGCGGGGAGGGACTGGGAGGAGCTGGGGGCCGGCAATAGCGGCAGGGCGGTGCAGTCAGTGTAGTATAGCACCGCCCCGCCGCTCTGGTATACTAATATAAGAAATCATATTGAAGTAATAGTTATTAAACATGTCCCCCAACTGCTATTACTACCTTCCCTCCTAATCGCTGCTGTAGAATTCAGGCCAGTCGGGCGGGCGGCAGCGTAACTCGTGTCACGTGCCTGCGCCGCCTACTTTATGAATGAAGTAGGCGGCGCAGGCAAGTGACGTCAGTGAGACGCGCCGGCCGGCCGTCCTGCCGGTCTGATTTCTACAGCAGCGATTAGGATGAACAGTAGTAATAGGAGTTGGGGGGCATGTTTAATAAATATTAATTCAATATGACAACTTATATTTTGTGCGGCGGGGGGGGGGGGTCGACAGTTCAGATTGCGATCTGTGGATGGCACTGTTACAGGGGGGGGGGATCTGTGAATGGCACTGTTATGGGCTAGGGGGGTCTGTGCATGGCACTGTTATGGGCTGGGGGGTCTGTGGATGGCACATATATAACAGTGCCACCCACAGACCCCCCCCCCAGCCCATAACAGTGCCATCCACGGATCCCCCCTGTAACAGTGTCAGCCACAGACCCCCCCCCTGTAACAGTGCAAGCCACAGATCCCCCCCCATAACAGTGTCCGTCATCCACAGATCCCCCCATAACAGTGTCCGTCATCCACAGATCCCCCCATAACAGTGTCCGTCATCCACAGATCCCCCCATAACAGTGTCCGTCATCCACAGATCCCCCCATAACAGTGTCCGTCATCCACAGATCCCCCATAACAGTGTCCGTCATCCACAGATCCCCCCATAACAGTGTCCGTCATCCACAGATCCCCCATAACAGTGTCCGTCATCCACAGATCCCCCCATAACAGTGTCCGTCATCCACAGATTCCCCCCTATAACAGTGTCCGTCATCCACAGATTCCCCCCTATAACAGTGTCCGTCATCCACAGATCCCCCTATAACAGTGTCCGTCATCCACAGATCCCCCCTATAACAGTGTCCGTCATCCACAGATCCCCCCCATAACAGTGTCCGTCATCCACAGATCCCCCCCATAACAGTGTCCGTCATCCACAGATCCCCCCTATAACAGTGTCCGTCATCCACAGATCCTCCCTATAACAGTGTCAGTCATCCACAGATCCCCAGTAATAGTGCCATCCACAGACCACCATTAGTTCCAAACCCACAGCACACCTTTTGGTTAAAAATGTTTTTTTTCTTATTTTCCTCCCCAAAAACCTAGGTGCGTCTTATGGGCCGGTGCGTCTTATAGGGCGAAAAATACGGTAAACTTCCTGAAATCAGACCCTAAATAAAAAGTGATGTGAACTTTATATAATCTGTGCCTCTGTGAATGAACAGAACCGTACACTGCCCCCCTTGCAGGCTTACACTATGTATTACCATAGGGGATAGCTTTGGGAGGATACTCATCATGGTACTCTCCCAATGTTCTTTACTTCTATGGTCTTAAGTGATTTTATAGGCTGGATTTGTATGGTTTAGGACAGGGATCAGCAACCTTGGAACTCCAGCTTTTGTGAAACTACAACTCCCAGCATGCAAACATGTTCGGCTGTTCTACTAACTCCCATAGAAGTTAATGAAGGATTCTGGGAGTTGTAGTTTCTGAACTGTTGGAGTGCCGGAGGTTGTAGATCCCTGGTATAGGACTATTATTAAATAAGATCATTCATTGCTTATTTTCAGGCTCACTGTAGCCATAAATCTTTTTTTTATTTTTTTTTATTAGAGAAATATGAAGTTTTAATATATGCAAATGAGCATCTAGGAGTAACAGGGAGTTGCCATTGCTCTCTCTGCAACTGCGCACACTCTGCACTTTGATTGACAGGGCCAGGCTTTATGATGTTTTCACTTTGTTCCTCTCCGTCAAAGTGGAGAAAGCGTGGCAGTTGCAGAGAGATCAGAGCCTCTAGGTGTAACAGCAATGCCCCCGTTGCTCCTAGAACCTTATGTGCATAAATTTAAATGTAATTTTTCATAGGTACAAATCTGCTGACAGATGCCCTTTAGACTCTGTACATCATGGGATCCTTCCTCTAAAGGCACTATGCTGTACAATTGGCTAAGTGGACCAAAAAATTCAAAATCAAAAACTCTTGGAAAAAAAAAATCTTTGCCATAAAACATGCTTTTTTTTGTTTTGTTCTTGTGCAGTAGTAATAAAAAGTAAAAAAAACAAAACTATAAATATTTGGTATCACTGTATTCATATCAATGCGTACAGTAAAATTAACATTGCTTGTAATGTTTTTGCATCTCCACCTCTCAAAATATTAATAAGATCAATTACAGTATCTCTAAAAAGGGAGTACACCCCTCACATTTTTGTTAATATTTCATTATATCTTTTCATGGGACAACACTGAAAATAGGACACTTTGATACAGTGTACAGTAGTTAGTGTACAGCTTGAATGTGTACATTTGGTGTGCCCTCAAAATAATTCAACAACCCATTAATGTCTAAACTGCTGGCAACAAAAGTGAGTACACCCCTAAGTGAAAATGGCCAAATTGGGCCCAATTAGCCATTTTACCTTCCTAGTGTCATGTGATGTGTTAGTGTTACAAGTTCTCAGGTGTGAATGGGGGCAGGTGTGTTAAATTTAGTGTAACCGCTCTCACGCTCTCTCATACTGGTCACTGGAAGTTCAACATGGCACCTCATGGCAAAGATCCCCAGATAGCTAAGGTCTGAGTGCATTCAATTATTAGGTGAATGGCACTCAGATTACACGAATACAGTTCAATTGCCATGGAGCCAAATTCTTTCACATAGTCTTTGCAGGGGAAAATCAAGCGTTTCAACATGGGGCCATAGTCTAAAGGAAGCAGGCGGGCAACCAGGCTTCTCCAATGCAATGTGGCGAGATTGGTATCGCCACAATTACATAGCACCCTTTTAACATAGAAAAGAGACCATGAAACATGGGGGGGTAATAAGGGAGATTGATCTTTATGTTATCCTTATGCCTTGTCCTCTTCTTTAGAGATGGCCTTGCGGTTTGTCCAGTGGTTGTTTCGCGGCAAATTTTACTTGTTCGCGGTTCACCAAACAAGCAGACATATCGTGATGTCCGCCGGCACCATATTGTTTTGCATTGTGCCGAACTTTGTCCCATAACACATCCATCAGGTGGGACAGGACAGCCAATTGAGACGTTACATCACATGGACACACTCCCTAAAACTGATTAAGGGGTGCGATATACCTGCATCCACAAAATACTGAATAAGGGGTTTTATATATATAGTGTATAGTGGGCACTCAATAACTGGTGCTACACATCAGGTCCCTCTAATATTAATCACAGTACATTTTATCCAACAATGGTTACAATATAATAAAACAGTAGTCTATCTATAGGTTCCAGATAAGTAAGTTAGAATCCTGTAAAACTGTCCAATAAAATTTGCATGTGTGAATATATGCGCTAATATTAGCGCTTCAAAGAGTCTCAATCGTATAGATCGTTACTAGGGAATATAGTCCTCGGTCTCACTCAGTATCAATGCTGAGTAGTTACTCACTGTTTGATGTCCTGGTTAGCTTGTCTCTGCCTGTGGCGGCGTCCCACCACAGGTCAGCGCACTCACCCGACTTCCTTGCTGTGTTATGATGTTAAATTTCCACAATATCACTGTGATAGTTAGCCACCTCCTCGTAACTCACAGTTATATGTCCCCACGTGTTGCTGGCGTCCTGCGTATTTTCAGCAGTCCACGTGATCAGGACTTCAGGATGTCCTTGTTCATTAGTTAGTTGAGGATTCCTGTAGAGGATCGGGGGTGGTATCAAACAGCAGTCTAGCTGGTTTTATCCGTAGCTGATCAGCTTATATTTCCAATGTAGAGAGGTGTCTTTTCAATATAAGGATCCTATCCGCTATACGCGTTTCGAGGTCTCAGACCTCTTCCTCAGTAGCTAGTTATGAGATCCTTCATTCCTTCCTTATATATCCATACAGGTTACACCTCTATTAATTGATCCGAGTTCGATATAAAATCTGGTTTGGATTAGAGTGATTTTCCGGTCTTTCATTGTATTCCTTAGCTGCTATTATCGCTCCTTAGTCAGCTTATACTACATATATTTCCAACAAACTTTATTAACTGTGACATATAACTTCATAATAATAAAATTACAATAAACATTTCATGCGAAAATTTAATGCGAAAATTCTCCCATGCGAAAATTTCCCCTTGCGAAAATTTCTCCTGCGGAAACTTTCATGCGAAAAAAAGACGAGCGAATATCTCGCGAAAGTTTTTTTCTTAAACATTCATAAAATTAATACAATTATTATAAAATTTCCATTTGAGGCTCTTTTCAAATATAATATTACAATAATAAAATGTCATTAAAATAATAATTTAACTAAAAATAATCTGGATTCCTATGTGGTTCATATTGTTAATGCTATATGGATGTGGGGCCCCCGGCGAAGGAGAGATCGGAGTGCCAATATTACAGCTACAGCGTCGATGTCTCATCCGCAGGGGGACATCCACCCTGAAGTTCTCTTTCATTTACAGAAATCCAAATATTTCAAAATCAGCATTGAGGCCTTCAGGTAATAAGGTGTTGAAATCATATATACGTCTCGCTTCCTGTCTTGACATATTAGAGATATGATCCCCTCCCCTCCAATGTCTATCTATTTTTTCAAATGCCATAAATCTTAATTGGGAGGGGTCTTGGTTATGGTGATCTTTAAAATGTTTAGACAATGAGTGTTTCTCATATCCTGTTCTGATCTTAGTCATATGTTCTGCAATCCTGACCTTTAGTAGCCTTTTTGTTCTCCCTATATATTGTTTTTTACAGGGGCACTCAATTAGGTACAGGACATTTGATGTATTGCATGACAAGAATGTATCGATTTCATATATAAATGCGTTAGATGTAGAAGAGACTGTATTTGTCTTTTTCGGAAATTTAGTATTTTTGCAATTACTGCAAGTATTGCACCTATAAAATCCCTTTAGATTGAAATAATTTTTTGGGGTATTATTCTTTTTATCTTTAACAGTCGGTGCTATTTTAAGGGCCAGATTAGGTGCTCTTGTATACACAACCTGTGGACCATTAGTTAAATATGGTCCTATCACTTTATCATTTGTGATATGATGCCAATGATTATGAATAATGGCTTCAATCTTCCTATATTGCACACTATAGGGTAAAATAATCCTCATTAGATCTCCAATTTTGGGGTCAATTCCTATTTTAGGCTCTCTTTCTTGTTCAAAAAACGTTTTCCTATCCATATTTTTCACTTCTTCTAAGGATTTCTCAACCTGTTTTAGGGGATATTGTTTTATCAAAAACTGTTCCTTCATGGACATAGCTTCTCTAATGTAGTCCTCTTCTTTCGTACAATTCCGTCGTAACCTCCTAAATTGTCCCTTAGGGATATTCAGCAGCCATCTTGGCAGATGGCAGCTTGTGTAAAGGATATAGCTATTTCTAGCTATATCCTTTCGGTATGTTTGACAGACCAGCTTATCATCTTCCACCATAATAGTCAGATCCAAAAATTCTATCTGTTTTTTGTCGACCTTTGAACTGAATTTGATGTTCTTCTCATTCCGATTTACATAATCGAGGAACAATATTAATTTTTCCTCTGTCCCCCGCCAGATGAAGAGCACGTCATCAATGAATCTTCGCCATAGCACCAGGTCCGTCCCCAGTCTGGGTGCTATATGTTGATCCTCCCATTGTGCCATAAACAAGTTGGCATAACTGGGGGCGAACCTGGTGCCCATGGCGGTGCCCCTCATCTGGAGGAAGAAATCGGAATCATATACAAAATAATTGTGGGTCAGGATATGTTGTACCCCCTCCGCTATGTATTCTATTTGATCCGGTAAGTATTCCCCTTATGACGTCAATTGTTGTGTCAGAGCCTCTAATCCCTGATCGTGTCTTATGATGGTATATAAGGAATTGACGTCAAGGGTCCCGAGGATCCAATTCGGTTCATAATTGAGGTTCTCAATGATCTGAACTACCTGCGTTGTATCCCTAATATAAGCGAATGTCTTCCTCACTACAGGTTGTAGTAGTCTGTCTAAATATTGGGACAAGTTGGATGTATACGATCCTATCCCGGAGATGATAGGTCTCCCCGGAGGGTCCAGTGGATTTTTGTGCACCTTTGGTATAGTGTAGAATACAGGCATACGTTTAGGTGTACCCATAATAAATTTGGATTCATGTTCATTTAGAAATCCTCTTACACGGCCTTGTTCTACATATAATTCCAAAGATTCCACAAATTCTGTCACTGGATCCTTTTGTAGTTTTAGATAGGTTTCCATGTCTCCTAGTTGTCTTCTACATTCCCCGTCATATTTACATGTATCTAATATTACAATTGCCCCCCCTTTGTCAGCTGGACGCACAGTTATATTATCATTTTGTTGCAATTGTTTAATTGCATGAATTTCATGTGGTTTTAGATTGTTAAATCTTCTTGGATCCCTTTTGATTTTCCTTATGTCCGCCTCCACATTTTTCTTAAAAGTGATAATATCTTGTCCCATTTCATGTCTTGGATATGATTTACTTTTTAACTTAAGATCCGTATGCACATATATCCCTTGTGTTTGCCCTGTTGTAATTATAGGGTTCTTCAAAAAATGTTTTTTTAGACATAGTTTACGTATAAACTTTTCTACCCCTATATAGGTGTCAAATTTACTTAATGGTGCCGTGGGCGAAAATTTCAATCCTTTATTTAACAACGTATGTTGTGCCTTAGTAAGGGTCACTGAACTTAAGTTTATTATGGAGCTATCCTCCTCTATTAGTGTCTCCTGTGATTTGTCCTTTCCCTTCCTTCTCTTGCCTCTTCGTGTCTTCTGGTTTCTAAGTTTTGATTGTGCTGGTGTTTGTGATGATTCCCTATGTATTTTCCTCTGCTGTTGTGAGATGCATACTGGTTCCTCGTTTAATGTGTTCTCTGAGGATACTGATTCAAATTTTTCTTCTGTGTTTCCTCCCTGTGTCTCAAATTGTAATTGTGTCCTGTGACTGGTGTCGTGTAATGGTGATCCTGTGGTGATTGTCGGGAGGATCTCGTCCGGATTCTGTGGTGTGGGGGTGTACGGTCTAAAAAAAGGGGATTACTCAGTGTTTCATATCTATTCGTAGTTGGGATATTATATTGTGACGGTCTTTCTTCATTTATATCTCTTTCTCTCTGACTTAGGGTTTTGATAATATTTGGTCGATCTTCTGTTATATTCTGTCTGTCAGTGTGTCTGACATTTTTTACCAAATTTTGAATTTTTCTACTTTTTTTTGTAATAATTTCTTGTTCTACTGTGCCCAGTTGTTTGCATATTCTATCGTGCCAATTCTTAAACACTTCATTCTTTGGAAATCTATCTATAGTTTCTTTCAATACTTCAATTTTGCCTGATACTTCCTCTAATATCAGTATTCTCCTTTTAATAATTAATTGTACAAGTAATATAGATTGTGATTTCAACAAATCTTCCCATTCTTTATCAAAATTAATACTACATAAATCCTGTGCTGGGACCTTAGAGAGTCTGAGTCCCTTTGGTATAATTCCCTGTTCCAGATAACGGTTCAGGGATTTAATCTCCCACCTTTGTTTCAATTGTTTAATAAGTAAGGACTCAAGTTCTCTAAAGGTCTCTGTTATAGATCTCTCCGCAGTATTGTCATATGTTATCTAACTCTTCGAATGAATAGTTATCCATCCTCAATTTTTGACCGTCAATGTAGCTCCAGATATCCATAGTATTCAGAAGGGGGGCTCAACTATTGGGTGATAAATTAAAGTAGGTGATACAGGGTTAATAGTGGCTCACCCTTTAGATAACCAGGTCAGGTGCTCTCACTAAGGTGTGGTTCACCCAAACCACATTGGCAAGTAAGAAATTATATATAGTGTATAGTGGGCACTCAATAACTGGCGCTACACATCAGGTCCCTCTAATATTAATCACAGTACATTTTATTCAACAATGGTTACAATATAATAAAACAGTAGTCTATCTATAGGTTCCAGATAAGTAAGTTAGAATCCTGTAAAACTGTCCAATAAAATTCACATGTGTGAATATATGCGCTAATATTAGCGCTTCAAAGAGTCTCAATCGTATAGATCGTTACTAGGGAATATAGTCCTCGGTCTCACTCAGTATCAATGCTGAGTAGTTACTCACTGTTTGATGTCCTGGTTAGCTTGTCTCTGCCTGTGGCGGCGTCCCACCACAGGTCAGCGCACTCACCCGACTTCCTTGCTGTGTTATGATGTTAAATTTCCACAATATCACTGTGATAGTTAGCCACCTCCTCGTAACTCACAGTTATATGTCCCCACGTGTTGCTGGCGTCCTGCGTATTTTCAGCAGTCCACGTGATCAGGACTTCAGGATGTCCTTGTTCATTAGTTAGTTGAGGGGTTTTATATACCTGCTGCCACAAAATACTGATTGAGGGGTGTGATACACTAGCTTCCAGAAAATATTGATTGAGTGGTGTGATACACCGGCTTCCACTAAATATTGATTGAGGCCTGCAATACACCGGCTTCCACCAAATATTGATTAAGGTGTTTGATATACCAGCTTCCAGCAAATACTCATTAAGGGGTTCTATATACCTGTTTCCACAAAATACTGATAGAGGGGATAGATATACCAGCTTCCACCAAATATTGATTGAGGCCTGCGATACACCAGCTTCCACCGAATATTGATTAAGGGATTTGATATACCCACTTCCAGCAAATACTCATTAAGGGGTTTTATATACCTGTTTACGCAAAATACTGATGGAGGGGATTGCTATACCGGGTTCCACCAAATATTGATTGAGGCCTGCAATATACCCGCTTCCACAAATACTGCTCTCCTATAGGGACTTTGTCACAGGGTCATTTTGAAAATGACAGGCAGAGGAAGACGCAGGCCATTCCGCAGGGGTGGTACGGGTCGGGCAGGTGCAACAGGCCAGAGCCTAAGTGGGAAGTTGGAGAAGGTGCGTGCGATTAAGTCAAAGGACGCACCAGAGTTGGTTGAGTGGCTCACTCAGCCTTTTGCACCCTCCTCATCCTCTGTATCTGCACCCTCCTAACTCTCTGCTGTGTGCACCCCCAAAGAAACCACCACCACCACCACCACCACCAAAGCCCCTCCACTCAAGTCAGAGGAATTATTTTCCCATTAATTCCCAGAACTTACCAATGCGCAGCCATTCTTCGCATCGGATCAGGAAGAGGAGGTAGAAACAGCCGCCACCCAGCGGTTTGACAACAGTACTCAGATCAGCCCAAGGTCCTCACTGTTGCTGCCTACTCCAAGATCTCTAATGTCAGTGGTTGTAAAGGTGACGATGATGACCTGTCGATGGATGTCACGTGGGTGCCCACAAGAGAGGAACAGGAGGGGAATTCAGAGGGAAAGACAGAGCAGCAGATAAGGGGTAGAAGAAGGAGAAGTAGGCAGGACTTGCCATGCACAGGAGCCAAAAAGCAGACTGCAAATGTATCTGGAGCGAGCCATCCACCATGCACGGTCACATCTGGCGCTCCCAGGACGCCAGCACATGGCTCCGCAGTATGGGCTTTTTTTTTTTTACGTATCAGCTGCTGACAATAGTGTTGCCATCTGCAGCCTGTGCTGTCAACTCATAAGTCGCGGTAAGCCCAACACTCACCTAGGGATGACCGCCTTAAGAAGGCACCTGGCCTCTCATCATTGAGCCCAGTGGGAGCAACGCCATCAGAACCCACAAAGCCACACTCCCGATGCTCCACATCCTTCCTCGTCTCCTTATCCTCCACTCCACCTTCCACCATGCCATCGTCACGTTCATCTGGCAAAAGGCAGGCTTCCATGGCCCAAATGTTCAAGCGTAAAAAGTTGATGGCGCCGGATAACCCTCTTGCCCAACGATGGCTTGTCGGAACTGCTAGCCCACCAACTTCTGCCATATAAACTTGTGGCCATTGGCACACCGCAATGGAAGGTCCCCAGAAGGAAATATTTCTCCCAGAAGGGCATTCAAGAGCTGTATGGTCACGTTCAGCGGCAAGTGAATGTATCTCTGGCACACAGTGTTGGTGCCAAGATACATCTGACCACAGACACATGGTCTAGCAAACACGGGCAGGTAAGGTACAGTACATAACTTTTACTGCCCACTGGGTGAACCTTCTGAAGGCTGTCAAGCATGCAACCTGTGGCACCCGTGTGGATTTGGTGTTACCGCCAAGGATTGCATGCAGGCGCCTGCCTCTTCTTCTCCTCCTCCTACTCCATCCTCCTTTTCCACTGCTACCGCCTCTTCCGCTGCACCCCCCAAGCTCCCCAGAACCTATTCGACGTGCCAGGTGAGATGTTGCCATGCTGTGCTGCGGCTGTTGTGCCTGTAAGCCAAGAGCCACTCCAGTCCTGCACTGCTTTCAGTATTGCGGTCACAGGCCGATCAGTGGCTAACTCCGCTCAATTTGAAAATCTCTGCCCATTTTAGAAGATCTTACACGGCCATGGCTCGCCTTGCTGACGTTCAGCGGCGACACCACCTGCCCGTCAGAAGTCTGATTTGTGACAGCCCGACGCGCTGGAACTCCACCTTGTGTATGCTTGATAGGGTGCTCCAGCAGCAAAGTGCCATTAACGACTACCTGTACGAACTCTGCAGCAGAAAAGGTTCTGTTTTTTTTATTTTTTTTCCACTGCGCCAGTGGCTGCTCATACACGACGCATGCAGACTTCTGCGACCATTTGATGAGATCACCAAACTGGTCAGTCGCAGCCAGAGCGCCATCAGTGACATCATACCTTACACTTTATTTCTGGAGTGTGCATTGCGTCGTGTCATTGATCAAGCCGTCGAGAAGCAGGACCTGGAGAATGAGGAAGTCGCAATGCTAAATGAATTCCCAGGGGGGCTACTCTATCTGAGACAAGTCAGAAGGAGTCTGAAGATGAGTCAAAAGGAGGATGGTGCCTAGGGGGAGGAGGAGGAGGAGCAAGAAGAGCTGGCTTTAAACTTTTCGGGGATCCCTGGTGTTCTCCTTGCATGGGAGGAGGAGACTGAGGACGACATTCTCCTGGGCGATGAGCACCACCCCTTCTATTTTAGTGCAAATGGGTGCCTTCATGCTCCAGTGTTTGAAGAGGGACCCCCGTATAAAAAGCATAAATGGCAAGGTGGTAACGTACTTAGACCCCGGGTACAAACACAAAATAGCGACATGTTACCAGCATCACAAAGGGCTGTCAGAATGCAGAATTTCCAGGCCTTGCTGCGAGAGATGCTGCATTCTGCTGTTGCAGTCGCTGGCAGAGGAATTTCTACCCACAGAGAAACAGTTGTAGGTACAAATCCTACCGTGCATGCAAGAAGAGGGCTGTTTGAAGATGTGTTCGTCACTTTGGATATGAGATAATTCTTGTCGCCAACCTATCGACAGCTGCCCTCCGGATCCAGCCCCAGGGAACGCATAGACCGACAGGTGTCCGACTACATCGGGTTAACGGCCAATGTGGACGCTCTGAGAAGCGAAGAACCCCTGGACTACTCGGTGTGCAGGCTTGACCTGTGGCCAGAGCTGGCACAATTTGCCATGGAACTCTTGTCTTGCCCCTTGTCGAGTGTCCTGTCCGAAAGGGAGTTCAGCGCAGCAGGGGGGATAGTGACCGATAAGCACACTTGCCTAGCTCACAACAGTGTGGACTACCTCACATTTCTAAAAATGAATGAGGCATGGATCTTGGAGGAATTCAACACCTGTGACGACCACGTTTAATTGAATTTCCTCATGCCAGCCAACACATATACGCCACCGCCCAGAACAAAGAATGGTCCTTGTCTTATGTAGATACAGCTGCATAAAATGCCTTTTCTGTCCGGTGAATGCCTAATGTTTGGGGCCTGTACTCCACTGGCCTGGAGTAAAATTGGCATCCAATGACCGTCTAATATACCTCCAGCCACATAATCACTTGATCATTTCTGTACGGTGAATGCTTAAATGATGGGGCCTTGGAAGAATTTAACACCTGTGACGACCACGTGCTATCGAATTTCACCTATCATTTGAGGTTTATTCAAGAGGGGGAATTTCGTTAGCCATGTTTTTAATCCAATTATATATTTTTTGTTCTATTAAATATATGTATTTGACATGTATTTGTACTGGCCTACAGTAAAATTGTTATCCAATGACAGTCTAATATACCTCCAGCGACATAATCACTTGATCTTTTCTGTACGGTGAATGCCTAATGTTTGGGGCCTGTACTCCACTGGCCTGCAGTAAAATTGTTATCCAATGACTGCCTACTATACCTCCAGCCACATAATCACTTTTTCTTTTCTGTCCAGTGAATGCATAATTTTTGGGGCCTGTACTTTACTGGCCTGAAGTAAAATTGCTATCCAATGACCGTCTAATATACCTCCAGCCACATAATCACTTGATCTTTTATGTACAGTGAATGCATAATTTTTGGGGCCTGTAATCTAACTGGCCAACAGTAAAATTGTTATACGTCGATTACCTAATGTACCTCCAGCCACATTATTCCACATTATTAATTGTTCTTGTCTGTACGGTGAATGAATAATTTTTGGGGCCTGTAGTCAACTGGCTTGCAGTAAAATTGATATCCATTGACCGTCTAATCTACCTCTAGCCACATAATCACTTGATGTTTTCTGTCCGGTGAATGCCTAATGTTTGGGGCCTGTACTCCACTGACCTGAAGTAAAATTGATATTCAGTGACCATCTAATATACCTCCAGCCACAAAATCACATTATCTTTTCTGTCAGGGGAATGCCTAATGTTTGGGACCTGTACTCCACTGACCTGAAGTAAAATTGTTATCCAATGACCGTCTAATATACCTCCAGCCACATAATTACTTGATCTTTTATGTACAGTGAATGCATAATTTTTGGGGCCTGTAATCTAACTGGCCAACAGTAAAATTGTTATACGTCGATTACCTAATGTACCTCCAGCCACATTATTAATTGTTCTTGTCTGTACGGTGAATGAATAATTTTTGGGGCCTGTAGTCAACTGGCTTGCAGTAAAATTGATATCCATTGACCGTCTAATCTACCTCTAGCCACATAATCACTTGATGTTTTCTGTCCGGTGAATGCCTAATGTTTGGGGCCTGTACTCCACTGGCCTGGAGTAAAATTGGCATCCAATGACCGTCTAATATACCTCCAGCCACATAATCACTTGATCATTTCTGTACGGTGAATGCTTAAATGATGGGGCTTTGGAAGAATTTAACACCTGTGACGACCACGTGCTATCGAATTTCACCTATCATTTGAGGTTTATTCAAGAGGGGGAATTTCGTTAGCCATGTTTTTAATCCAATTATATATTTTTTGTTCTATTAAATATATGTATTTGACATGTATTTGTACTAGCCTACAGTAAAATTGTTATCCAATGACAGTCTAATATACCTCCAGCGACATAATCACTTGATCTTTTCTGTACGGTGAATGCCTAATGTTTGGGGCCTGTACTCCACTGGCCTGCAGTAAAATTGTTATCCAATGACTGCCTACTATACCTCCAGCCACATAATCACTTTTTATTTTCTGTCCAGTGAATGCATAATTTTTGGGGCCTGTACTTTACTGGCCTGAAGTAAAATTGCTATCCAATGACCGTCTTATATACCTCCAGCCACATAATCACTTGATCTTTTATGTACAGTGAATGCATAATTTTTGGGGCCTGTAATCTAACTGGCCAACAGTAAAATTGTTATACGTCGATTACCTAATGTACCTCCAGCCACATTATTAATTGTTCTTGTCTGTACGGTGAATGAATAATTTTTGGGGCCTGTAGTCAACTGGCTTGCAGTAAAATTGATATCCATTGACCGTCTAATCTACCTCTAGCCACATAATCACTTGATGTTTTCTGTCCGGTGAATGCCTAATGTTTGGGGCCTGTACTCCACTGACCTGAAGTAAAATTGATATTCAGTGACCATCTAATATACCTCCAGCCACAAAATCACATTATCTTTTCTGTCAGGGGAATGCCTAATGTTTGGGACCTGTACTCCACTGACCTGAAGTAAAATTGTTATCCAATGACCGTCTAATATACCTCCAGCCACATAATTACTTGATCTTTTCTGTACGATGAATGCATAATTTTTGGGGCCTGTAATCTAACTGGCTAAGAGTAAAATTGCTATACGGTGACCGCCTAATGTACCTCCAGCCACATAATCACTTGTGTTCAAACGTAGAAAGAAAAGAAGGCGGCACTCACCACTGTAGAAAAAATTAACTTACTTTATTCTTCCATGAGCAAAAAGCTGTGTTGGAGCATTCATGCATTCATGCATTAAATCAGTGGCCATATGAAGCGCTAGTCCAGAGCGAAACGGCCATCACTGCTACACCTGCTGTGATTTACTGCATGAATGCTACAACCCTGCTTTCTGCTCATGGAAGAGTAAAGTGAGTGATTTTTTTCTACAGTGGTGAGTGCCGCCTTCTTTTCTTTCTATGTTTGAACTTTATTGATACTTTTTATGGCTGAGCACCACCGGTGTGACAGGCTTAGTGCGGATCAACACACGTGGCAGTGCCACCCAGCTCTGTACTCTTACTCATATAATCACTTGTTCTTTTCTGTGCGGTGAATGCCTAATGTTTGGGGCCTGTACTCCACTGGCCTGCAGTAAAATTGTTATCCAATGACCGTCTAATATACCTCCAGCCACATAATCACTTGATCTTTTCTGTACGATAAATGCCTAATGTTTGGGGCCTGTACTCCACTGGCCTGCAGTAAAATTGATATCCAATGACTGTCTAATATATCTCCAGCCACATAATCACTGGATATTTTCTGTACGGTGAATGCCTAATGTTTGGGGCCTGTACTTCAGTGGGCTACAGTAAAATTGTTATTCAGTGACCGCATAATGTACCTCGAGCCACATAATCACAATTTCTTTTGTCAGGTGAATGCCTAATTTTTAGGGCCCGTACTCCCGTGGCCTAAAATAAAATTGTGTAGGTGTAAGTACTCACTTGTCAACATTTTACACACTGCAGGGAGTTTAATGGAATTTTAGCTTAGGATGAGTTCATACTTCAGTTATTTGGTCAGTTTTTTCCATCAGTTATTTGTGAGCCAAAACCAGTAGTGAAGCCTACTCAGAGATCAGGCGTAATGGAAAGATCTGCACCTGTTCTGTGTTTTTGACCCAAACCTGGTTTTGGCTTACAATAACTGAGGAAAATAACTGTCCAAATAACTGATGTGAATTTGATCTTAATTATATTCAATAAGATTGGATTTTACCAGAGTTTTTAGTCAGAAGAGTGGACATCTAAGCATCTTCATACAGTGGGAAGCATTTATAATTCTCCATCATGTGATACAGAGACCCATAGAAAATCCAAGTGTTCCCACCTCAATAAGGCACTGAATTCTCCACTCAAAGCAATGTAGCTAGAGAAGACTACTTACTGTAGCAGGGTAAAATCAAATAATTTTTTCAGAAGAAACTCTCTCAATATCAAACTAAAACCACACAGAGGTACATGGCACGCAGAATTCTAAGGTATCATATTACAGAACTGTACAACACAGATCCATAATAGAGCAGCAGTATGCATGTGATGCCAAGGCAAAATGTGTAGTCTCACAACAGGTGTTGGAGCTTCATAAAATAGGGCAAGAAGACAATGGACCTACCTAGTGGTGGTCTTACACTTAAAGAGTGCCTGTCAGCAGAATCAATCCTATTAACCCAGATATAGTACCTGGTAAGGTTGATCCTGCTGATTAAAATGATAACTGTCTTGTAAAAATTGGTTTTGGCGTTCCTGAGGGAAAAAAAACATGAATACTTTTATGTAAATGAATACTTCAGTGCACCCAGGGGTGTAACCAGCACTTAAAGTTAAGGAGCTGAGGTGCACCGAGGGGCTAGCCCCTGGCCATGGGTGCACTAAAGCCCTCATTTGCATAAAGAATGAAAATCTTTTTTGAGAACACTGCAACTGATTTTCAAGAGACAGTTGTCATTGTAGTCACTAATGTCAACCATACCAGGTACATGGTTGATCTTGTTGACAAGGCTGTGTAGAATTAGAAAAACATGACTACTTTCTTCCTCAAAAAATGCCACAACTAAATGTTCTGTTTACGCCTGAGTCAAGGGTTTCCATTTATAGTGACACATTTGCAGACTCACCGGGCCACCGACACCACTAGACACCTCAGACGCTAGTATGAACAGAGCCTAAGGTAGGATGTTATTCCTACCAACTCGTCTGAGATTGTTTGTTATCTTAAACTGGCATCAGCCATTAAGAAAGAGTTGAGAGACCCCATACACATTGGAATTATCAAATCTTGCCAAAATTGGCAAGTTGGGCAAACAATTAAGGAAATAAGGCCATGTTGAATTGTCTCACTCTTTGTGAATGTACTGCAACTAGTCATTTTGTAGGTTCTCCAGGAGTGATTTAAAATGGCCACCAGAAACCTGTCCTAGAACGTGAGCAGCACTGGTTGCCACTATTTGCAGAGCTGCCTAGGGGGTGGGAGGATGGGGTCTCACTACAGTCTAGCACTTACTGTATAATTACTACACATTGGTGAGCATTCCTGTTAGGCTGCTCAGCCATGATGGCATATTATATGCAGGATCACATTATTACCATCTAATGTACAGCAGTGTAGTGAGGGTCTGCCACCTCACTCCCCCAGGCAGCTCTGCAAGTGGTGACAACCAAATTGCTGTCGGTCATTTTTAAATAATTGTCAGAGAAGCCATTTAAGAAATTTGTATATCCTACCAACACAGAGAAGTATGTAGAGATGAGAATATGTTATGTAAGACATATCTTCAGTGCGGGGGTCATAGAGATCTGTGATTGGGAACTGAGTTTTAATATGTAATGTATTAAATATTCTGATATTTTGCTTTTAACTATAGCCTGTAAAACTCCAGTAATTCTCTATATTGATGACTATAATATGCATTTGTTTGTGAACACATCCCAAATCCTACCTAATAAAAAGAAATAATGTAATTCTACAATAGCACAAATTTCATTGTCTAAAGAATGCAAAAAATGATTGTTATCCGCTGCTGTGATGAATACTAAGTACAATATGCAGAAATATTTTATGTTCACCATCCAGGCAATAACATGATAATTCTCAGATTAAGATTCCTTTTTCATGGAATTATATGTAATCCTTTCCAAAATTTTTTCATTCTACATAAAATGACCTGGTAAAGCATTCTTCATATTTACAAGGTGAATCACTTCCATTTAGTGACATGTTCATCTGACTTTTAAGGTTACTTATCATCTTTTTTTCTTTCCTGGGGCTGATAATTTTCATTGGAATTTGAATAATGTGAAGTTCCTGTATTTTTCATTTACTGTGATAAGATTATATTATTAGCTATGGATTATACGGAAATGGTAAGAATTTAAGGATTATTTAAGAAGTCATAAGTACAGGTATGTGTTATGCAATCCTGTTATGGCTTACATTAACGTTCTTAATACGTAGTGAAGCCTTGCTTGTGTATAAGATTATATTATGTGCAAATCCAACATGTCTGATCCTTGATTCCCCAGACGGCAGATGTTCCTACCTCAGCAATTTCCTGAAGTTTATGGCTATTAGTGTTGAGCAATTCAAAGCTTTCTAAGTGGAATTCGATCCAAAGTTTAGGAAATATTCGATTTGCCATGAATGAGAATTTCCTTGCACTTCATAGTAACAATTTGTTTTCTTCTAAAATGGCAGCTGCACATGTTGCAAAGTGAAAGTAAAAAGCCCAGGAACATGAGATCACCCATGCAGCCAGCCAATCCAATCCGCAGATAACCATCCTCTGTCATGTCACAGCCCTATAAAAGTCTCATCCTGCCCAATCTCCACCATTTCACTGTAAGCTGAGCATAGCTTACCATTTAGCCAATTCCTACGGGCTAGAAGGATAGTGTCAGATGAAAACTTGATAGAAGACAGATTGCAAAAAATGGGACAAAGGTTTAGGGATAGGAAGTACCCCAGAAAGCTGGTAGATCATCACCTTGAGAAAGCTAGGAATAGTGAACACAACTTCACGAAAATGAGCAATAATATATCTGACATATTGAGACATAACTAGCACATACTGACACAGTCCTTCCCAAAAGTAGTCGAGTTCCAATCTGCTCCACTAATGTCGTACAAAAGACCAAAAAATCTGAGTGACAGCCTGACATTAGCCGATGTTAAAATTAAAAAGAAAGAGGATGGAAGAAGGGCAGCCTAATCAAGGGTGACTCCTTCTCCCATCCAAGAACCGGGAAAAAATATGACATTAGAGGTCACTACACGTGTAATACGGATTTTGTTATCTATAGTTTGCAGTGCCCGTGTGGCCTTCTCTATATTGGAGAGACGACACAGCCATGCAAAAACAGAATAAACCAACATAGATATACAATACGTAAGCTATTAGCTAAAAAAGAGAGCCAACGAAGCCAAGATAATGGGGAGGAGGTAGAGTTACCGGTACCAGAGCATTTTTGGAGGTATAGACATAACGTCTCCCAACTAAGATACAGAATAATAGATAGTGTCCCTGCGTTGAGGAGGGGTGGAGACAGGGAAAAACTGTTAAAAAGGAAAGAACTGAGATGGATTTATGAACTAGAAACGATGGAGCCAAAAGGCCTTAATAGGGAATTTAAGGTGGGCTCTCTCTTCTGAACCCAGATTTAAATCAGGATGCGCGTTAATGCAACTCAAGCACCAGGCTAATAGCCGTATGTGCTTTTTTATATAGAAAACCTAGCCCCCTTGTTTATGTACCCTTATGTCTGATGTACTCTCATCTTTTATGTATCCTCATTTTTTTATCTTTATTTTCTAATTTTTAGATGCAGCTGTGTACATGCTGTGGGAGAACTGCACCTGGATTAAAAATAAGACTCCAAATTAGAGACCTGTAGGGAACTAGTGGAGTGAGAGAATTGATCATAGGAGTCTCTGGAAGGGGATATGCGGCTACCCCGGTATGTACCAAAAGGATGGATATAATAGCTGGAAATAAAGGAGGGGTCTACAAATGTGGATTCACTGTTGGCATCTAAGGATAAAATATACTTGAAAGATGTGATATGGTGATTAAGCTGGATATTGAAATAGCAGGTCTATCCACAAATAACTAAGAGGGACAAAGGGAAAGGGAAGGGCTTATCCAGTAAATGGATTGTAGCCCCCCCATTCTCTTAAATCCCCAAAGAATGAATGGCAATTAACCCCTTCAGGACCTTGGACGAGTATACTCGTCCTGGAGCAACGGTACTTAGCGCACCAGGACGATTATACTCGTCCAGGCATTAAACTGTCACCATGTCTGCAGACATGGTGACAGCGCTGAGTGCCGGCTGTTACACACAGCCAGGCACCCAGGGTCAATGCAGAGGGGGGTCCTGTGACCCCCCCATACCAGCGATCGCTGCAAACCGCAGGTCAATTCAGACCTGCGGTTTGCAGCGCTTTATGTAGTTTCTGATCCCTGCAGTTTGTGGGCGGTGCGGCAGTTGCGGGAGGCAGGCGGTGCGGCAGGCGGGATCGCGATCCCCCGCCCGCCTCCCGCTGAATATTCATTGGTGGTCAGTGGTACCAGACTGTCAGCACATTGCTGCGATGTCAGCCGTTTCACCGTACGGACCGCTGTATGGAAAGGGTTAAGTCAGGGAGCTCCCTCCCTCTGCCATCGGGGGGCTGCTGTGCCTTTCCAGCCCCCAGATGGATGGGGGGGCAGAGGGAGGGAGCTCCCTGACTTCTCCTTCCCCATCTGCTCAGTTGTGGCAGACGGGGAAGGTTCCCATGACAACAGGACACCTTCTCAGGCATCCAGCTGTCCACGGTGCTGAACAGATCTATGCTAAAAGGAGAACGCCATAAAAATAAAAAAATAAAAACTATCAGGTAATTGAAATTTTGCCTACCTTACTTCCCAAAAAAGGTAATAAAAGTGATCAAAAGAGTCGCATGAACGCCGAAATAGTACCAATCAAACCGTCACCTCATCCCGCAAAAAATGAGCCCCTACATGAGACAATGGCCCAAGAAATAAATAAAAACTATGGGGACACTATAACATGATTCAAAAATGATATTATTGTGTAAAACTTACATAAAAAAAAAAAAGTATACATATTAGGTATCGCCGCGTCCGTATCGACCAGCTCTATAATAATATCACATGAGCTAACCCCTCAGATGAACACCGTAAAAAATAAAAAATAAAAACTGTGCTAAATAAACAATTTTTGTCACCTTACATCACAAAAAGTGTAATAGCAAGCGATCAAAAAGTCATATGCACCCTAAAATAGTGCCAATCAAACCGTCATATCATCCCGCAAAAATCATACCCTACCCAAGATAATCGCCCCAAAACTGAAAAAACTATGGCTCTTAGACTATAGAAACACTAAAACATGATTTTTTTTTGTTTCAAAATGAAATCATTGTGTAAAACTTACATAAATAAAAAAAAAAACAGTATACATATTAGGTATCGCCGTGTCCGTATCGACCGGCTCTATAAAAATATCACATGACCTAACCCCTCATTTGAACACCGTAAAAAAAGCAATTTTTTGTCATCTTATGTCACAAAAAGTGTAATAGCAAGTGATCAAAAAGTCATATGCACCCCAAAATAGTGCCAATAAAACAGTCATCTTATCCCACAAAAAATGAGACCCTACTTTAGATAATCGCCCAAAAACTGAAAAAACTATGGCTCTCAGACTATGGAGACACTAAAACATTTTTTTTGTTTCAAAAATGAAATCATTGTGTAAAACTTACATAAATAAAAAAATTGTATACATATTAGGTATCGCCGCGTCCGTGACAACCTACTCTATAAAAATACCACATGATCTAACCTGTCAGATGAATGTTGTAAATAACAAAAAAACGGTGCCAAAAAAAGCTATTTCTTGTTACCTTGCCTCACAAAAAGTGTAATATAGAGCAACCAAAAATCATATGTACCCTAAATTAGTACCAACAAAACTTATCCCTTAGTTAACAAACTAACCCTATCCCGTAGTTTCTAAAATGGGGTCACTTTTTTGGAGTTTCTACTCTAGGGGTGCATCAGGGGGGCTTCAAATGGGACATGGTGTCCCAAAAAACTGTCTAGCAAAATCTGCCTTCCAAAAACCGTATGGCATTCCTTTCCTTCTGCGCCCTGCCGTGTGCCCGTACAGTGGTTTACGACCACATATGGGGTGTTTCTGAAAACTACAGAATCAGGGCCATAAATAATGAGTTTTGTTTGGCTGTTAACCCTTGCTTTGTAACTGAAAAAAAAAATTGTAAAATGGAAAATTTGCCCAAAAATTTAAATTCTGAAATTTCATCTCTATTTGCCAATAACTCTTGTGGAACACCTATAGGGTTAACGATGTTTGTAAAATCAGTTTTGAATACCTTGAGAGGTGTAGTTTCTTAGATGGAGTCACTTTTATGGAGTTTCTTTTCTAGGGGTGCATCAGGGGGGCTTCAAATGGGACATGGTGTTCATAAAAAACTGTCTAGCAAAATCTGCCTTCCAAAAACCGTATGGCATTCCTTTCCTTCTGCGCCCTGCCGTGTGCCCGTACAACGGTTTACAACCACATATGGGGTGTTTCTGTAAACTACAGAATCAGGGCCATAAATAATGAGTTTTGTTTGGCTGTTAACTCCTGCTTTGTAACTGGAGAAAAATAGTAAAATGGAAAATTTGGCCAAAAATTTAAATTCTGAAATTTCATCTCTATTTGCCAATAACTCTTGTGGAACACCTAAATGGTTAACGACGTTTGTAAAATCAGTTTTGAACACCTTGAGAGGTGTAGTTTCTTAGATGGAGTCACTTTTATGGAGTTTCTACTCTAGGGGTGCATCAGGGGGGCTTCAAATGGGACATGGCCTGCCGTGTGCCCGTACAGTGGTTTATGACCACATATGGGGTGTTTCTGTAAACTACAGAATCAGAGCCATAAATATTGAGTCTTGTTTGGCTGTTAACCCTTGCTTTGTAACTGGAAAAAAATTATTAAAATGGAAAATATGCCAAAAAAGTGAAATTTTAAAATTGTATCTGTATTTTCCATTAATTCTTGTGGAACACCTAAAGGGTTAACAAAGTTTGTAAAATCAGTTTTGAATACCTTGAGGGGTGTAGTTTCTAGAATGGTGTCATTTTTGGGTGGTTTCTATTATATAAGCCTCACAAAGTGACTTCAGACCTGAACTGGTCCCTAAAAATTGGGTTTTTGAAAAGTTCAGAACAATTTCAAGATTTACTTCTAAGCCTTGTAACATCCCCAAAATTTAAATTATCATTCCCAAAATGATGCAAACATGAAGTAGACATATGGGGAATGTAAAGTAATAAATATGTTTGGAGGTATTACTATGTATTATAGAAGTAGAGAAATTGAAACTTGGAAATTTGCAATTTTTTTAAAAAAATTGGTAAATTTGGTATTTTTTTATAAATAAAAAATATTTTTTTTTACTTCATTTTACCAGTGTCATGAAGTACAATATGTGCCGAAAAAACAATCTCAGAATGGCCTGGATAAGTTAAAGCGTTTTAAAGTTATCACCGCATAAAGTGACACTGGTCAGATTTGCAAAAAATGGCCTGGTCCTTAAGGTGAAAATGAGCTGGGTCCTTAAGGTGTTAAGGACTGGATGACCCTGGAGGCTGACGGCTGACCTTCCCCCCCCCCCCCCCACCCCGGAGTATTGGGCCTATATACCAGCCGCTGGATGAATGGTGGAGGACCAGCTAAGCAGCCATGTAACTAGCACCATGCAACTCACTCTATAAATATCAACAAGAATATAAATATGAAAATAAAGTTGAATAGAATGGATCCTTAATGATGCCACCAGTGAACCCGGAAAGTAGCCTGCCGTATATAATACTAAATGAATAAATGTCCCTTTTGGGTATGCACCGGGCTGTCCGCATTATGCCACTAAGAGATCCCACTAAAAGATCGTCCTGGAACTAAATGTAAATTTGATCGCCAGCCTCTAGTGTCATGTAACCCAGCAACTGACAGTCAGGTGATAACATGTGACGTATAACGTCACTAGGAGACCTGGTCATGTGATCGGAAATACCGGGGCATGGCATTAGGATTGGACCTGGCGGAAGTATAGACCGAAAGGCAAAAGTGACGACATGGCGCATGCGCAAACCGAATAGAGGGGCGCCAGTGACGAAAGTACCAGCGTGCAAGTATGTAGATATACCCTGGAGATGTAAGTCCGGTGGAGGCTCCTTCAACATGGGGACATGTTATGCAAGGGCTTGAATGCCCATATATGATGGGAATGTAAATGGGGATGTAAAAAACATGGATTGAGATTTCTAGGAGGTACACAGGGGGTTAATGGGATGGGCCAAGCCGTAACCAATACGAGGCCTTGGGGTGGTATTTAAATGTTCACTGTGTCATTGTTATAATGTGAGCTTGATAAAGACCGTCTGGTCGAAACGTTGCTACTGGTTAAGGTGTAATAAAAAAAAAATTGAAAATGTATCCATTGGAGTGCAGTGGCTTCACTATCTATTGCTGACAACTACGGGAACCTCTGGACTAGGATCCAACGCTGCAGGAACCACCACAAACTGGAAATACTGGACTAACAGTGAGTAGTGCTGTCTTATTGTTATATCCTGAGCATAGGGAAGGACGTGACAAGGCCTCATGCGCTAGGGACATTGTTGCTGAAAACTGTTTACAAAAAGAATAGTGAGTAGGGGCAGTACAGGGAGATCGTAGGGAGAGTTTGAGACTTTAGGGAGAGCATAGGGAGATAGCAAGGGGACTGCAGTTTGAGTGTAATCACTGCATGCATCTTGCTCAACTGAAGCAGCATTCATAGTTAATCTGTTATTTTATACATAGACTTACTGTCACAAGTAGCAGCAGAAGGGGGAAGGGTGGTAGCAGCCGAAGCAACAGGCCAGAGCTTCCACTGTCATCTAGCAGTCATGTTTTGACCAACAACCAAGCTGTACTTAAATGGCTGACTCGCTATTAAATATAATCTCAAGTGACAGATACACACAGCTAGGAATTGGTGGGTTCTTCTGACACCACACTTAGTTGGCATGGCCCAGGAACTGCCTCTGTACCCTCACCTGTCCTGAACCTGCCTCTTGCTTTTGCTGCTCCTTCTGCTAGCCAAGTAATGATAGCCGCCGTCACTGCTCCGCTTTTCAGCTTCAATGAGCTTTGTGAAGACAGTCAGCAGTTACAGGCCATCAAAGACTTGGAGGAGTGGTCCGATGCAGACTCCTCTAGGCGTGCAACTATCGATGATGACAATCGGGTGGGAGCACATGTTGCGAGAGGTCTGGGACATGCGCAAGAGACAGGTGAGGGTGACACAAGTGATTACTAAAACAGATGTAGATGATAATGTAGCCAATCGCACATGGGAGCACAGTGAAGAGGAGACATCGTCATCATCAGAGGGCGAGGGTAGTAGCGTGTCGAGATAGCAGGGTGGAAGTGTGCCCATGAGACACCAGGGTGGAAATGTGCAAGACAGCAGAGAGGAAGGTTTGGGAGTTCTGCAGTCTAATGCAGGAGGGGTACACTGTGTGCTATTCGGGAGACTACATGCTAGCAGAGCATAGGTTGTGGAGGGAAAATGCCATACTCGCCAGGATAGGAATTTTTCACCAAGTCGCTTGGGGACGTTAGCATGGCGCTATGCAAGATGTGTGGGCAGAAGGTGAGGCACGGCCAGGGAAGTGTGTGTTCGATTGACAGCACTGCATCAACACATGGAGCATAAACATAAATTGGGGAGGGAAAACCGTGCCACTCAATTAGTCTTTCAGCCTGATGCAGCAACTGCAGCATCTCCCATAGGCCCACAGCCCCACTCAGGCAGTTTCAACAGCAATCGATCAGTATGAATACTCTAATCCAACGGCACAGAAGCTGAACGTGCACCTGGCCAAGTTGCTGGTACTACAGTCCTTCCCTTTCCATGTAGTGGAAGTAGTATGTAGAAGAATATGGAAATTATTCATTTTTTTATGCACCCCTTAGGGGGTCTTTTATAGTTTTCGATTTTACACTTGGAATATGGATAGCATTCTTTTTTTATGCACCCCTTAGGGGAGCCAGGTCTCTTCTGTCTCTCCAGGAATGCACCATGACCGTTTTTCTCTCCTCTTATCCTATCAGTTTTCTGTAAGTCTTCTGCTACGCCATGATGTGCTGTACTCTTCATATGTAGTTTCAGAATGCAAGGGTTGAAGGTAAGTTTAACATTAATTATTACTGTAAGTAATATGTATATAGTGGTCAATTATTGGTCAATTCTCATACAAAAGGGGAATTTTGCAGGCCACAACAGCAATAATTTGCATATTGTTCCACATACCTAACCAGCTAAATCACATACCAGCAACAGCTCCTGTTTGGCTAACACATTATATGGCGACTACAGTAGTTTTCAGGCTCCTTTCCCTTAAGGCAATAATCCTGCGGCCATGTTTGATCCATCCACCATGTTCAGCCCATCTGGTATTAACCGTAGTACATATTTAAAGCGAAATATCATCTGGTTCACAGTATATATTTGTATAGTTTTCAATTTTACACTTCAAATATGGAAATTATTCTTTTTTTATGCATCCCTTAGGGGGGGTAGGTCTCAATTATGACCATCCTTATCTCTTGATGGCTTTACTGCTTCCAAATCATCCTTTGCAGTCTCCATGTCAGAGAAAAGTCAACAAGATGCAGAGAGAGCGAGAGAGAGAGAGAGAGAGAGAGAGAGAGAGAGAGGAGCTTGATTTTTCTGATGACATATTCTCATCGGTATTATATACTGTGGAAGAGGATGAAAAGCAGATGGCAGAAGAAGGGTCTTCCACCTGTAGGGCGGAACTAGGAGGTAGGAGCTTTCTTCTTCTCTCACTCCGAGAATGCCCCAGTTGCCAGTCACTTGCTGCACCGCGAGATACTCTTCGTTTTTTTGCTTTTGCATTTTTGTTTTTGTCTCCCAACGTTCAAATAGCCATAACTTTTTCAATTTTATATTCATATAGCCATATGAGGGCTTATTTTTTGGGAGATAAGTTGTGCTATTTAAGGGTACCATTCAAGTTACCATGTCTGTTATTGGAAAATGGGGAAAAAAATCTTTGTGGGGTTAAATTGAAAAATAGAAAATACTATCATGCCAAGGTTTTTAGGGTTTTGACATCACTGCGTTCACTGTGCACTAAAAATAACATAACATCCTTATTCTGCGGCTCAATATAAATACCAAACGTATTTTTTTTATTTTACTACTTTAAAAAAAATAAAAACCTTAGAAAAAAATCTACATTTTCTGTGCATCACCATTTTCTGACAGCCATAACTTTTTTTTTTATATTTCGGTCTAAAGAGCTTGCTTTTTGCGGGACAAAATGTAGATTTTATTGATACCATTTCTGTCGTACGTATGACTTTTTTATCACTGTTATTAAATTTTTGGGTGTGGGAAAAGGTAACAAAAAGCAGCGAATCACGTGTTTTTAATTGTATGGATTATGGCAAATTTTTATTAATATATTAATAGTTCAGATATTTTTGGACAAGATGATACCTACCATATTTTTCACCCTATAAGACTCACAGGCCCATAAGACGCACCTAGGTTTTAGAGGAGGACAATAAGGAAAAAATATTTTTCATTAGACCTCAGCTCACAGCCCTAATCAGCCCCTCAATGTTAATAAGACCCCTAATAAGACCTCCTATAAAAGGACCCCAATAAAGTCCTCAGATAACAGCCCCAACATAATTAAGACCCCCTTTCAGACCTGAGATGATACCTCCATAACTTATATCAGCCCCAGCCTCATTTAATCATCCCCCAGCCTTTTAATCAGCCCTCATGCCATAGGTCAGCCCCTGTGCCTCAGACCATCAGTCCCTAGCTTTTTAATCAGACCCCATACCTCAGAACACATACAATAAAAAATCAATTTACATCTCCTGCTCTGGACGCCACCGCTCCTCACCTCCAGCACAGCCAACATCCTGGGACCAGGAAGCGGTGAGTACAGAGCCCGGATAGCGCTGCTTTCACTGCTTCCCGGTCCTCCGGTACTAATGAGCACTTCCATACCACCTCATCAGTGTAGCATGGTGGTGGCAGTGTCATGGCGTGGGCATGTATGGCTGCCAATGGAACTGGTTCTCTTGTATTTATTGATGATGTGACTGCTGACAAAAGCAGCAGGATGAATCCTGAACAGTTTCGGGCAATATCTGCTCACATTCAGCCAAATGCTTCAGAACTCATTGGACGGCGCTTCACAATGCAGATGGACAATGACCCAAAGCAACCAAAGAGTTTTTTTAAGGGAAAGAAGTGGAATGTTATGCAATGGCTAAGTCAATCACCTGACCTGAATCCGATTGAGCATGCATTTTACTTGCTTAAGACAAAACTGAAGGGAAAATGGCCCAAGAACAAGCAGGAACTGAAGACAGTTGCAGTAGAGGCCTGGCAGAGCATCACCAGGGATGAAACCCAGCGTCTGTTGATGTCTATGCATTCCAGACTTCAGGCTGTAATTGACTGCAAAGGATTTGCAACCAAGTATTAAAAAGTGAAAGTTTGATTTATGATAATTATTATTCTGTCCCATTACTTTTGGTTCCTTAACAAGTGGGAGGCACATATGCAAACTGTTGTAATTCCTATACCGATCACCTGATTTAGATGTAAATACTCTCAAATTAAAGCTGACAGTCTGCAGTTAAAGCACATCTTGTTTGTTTCATTTCAAATACATTGTGGTGGTGTATAGAGCCAAAAATGTTAGAATTGTATAGATGTCCCAATATTTATGGACCTGACTGTAAATGTGAAGTGGCTATCTGCCTCTTTTCATCATATTTCTCTGGGCATAAAGGGTTGAGGGTCTACGAAATACACAATACTCCTTAATTCCCACGTATACATCATAGGATGCTATTAGGCAGTGTACTTCTTTAATCCCCACCTATTCAAACAAAGGTGCTAGTAGGCAAATTCTAGCCAACAGCACTCTAGGGATAGGGATGAATGGCACACTAGGACCCTGTGTAGCTGAACTGCCAATACTTGTCCTGCTATGATAACCTGAGCCTATACCTTTGCCCACTTGAATCAGCGGCAATATTGGCCCACTAAAACCACAAAACTACAGATACCTAACGCTGCCCTGTAGTAGATCCCTACTACGCTCCCCTCAATTCACCCTACAGACTACGCTCAAAGCTTTGTCTCCTATCTAGCATTCTGCTCGCTCGACGCGTTTCACTGCTGGACACAGACAGAATTTCATCAGGAGCCAATGCAGAAATGAAACAAAATAAGTAACCGTAGCAAAGTGCTGCACGTCTCTGATAGAGTGCATGCAGCTAAACGTAGCCCCCGGCACTGTGACAAGCGTAGTGCGGCCGCTGCATGCCGCTTCTTATGTACAGATTACCACTCCCCCTGAGTGGAGCCTTACAGGGGATTCTCCAATGGATGGGGAGGCGCATCAGGGCTCTCCTTCCGCCGCTGTATTCATTCATTGCATAAGTCCCAGCGGGTCACAAAAGATACATAGTTATCAAGTGATCTCCCAGGCGATCTCTGTATGTCTGCAGAGGAAACATAATCCATTACAATACTGGGTTCCCTTGTCAATCGGTTATTATCTCATTTCCTGGCAGCAATTGGGCCTCCAATCAATAGATGTCACATCTGATGATGACATAGCAGGGTATCTTTATGTGCACACATATACCCCTACCCACAAATCATTATAGAAATCAGAGCATGGATCAAGTTGAACATGTCACGATCATAAGACATGGATAGAGTTGAATACATCAGGATTAGAGATGAGCGAATCGAAGCTGATAAAGTGGAATTCGACCTGAATTTCAGGAAAAACTTGATTCGCACCGAAGCTGAATTTCCTTGCGCTTCGTGGGAACGAATCGCTTTTTTTTTCCCCCTAAAATGGCTGCTGCACTTGTGAGGACATGAAGAAAGGAACTCTGGGAAGGCGGGATCACCCATAATGCCATGCATGCAGTCAGCCAGCCCTGTGATGTCACAGTCCTATGAATATCTTAGATTCTGCCATTTACCAGTGTACTTAGTGCAGGGAGAGACATCTGCAGGCGCTAGGGACAGTGTTAGAAAAACACCATTGTGCTAAAAAAAAACTATTTGCAAGTGCAGGGAAAGATTATTCAAGGTGTAGGGAAAGGATAGGAAGGAATCATTCCACAGCTTTTATGTTGAAAAGGGTTCAGTAGGGGAGGTTACAGCCTGGGTAATAGGAACATTCCTATTACACCTTGCTGCACTGACTGGGGACCCAAATTGCCATTATATAGCTCTGTAATTCCAGCAAACCGTTCTTATTAGGGTGCAAGTGCTGTTTGATACAGGCATTAACAGGGGTCAGGGCCGGCACTTCTATTAAGGCAAGGGGGGCAATTGCCCCTGGGCCCCCAAGTCCTTAGGGGCCCCCGCCGGCCCGCAACTAAATATATTTTCGTGGACCCCGTCCCACGTGGTGGCAAGTGGGGGCAGCGGTGGCAGGACAGTCACAAAGGAAGATGAGCGCTTCCATTGTGGAAGCGCTCATCTCCATAGTCATCTGTATCGCCGTCCTCAGGACAGTGATACAGATTGCTGTGCTGTGGGGCAGGGGAGGGAGAGGTGTATCCCTCCCCTGTTTCTCTGATAGGCTGCTGACCTAGTGCCGGCAGCCTATCAGAGGCCAGTACAGGTGGCGTGATGATGTCATCGCGCCGCCTGAGCCGTACAGCGCGGGACACAGGCCCACATGCATCGCTGACATGGAGGTAAGTATAAGTGCTTTTTTGTGTGTGTGTGTTTTATGTTTACAATACTGGCGGCTACTGATATGAGGGGGGCTCTGGCTACTGGCACATGATGGGGGGGCTCTGGCTACTGGCACATGATGGGGGGCCTCTGGCTACTGACACATGATAGGGGGGTTCTGGCTACTGGCACATGATATGGGGGGCTCTGGCTACTGGCACATGATTGGGGGGCATCTATGGGGCACATTTTACTGGCATATTATTGGGGGACATCTATGGGGGCACTTATTACTGGCACATTATTGGGTGGCACTTCTTACTGGCACATTATTGGTGGGCACTATAGGGGCATCTACTGAGGCCACAAAGAAGGGGTATTTTATATGGGGGGCTCTGTACAGTAGCAGAGGAGTACTATGGGGTCATTTAGGGGGGCACTAAGAAGGGGTATTTTATACTTACAAATTATGGGGGACACTGAGGGCATCTACTGGGGCACTATATATGGGGCATTTTATACTGGTACATTTTGGGGGACACTAGGAGGGAGGGGGAGAGAAGCACTATGGGGGCATTTACTGGGGGCACTATATAGGGGTATTTTATACTGGCACATTATGGGGGCACTATTTGGAACATTAGCTCAACTGGGGGCATTGTTTTTTCATATTATAAGGAGAATTATTTCTACTGGGGGGCATTATGGTGGGCTTTATTACTCCCCCATGGTATGAGCCCCCTAGTAACAGCACCAGCCTCTCCCTGCTCTGCTATCTCTCTGCCCCTTCTCCAAATCCTTATTATGAAATCTTTCTCATTAGGATAAAACACAACATCAGCTCCACCGAGCCCCCCAGCCAAAGTTGTGGCGAAACCAACCTCGCCACGGTATTTTGGAGGGGGCTGTTTGCGAGCCTCCTGCCCTGGGATTATGGTCCCTTAAGTTATTGGGTCTTAAGGCACTTGGGACTGAGCCCTCTGTCCCTGGATTGCATCATTTGCCTTACTTGCTTGGATTTTACTATTCCCATGGTGAGAACAATGGATGAAGCACATGGTGAGAACAATAGATAGCGGCCATTTTAACTCACAGACACTGTTCTGACTTTTCAACACGGTGCTATCTTGCCTGTATTTGGTGCACAGAGACATCATTCAGTAGTTTGAAACTACCAAACAGGGGACACATTTATTAGTGACTATTTTCTGTATAACTTGTATATTTTCGGTGTAACTGGCATAAAACTGTATCTTCCAAACTACTGAACGGATGTGGGTGAATTTTGGATATGTGGTTCACCCAGATCCCCCGGTTCCGAGCATATATTGGTTATGGGGTTATTGCATGTTTTGGGGTTCCTGTGATATGTTTTATAAAACTGTATTTCTCTGCCTTCGATAATTATATTCGCCAGTGTGTTCAATAATCATCACCGGCAGAGGGGAGGATTTTGTGTGAGTGTGTTTCTATTGTCCCATTGTGTGTTTAAATGGTGATGTCTGTCCTGTTGTCTCCACATGTGTATTGGCGATTTCCCCTTTGTCCTGAGAGATAATTGGATTGCCCTCGGTTGTCTCCGGGACAGAGAGGAGAAAACCATGATGCATTGTGGGGATGTGTTGTATCTGTCCTCTATTTGCAACAACTGTAATAAAAACCAGGCTGGGTGTGCCAGCACGACAGACCACTGCTTGACCCTCAACACAGATCCTTGTCTCGTTATTGGGGGGATTCCCTGTATGCTGTTAGAGACTGATTGCCAGGAGTGTAAGCTGATTGTATGCTTTTCCTGTTCGTCTGCTAGCAGCTATACGCGAGGCTGCAGTTTGGAGTGCTATTTTGTATCCAGTTCGGGAGTTTGGTGTTCTGCAGTAGCTGTGCCTGTCTCTCAAAAAGGGGCATCTCGCCTAAACGGATTTTAACCCCTTGTCTGCTGAAACGGTCCGTTACAAAGTTTTGAAGTGGTGTCCGAGATCCCCAAAGGCCAAGCCAAGTAATTGTAAGTTTTCATGTGAAATATGTTTGTTATACACATATAGCATACACTGTGCCACACAATATACAGTGTCTTCTGTATGAACGTCCACAAATTAAATCTCCAGAGTCAATACGGGATGTTAAAGTCAGCATGTGTCATGGGGTTGGGGGCCTTATTGTTTTTCGCCCCAGGGCCCCATTTCACCTAGAACCAGCCCTGACAGGGGTTATTACAAGGAAATATGTCTATGTTTTATTTGCCCTTATGCAGTGCAGTTATATGTTCTAAAGCATTTTTTGGCTTGTATTAGTGGGGAAAAAAGGCTTATTAGCTGTTGTGTGGTGAAGTGCTTAAATTACAGCCCTTTTTGTCATGTATTAGCGTAAAAAGAAGAAATATATTTGCTGCTCATCGGTGCAGTTATCTGTGGTAAAAACTTTTGTGACGTGTATTAGCAGAAAAAGAAAAAATATAGTTGCGCTCAGCGTTGCACTTATATGTTGAAAAGCCTTTAGTGTAGTGTAAAAACTGAAAAAAGTTAGGGCCTAATTGCTGTTCAGTGGTGTAGTTATATATTCTAAAGTCCTAATTGTTGTATGGACCGAATTACGTAGTGGTGTAATTTTTCTTGTGAAACAGCCTTTTTTGGGGAAAATTGATGGGTGATTGTAGACTTTGTTCTGTATTGAAAAGCCTTTAGTGTAGTGTAAAAGTGGGAACAAATTTTGTTAGGAAAATTAATGGGTGATTGTAGACTTTGCTCTGTGTGAACCGATGTTATATGTTCAAAAGCCTTCACTTCACAAGAGATACAGAGCAGCGGAGTTCAGCCACCTCTATTTGTTTCTCGCTGTTTACTGCTCCTGAATTAAAATTGGGGCAATCAGCTTCAGCTTCCTCTGATGTGTATGCCTACGGAGTCCTTTTGCTATGACTTGGCACAGGGAGCAAGAATGTTATGCACAATTCTGATGACACTCCTGATCTTTAGAAACTGGACTTGGACTCCAAAGCAGAGGCTCTCCTGTCATGTCTTGTATGCTGTTGAGATCGAATGCAGACGGAGCAGATAAAAACACATGAATATTTTCAACTTAGTGAAGCTGCTTGATTTAACCCCTTAAGGACCAGCGCCATACATGTACAGCGGGTTGATCGGGTGGATGCAGGAGTGATCCAGCAGTCACTGATAACATGAATATTTTCAACTTTCTGAAGCTGCTTGATTTAATTGTAAATATATGGTAAGGGCATAGTCTGCTGGTGTGTTGTCATCAGCGTCTTTATTATGTTTGCTGCTGGACCCACAATGACATAATTCGGTCCATACAGTAAAAGGAGGTCTACAATCACCCATAAATTTTCCAGAAAAAAAGCCTGTTTCACATAAAAAATGTTAACAATGAAAGGATAATGGAATTCAGTTCATTCGGTTATTGTTCTGACGGATCAGAGGATGGGCAAAATAATCAGTGACATCAACACAAACTTACTGCTGACACCCTCTCTACTCTGTCGGGGGGCTCTACTTGTATAATCATTTAATAGAACAGGTTCTGTATACATCTATGTGGAATCAGCTGACAACGGTGCAAAATAAGTGCGCTTCGTCTTAGCGCTAACATCGACCTGTAAGGCTGAGTTCATACATTAGTTATTTGGTCAGTTTTGGCCCCGTGACTGCCCAAATAAGTGAAGTGTGCAGTGATTCTAATAGTGACGACTGTCATCTGCATGTCATATGGACTTACAGTATAATTTCACTACCAAAGCAAATTCACTATGCGTGTTACTGCAAGGCAGAGTGTCCTACACCACTATAAAGGCTCTCTGCAGCCAGGAAATAGCCATTTTTTACATAATTTGCCGCAAATTTATTCGGATCTAAACTAATTTTTCCCCCAAAAAATTGTCAGGATCATAGGACAGTGTCCCAGATATATAGTCAATCATGTAGGGAGGCATCTTCTCAATTAAATATGTGCCTGCCAACCACCTAATTACATAGCCTCAGACTTTATGCTATATAAAACAGGTATACGATATGATTTCATTTAGTCCATTGGGTTTGACAGTCTGTAGCCTAAACGTCCACTATGCTTCTTTACGCAGCAGATTATCAATGTCCCCTCCTCTTGGGGACAGCTTCACATATTCTATCCCCTGAAAACTTGTACAATTATTCATGCCTACATAATATTTCAGTACCTGCTGTGCTATCAGGGTATCATCCTGCTTGTTGATATTAGATAGGTGTTCCCCTATCCGTCTTCCAAACTCCTTCTTGATCTTACCTACATATTGCTTTTCACAAATACATGTGGCTACGTATACTACGTCTATAGTTTTGCAGTTAATGAATGATCTTATGCTGTAGCTGTGTCCAGTCACGGAACTGGTTACTTTATTGCCTTTTTTGATAACATTACATGCAATGCAGTTACTGCATTTAAACGTGCCACACTCTTTTTTTTGAGGAGATAATTTTCACTGGTGGGGGTTTTAAACACACTGTGGACCAATCTGTCTCTTAGATTGCTACCTCTCCGGTAGGTAATTGATGGGTAGTCACCCAAAAGGTCTCCCACATCCGGCCCCGATTTCAGGATTATCCAGTGAACCTGAAGAATCTCACGCACCTCCGTATATGCTAGGTCATATGTCCCAATAATCCATATTTTCTCATGATCAGTATCATGTTATAGAACCTAACACCTGCTCCCACAGCCCAACTCCACTGCCACCCTCCATTACACTTTAATATTTATTTACTCTCCCTCCAACTTTCAAGTAGCCGTCATTTACCGCCCCCCAGGCCCAGCCACCATCTTTCTTGACCACTTTAACACCTGGCTACACTTTTTTCTGCTGACATCTCCACTATCATCATGGGTGACTTTAACATCCCTATTGATGCCTGCCACTCGGCCGCCTCTAAACTCCTGTCACTCTCTTCCTCCTTCAGCCTATCACAGTGGTCTTCAGCTCCCACCCACAGAGATGGTCACACTCTGGATCGTATCTTTACCCGCCTCTGCTCCCTATCTAACCTTTCTAATTGGCCTCTCACCCTATCCGACCACAACCTACTCACCTTCTCTTAATTGGTCTCTTCTGCTCTCCCCCGGTCAACACACTAGCACCCCCCCCCCCCCCCCAGGAACCTTAAACATCTCGACTTTCGCTTGCTTTCTGACTCTCTTCTCCCACTCTCTACCATCTGTTCCTTCCAAGACCCAGATGCTGCCACCACCCTATATAACACCACAATTACAGCTCTGGACAGTGTTGCCCCCCCCCTCACACACAACAAAACCCAAAAAATTAACAGTAGGGTTGAGCGAACCCGAACTGTAAAGTTCGGGTTCGTACTGAACTTTAGGATTTTTGGACCCCGGACCCGAACCCGAACATTTCAGTAAAAGTTCAGGTTCGTTGTTTGGCGATTTCTTGGCGCTTTTTGAAAGGCTGCAGAGCAGCCAATCAACGAAGCGTTTAACTGTGTGACCTTAGAAGCCTACTAATGGCATGGCTGTGATTGGCCAGTGCAGCATGTGACCCAGCCTCTATATAAGCTAGAGTCACGTAGCGCTGCTCGTCACTCTGCTGTTCTTAGTGTAGGGAGAGGATGATGCTGCTGCTGTGAGGGAAAGAATAGGACAGAATCTGTGATCAGAACTCCAATTGAACTCAGCAATCTACATAGATTTAGTTGTGTGGGTGCAGTGCACAATCTTTTTACCCTGCCCTGAGCCCAGTGACAGAAAAAATAACTTTTATCCGTCTGTTAGTTAGGTGGGCGGCGGCGGCCATTTTATGCAAGCTCAGTGCACCAGCACTGCATCTGAGCTTTTGTGACATTCAAATCCAAGCTTGAAATACTGCACTAATAATCTGGTTTTAAAAAAACACCCTTTATTGGCAATATACAACATCCGATGCCTTTGCAGGATTAGTCAGTGTGCAATTTAAGTTAGAAATACAGCCAAAATTTTCTGGGTTTTTACAAACACCATTTTTTGCAAAATACACTATTTTACAGTATGTAAAATCTCATAGCAGCTCTGGGACTAGCCGGTTTGACGCACATCCCTTGCCTGGCGCATGTGCAGAATTTGGTGGTGCAGTGATTCCTTAAAAATTACCCCGATATGTCAGAGCTGCTGCATAAAGTGCGGGCCGTCTGTGTGCGCTTTCTCCCGTTCTCACCCTGCTGCTGCTAGCCTGTCAGCACTGCAGCGTAACTTTGGCCTTCCCGCTCACATCCTCATATGCGACGTGCCCACAAGGTGGAATTCCACCTTGCACATGCTGGCCAGACTGTGCGAGCAGCAGTAGGCGATAGTGGAGTTTCTGCGGAACAGCACCACCAATGATTGGGCCTCCATGCGAGACCTGTGTTCCTTGTTGCGCTGTTTCGAGTACTCCGCCAACAAGGCCAGTGCCAATAACGCCTTTCTCAGCATTACTATTCCACTTCTATGCCTCCTTGAAAAAACGCTCCTGACGATGATGGAAGAGGATGTGGCACAGGAGGAGGAAGAGGGATCATTTCGTAGGGTTTCCGGCCAGTCATTCACAAGTGGCTAGGAGGGTGTGTTCCTGCACCCACAAACGCAAGGTACACAATTGTCCAGCCAGGGCACAGTTCTTGAGGATGACGAGGTGGAGGATGAGGATATGGAGGAGGAGGAACCTTTTTCACAGCAGGGTGGCACCCAGACCAGCTCATGGCCATCACTGGTGCATGGCTAGGGGGATACAGAGGACACAGACAATACACCTCCCACAGAGGACAGCCTTTCGTTGCCTCTGGGCAGCCTGGCACACATGAGCGATTACATGCAGCAGTGTCTCCGCAACGACCGCCGATTTGCCCACATTCTAACTTGTGCTGATTACTGGGTGGCCACGCTGCTGGATCCCCATTACAAGGACAACGTACCGTCCTTAATTCCGTCACTGGAGCGCGATCGTTAGATGTGCGAGTACAAGCGCACGCTCGTAGACGCGCTGCTGGTGGCATTCCCACCTGACAGTGGGGGTACAGTGGAAGCACAAGACGAAGGCAGAGGTCGCCAACGCAGCTAGGGCACCGCCAGCACCTCAGAAGGCAGGGTTAGCATGGCCGAAATGTGGAAAAGCTTTGTCAGCACGCCACAACAACCAGCACCACCAGCTTATAGGGAACGTCTTAGCAGGAGGCAGCATTTCACCAACATGGTGGAGCAGCATGTGTGCACACGCCTACACGTACTGAATGACGGGTCTGCCCCCTTCAACTTCTGGGTCACCAAATTGGGCACATGGCCTGAGCTTGCCCTTTACGCCTTGGTGGTGCTGGCCTGCAGCCAGCGTATTATCTGAACGTGTGTTTAGCACAGCAGGGGTCGCCATCACAGACAAGCGCACCCGCCTGTCCACAGCCAATGTGGACAAGCTCACGTTCATTAAAATGAACCAGGCATGGATCCCACAGGACTTGTCCGTACCTTGTGCAGAATAGACATGTATACCTGAATTAACCAGCCATTGTTATACTACAGCGCAATTGCTCATTCTTGTATTTTGGATATTTCATACTCTTTTGGAGTGTACCCTAATAAAAAAAAATATTTAAAACAAAAAAACAGTGTCGGCTACCTCGTCCTCCTCCAATGCTGCTTCTACCGCCTCCTCGAACTCCTACTCTATATGGACCTCCACTTCATAAATCAAATTATTTTTATTTATTTTTTACGTATTTTATTTTATGTCATTTCACTACTTTGTCTGTTACATTTTCGGGTGAGATTCACCAATTTTTGGGTGTGATGTACCACTGCTATACCTAATACAAAAACCCGCTTCTCCACCATTACAGAAGAAAAACTCTCCACTCTACTCTCCAGATCTCATCTGACCACCTGTGCACTTGACCCAATCCCATCCCACCTCATCCCTAACCTCACCACAGTGTTTAGCCCAGCCCTAATTCATCTCTTCAACCTATCACTAACCTCTCGTGTCTTCTCCTCTGCTTTTAAACATGCTACCATTACACCCATCCTCAAAAAGCCTTCACTTGACCCATCTGCTTTGTCCAGTTATCGCCCCATATCACTTCTTCCGTATGCCTCAAATCTACTTGAACAACATGTCCGTTCAGAACTGTCCTCTCACCTCTCCTCCTGCTCCCTCTTTGACCGCCTACAATCTGGCTTCCGATCCCACCACACGACTGAGACTGCCCTTACCAAAGTCACCAATGACCTACTAACAGCCAAAACCAAGAAACAATACTCTGTCCTCCTTCTCCCTGACCTGTCCTCTGCCTTCAACACTGTTGACCACTCCCTTCTGTTGCAAACTCTCTCATCTCTTGGCATTACTGACCTGGCCCTCTCCTGGATCACATCATACCTCACAGAATGGATATTTTGTGTCTCCCACTCCCGCACCACCTCCTCGTCTCATTCCCTCTCTGTTGGTGTCCCGCAAGGCTCTGTCCTAGGACCCCTGCTCTTCTCTATCTACACTTTTGGCCTGTGACAGCTCATAGAGTCCCATGGCTTTCAGTCTGACTCTTATGCTGACGACACACAAATCTACCTCTCTGATCCAGACATCACCACCTTACTATCAAGAATCCCACAATGTCTATCTTCTATATCATCCTTCTTCGCCTTTCGCTTTCTAAAACTTAAAATGAATAAAACAGAATTCATCATCTTTCCCCCATCTTGCTCAACCCCCCCAGCAGACCTATCTATCATGATCAATGGCTGCACACTATCCCCGGTCAACCAAGTCCGCTGCCTTGGATTCTGCCCTTTCCTTCCACCTGCCGTCTCCAACTCAAAAACATCTCCAGCATCCGCGCTTTCCTTAACTTTGAATCTGCGAAAATGCTTGTACATGCCCTCATCATCTTGTCATGGTCTTACCTCCTTGCTGTTCCCTTCGTTTGACATGTGCTGGTGGCCATCTTGGTTTCTGGGTTTTCTTGTAGCCTCCCACCCTGCGGCTCCTCCTTCCCACTGGGAGGAGCTGGATGCCTAGCTCATATATATAGGAGGTCTGTGGCTTCAGTTCCTTGCTTGGTCCTCCTGTGTTCACATGCTTCCAAGACTGCTGCTGCTTCTGGTTCCTGATCCTGGCCTCGTCTGACTACCCCGTTGGTTCCTGATTCCGGCTTCGTCTGACTACCCCGTTGGTTCCTGATTCCGGCTTCGTCTGACTACCCCGTTGGTTCCTGTTCCTGGCTTCGTCTGACTACCCTTCTGGTTCCTGACCTCTGTCTCCGCAAGACCCTGCTTCGGTTTAGCCATCCGTTCGGACTTTGCTACGGCTTGCTCTTCAATAAAACCTTCTTATTTTCCACTTATCTCTTGTTGTACGTCTGGTTCATGGTTCCATGACATTAGGACCAAGCCATGAATTCTGACGGTACAGGGCCACCCTCGCTACCTACGCTGGTTGCCAGACTTGATCAGCAGGATCACCTGTTGGGTCGGTTCGCTGTGGCGTTGCAAACCCTGCTTGAACGCACAGCTCATTTAGCTTCCGTTGCCGATGGGTCGGTTGTCGCTCCTGGGCCCGCTCCTACTGCCGCTCCGGTTGTTGCGCCAGAGTCTACCCTGACACCTGTTGCTGCGCCTGTGGTGTTTCAGGGTATGACCGGTTCTGCCCCCCTTCCACAGCGCTTTGGGGGAGAGCCAACTCAGTGCCGAGGTTTCCTTAACCAGGTGGGCATTTACTTCGAGTTGCTGCCACATGCCTTTCCTACTGAGAGATCAAGGGTGGGCTTCTTGATCTCGCTGCTCTCGGACAAGGCCTTGGCCTGGGCCAGCCCTTTATGGGAGAACAACAATCCGGTGGTTGCCGAGTTTTCCGGTTTTGTTGCTTCTCTTCGGAAGGTATTCGATGTGCCGGCTCGTGCTGCCTCTGCTGCGAAGCTCCTTATGTCCATCAGACAGGGTTCACGATCCGTAGCTGAATACGCCATTGAGTTTCGTACCCTGGCAGCAGAGGTGGGCTGGAATAATGAGGCTCTGGTCGCTGCTTTCTCTCATGGTCTCTCGGATGCCTTGAAGGATGAGGTTGCAGCTAAGGACCTACCAGTGGAGCTCGAGTCTCTTATTTCTTTCCTGATTTTGATTGACACCAGACTCAGGGAGAGACCTTCCTTTAAGGAGAGCCTGCGGAGGTCTCCTAACAGATTGGCGCCTACGTTTGCTGTCCCACCCGTGCCTCCCTCTCCTCCCACGCCTCCTGGGGATGACTTGTCTGGGGGTGAACCCATGCAGCGGGGGTTTGCTCGCCTGTCTGAGGGGGAGAGGGTACTCCGGAGACGCGAGGGCCGATGCATGTACTGTGGTCTCGGTGGGCATTTTCGGTTGGCATGTCCGAACCGTCCGGGAGAACGCTCGCACCTGAGGTCCTGTCGGGGGCAGATCTTGGGTGGAGTCTCCTCGTCCCCGGTTTCCCGTGTTGACAAACCACTGATCACGGTTGTCCTCTCCTGGGTCGGGGGCTCGGTGACGACCCAGGCGTTGGTGGACTCTGGTGCTGGTGGTTTGTTCATTGATAGAGTGTTCGTTGCCGCCAATTCCATTCCTCTGCAGCCTCGAGGTTCCCCACTGGCTCTTGAGGCGATAGACGGCAGACCCCTTCTGCCGCCACACGTGACTCATGAGACCCTTCCAGTGGGGATGGCCATTGGTGCCGTTCACAGAGAGTCGGTCTGTCTCCAGGTTATTTCGTCTCCACACTACTCGGTGGTCTTGGGGTACCCCTGGCTCCAGAAGCATAATCCGACTTTCGATTGGAGATCGGTCGAGATCCTCTCGTGGTCACCGCAGTGTGGGGCTAGTTGCATCCATGGGCCTGTCAAGTTGCTGTGTACTTCCTCGGACTCTCTGTTGCCTCCTGAATACGAAGAGTACCGGGATGTATTCGATAAGGTGCGCGCGGTTGCCCTACCTCCGCACCGACCATACGATTGTGCCATAGAGTTACAATCCGGTGCCGTTCCTCCTCGTGGCAAAGTCTATCCACTGTCGGTAGCGGAGAATGAGGCCATGGAGGAGTACGTGAGGGAGGCGCTTTCACGCGGACACATTCGCAAATCCTCGTCCCCGGCAGGGGCTGGATTTTTCTTTGTGAAAAAGAAGGGCGGCGAGTTGAGGCCTTGCATCGATTACAGGGGTCTCAATCGCATCACGATCAAGAACGCTTACCCGATACCCTTGATTTCCGAGCTGTTCGATCGCCTCAAAGGGGCCACGGTCTTTACCAAACTCGACCTGAGGGCGGCATATAACCTGGTAAGGATCAAGGCGGGCGATGAGTGGAAGACCGCGTTTAACACCAGGACCGGTCATTATGAATCCTTGGTTATGCCCTTTGGGTTGTGCAATGCGCCCGCAGTCTTCCAGGAATTCATCAACGATGTTTTCCGTGACCTGTTGCAGCAGTGTGTGGTGGTCTATTTGGATGACATCTTGGTATATTCTGCATCCATGGAGGCCCACATTCTGGATGTCAGACGAGTGTTGCAACGCTTACGAGAGAACAAGCTGTTCGGTAAGCTTGAGAAATGCGAATTTCACCGATCCCAGGTAACCTTCTTAGGTTACATCATTTCCGCTGAGGGGTTCTCCATGGATCCTGAGAAGGTTTCGGCTGTCTTACAGTGGCCCCAGCCCAGTGGGCTTCGTGCCCTGCAGCGCTTTTTGGGCTTCGCCAATTATTATCGGAAGTTCATCAGGGACTTTTCCATGCTAGCCAAGCCTCTCACGGATCTGACCAGGAAGGGCAGTAATCCTCAGGTCTGGCCGCTCGAGGCCATCCGAGCTTTTGAGGCTCTAAAGTCCGCCTTTGTGTCGGCTCCGATTCTGTCGCATCCCAACCCTGGGTTGCCTTTTGTCCTCGAGGTGGACGCGTCTGAGACGGGAGTAGGCGCCCTCCTGTCTCAGCGTAGAACACCAGAGGGTCCTCTGCTTCCTTGTGGGTTTTACTCCCGGAAACTGTCTTCCGCGGAGTGCAACTATCAGATTGGTGACAGGGAGTTATTGGCCATCGTGCAGGCCCTTAAAGAATGGAGGCACTTGCTCGAGGGCTCGGTGGTTCCGGTTCTCATCCTGACGGACCACAAGAATCTGACCTACCTCTCTGAGGCCAAGAGATTGACACCACGTCAGGCCAGATGGGCTCTGTTCTTGTCACGTTTTAATTACGTGGTCTCCTACCTACCCGGCTCCAAGAACATCAGAGCGGATGCCTTATCACGGCAGTACTCCGAGCTGTCCGGGGAGGAGTCGATTCCGACTACGGTCATACCCCCGAATCAGATCCTGGCCGCTATTCGCACCAGCCTGACTTCTCCTCTGGGTGAGCAGATTTTGGCGGCTCAATCTGGTGCTCCCTCTGGGAGACCCAACGGCAGATGTTTTGTGCCTGAGGAGTTGCGCACTCGGTTGTTGCGAACCTACCATAACTCCAAGGCCGCGGGGCACCCTGGAAAGAATCAGCTGTCCTGGGCGGTTTCACGTCTGTTCTGGTGGCCTTCTCTACGTTCCGACATCGCCGCATATGTAGCGGCATGCTCCGTTTGTGCCCAGAGTAAGTCCCCTCGGCACCTTCCGTTGGGCCTTTTGCAACCCATAGCCACCGGGGAGCGTCCATGGTCACACCTGGGGATGGATTTCATTGTGGACCTCCCTGCATCCCGAGGCCATACGGTCATTCTCATGATTGTGGATCGGTTTTCCAAAATGTGCCACTGTGTTCCTCTCAAGAAGTTACCCTCTGCACAAGAGTTGGCCTCGATTTTTGCCAGGGAGGTCTTCCGGTTGCACGGTTTGCCCAAGGAGATTGTGTCGGATCGGGGGAGTCAGTTTGTGTCCAGGTTCTGGCGCGCCTTTTGCTCCCAGTTGGGGATTCATCTCTCTTTCTCCTCGGCCTACCACCCTCAGTCCAATGGGGCCGCAGAACGATCCAATCAGGCCTTGGAGCAATTCCTTCGTTGCTATGTCTCCGATCACCAAGACAATTGGGTTGACCTCCTGCCTTGGGCTGAGTTTGCCAGGAACACGGCGGTGAACTCTTCCTCTGGGACGTCTCCCTTCATGGCCAATTATGGGTTCCAACCTGCCGTGTTACCGGAGGTATTCTCTCCCCAGGATATTCCGGCTGTGGAGGATCACCTTTCCGTCCTACGTGCTTCTTGGGTACAGATCCAGAGGTCCCTTGAGGTCTCTGCGCAGCGCCAGAGACTCCAGGCTGATCGCAGACGAGCGCCCGCTCCTTCCTACCAGGTCGGAGACCGCGTATGGTTGTCCACCCGCAACCTCAACCTTCGAGTGCCCACTCCCAAGCTGGCGCCTCGCTTTGTTGGTCCCTTCCGAGTGCTTCGCAGGGTAAACCCGGTAGCCTATGCCCTTGCGCTTCCTCCTGGCATGCGGATCTCCAACGTGTTTCATGTCTCCCTGTTGAAGCCACTGGTGTGTAATCGTTTCACTTCCTCGATTCCTCGGCCTCGTCCGGTCCAAGTGGGCAATCGTGAGGAGTATGAGGTGAGCAATATCCTGGACTCACGCCTGGTCCGCGGCCGGGTGCAGTTTTTGGTCCATTGGCGTGGTTATGGTCCAGAGGAGCGTTCCTGGGTTCCCTCCGCAGATGTCCATGCTCCTGTCTTGCTCCGAGCCTTCCACGCACGCTTCCCTCAGAAACCGTTCCGTACTCCGCGGAGGAGGGGCCCTTGAGGGGGAGGTACTGTCATGGTCTTACCTCCTTGCTGTTCCCTTCGTTTGACATGTGCTGGCGGCCATCTTGGTTTCTGGGTTTTCTTGTAGCCTCCCACCCTGCGGCTCCTCCTTCCCACTGGGAGGAGCTGGATGCCTAGCTCATATATATAGGAGGTCTGTGGCTTCAGTTCCTTGCTTGGTCCTCCTGTGTTCACATGCTTCCAAGACTGCTGCTGCTTCTGGTTCCTGATCCTGGCCTCGTCTGACTACCCCGTTGGTTCCTGATTCCGGCTTCGTCTGACTACCCCGTTGGTTCCTGATTCCGGCTTCGTCTGACTACCCCGTTGGTTCCTGTTCCTGGCTTCGTCTGACTACCCTTCTGGTTCCTGACCTCTGTCTCCGCAAGACCCTGCTTCGGTTTAGCCATCCGTTCGGACTTTGCTACGGCTTGCTCTTCAATAAAACCTTCTTATTTTCCACTTATCTCTTGTTGTACGTCTGGTTCATGGTTCCATGACACATCTCCCGCCTAGACTACTGTAACACTCTCCTCTGTGGCCTTCCATCTAGCACTCTCGCACCCCTCCAATCTATCCTTAACTCTGCTGCTCGACTAATTCACCTCTCACTCTATTACTCCTCTGCCAATCCCTTCACTGGCTCCCCATTGCCCAGCGAATTCACTTCAAAGTACTACCAAGGCTGTCCATAGCCTGTCCCCTCCCTACATCTCTGAGATAATTTCCCGATACATCCCCACACGCAATCTCCGATCCTCACAAGACCTCCTTCTCTCCTCCCCTCTTATCACAATCGCCTCCAAGATTTCTCCCGCGCATCCCCCATACTCTGGAACTCGCTACCACAACATATCAGACCCTCACCAAAAGTGGAATCCTTCAAAAGAAACCCGAAAACCCACCTCTTCAGACAAGCCTACAACCAGTAACCCTGCTGCCTCTATACCACCATCACCAACTTCACCCACACCTACTGTGTCCTTCTCCCATAAAATGTAGATTGAAACCCCTTACAGGCAGGGCCCTCTCTCCTTATGTACCAGTTTGTAACTCGTTTTGTTTATGATTAGTGCAATTGCGTGTATTATGTATGTATACCTCTTCTCATATGTACAGCGCTATGGAATGAATGGCGCTTTAATAATAAATAATAATAATAGAAGATTGGGTAGTAATCCCACTTATGTCTTTAAAAAAAGGTTGGCACAGATTCTGGAAGAAGCTGGACAGCAACGATTGATCAGTAAGGCTAAACATGCATTCATGTTACCACAGTATCCGGTGCTACCATCCTTTTATAGTCTACCCAAGATCCACAAGGGGGCATTGCAAACAGTGAAATGTGTGCCAAACCAGCATTTCTGTGACAAAATCCACAACAAAAAACGTAACATTTGGTGTGTTTCTCTCTACCCTGAGGCCGAGGATGCAACCAAGACCCAAATAAACAAGAGGGTGCTGGAGTATTTTGAGAAGTCCTCTGCAGAGGGATCTGAGGAGGTTTTCTTCAAGGAGTTGTCCACTTTTTACTATTGATGACCTATCCTCAGTAAAGTCATGGCGGTTTCGGCCTTATACTGTACTGGCGTCCCATTTTCCGTGACATCCATATGGGCCAACAACACGGTCAATTGATGTGCCCCCTCCTCCAAATGGACACTATTGGTACCACTATGTTACACCCAGGCACCCCTACCACTGTGCAGTCTGCTGAAGGAAGCACAACACACTTTGCTAGGACCAACCCCTATCTAGGGGGCCAGGATGTTTTGGGTCCTACTCCACCGAGCACAGCCTTTTAGCATCTTTGGACTTATATAATTTGTTGCATATTTCTTTTAGAGGTTTCACCAAGGTCTGATTTAATTATAAGTCAGAATAGGAACCTGCGCTGATTTTGATACGATTAGGAGTTACAATGAAGGAGCCCGACTGGTTCAGAAACGCGTCGGATTGATTTTGTCCCCTGAAGGCTTCCATACACAGTGCGGTGACGTCACACACCGAAGTTCCCGGACTTCAACTGGGGTTCCCTCGCGTGAGTGATTCGCTGCCGGCCGGAGCACCAACCACGCTAGAGGTTGAGCCTGAAGTTACCTGGATACCAGCTTCTGTGACATAACAAGGAGAACACTCCACGGACATATCGCCTTTCAAAGAAGGTAATTACTTTGAGTATTACTTTGAAGTATTCTTTCCCTCACATATCCACCCACCGTTTTAACTCCTGATCGTATCAAAATCAGCGCAGGTTCCTATTCTGACCTTGGTGATACCTCAATCTAACGGTCACAGCTGCAGACCGTGGCAGCGAACCTAGCAGCGATTCCCTGCCTGATACGAAGTGTTGGGTGAGTTCGGGAGCGCGGGTGGGCTTGTACATATTCTACAAACTCGTTTAGAGGTTTATTCTTCTTTACATTACTATATTGATTTTTTTTTTTTTTTACATTACACTTTCTGATCATGTCTTTCTTTGAGGATTCCGAGATTTATTGAACAAATTTACCATTCTAGGATGGAGTAAAAGGAAAACACATTGAATGTTCTTTATTGCCTGCGCCTCCAAGAAAAGATGACCTGAGCTTTGTCAGTTTGTATATGTCATTCTGGTATAACAGGCTGAGGGGTATGGTTAGAGGAAACTATGTAGTGGACATAGCAGGATATGTCTATCCTATTTAGAAACATATTTTTGCATACGGTTACGGTTCCTTAAAGGGGGAGGTAAATGGTAACTGGTTGATCATGAGACCATTCTGGATTTAGGTGGTCGGGTTTAAAAGAAAAAGTCAATGCAATGCATCCGTTTTTTTTTATTATTAATGGCCGTTAAAAACAAATGCCAATTGGATGACAAAGAGACCTTAAAAACATTTAAACGGACAGTAAATGTATTCAAAATTGCCATAAAAACCTGACAGTTCTGGTAGCATGCAGAGAGAGAAGGCCAATCTGTTATCCTTCTCCTGTCTCTGTATGGTTTTGGGTAACTGTAAAGGGAGGTGTAACATGGACACTTGCTGATCTTATGTCCTATCAATGGATAGTTGCTGTTATGGTGAAACATTACTTTATTGCAGTCAATGGCCAAGAGTTCAGATTAGCATAAATAACATACTAGAAATCAGAATCTTTTGGCAAAACAGATGAACAGAAGTGTAAAGAGAACATAAACAATCACTGACATAATAAGACAGTCCAGGGCCACCTAGGAAAAATCAGCAAAGCCAAAAATATAAATTGGATCAGCAGAGTCCTGAGCATGGGCACAGAACCCAAGGGATACCAGGAGGAGTTGCAAACTTCTTGTGGTACCAGTAGCCACCAGCGGCAGTGACAGGAATAGGCCTTGGACATGATCAGAACACATCAAGAACAGCAACTATGATTAGAGCTAAGAAAAGACCCAGGAGACACCAAGTTAGGCGATCAGGAGTATGCCATGAATGGAACCAGGAACAGTGGGTCGCAACCAGGAAATATCAGCATTAGCACCCACAGCAGGTATGATCACAGCACAGGATGGAGGGCACAGCAAGATGGTCACCAAAGTGGAGACTCAAGGGGAGACTTATCAAGACTGGCGCTTTGCCTGTCTTGATATCCCCTGTGCTTCCGGAGGATGCTCCTAATTGATGACCTCATCATAAATGAGGTGCATCTTCCTGCAGTCTGTGCGCCTAACCAGAAATCTACAACAAATTAGAGCTGCTGTAGAGTTCTGTCTTCATATACACCAGAAAACTGGTGGAAATGAAGATAAATATGTCGCTGCGTCTGGTCACACCCCCTTCAATGCCCCTGCCACACCCCCTTTTAGAAAAGTGGCAGGGACGGTGAAAAGGGGGAGATGCGACAATTAAAAAAAAAGCCACAGTTAAAAAGTCGAACCTGCAACTTTTTAAAGCCGCTTTTCAGGCATAAAGGGAATGATAAATCTCACCCTCAGTCTTGTAGTGGTAGTCAGAAAAAGGAGTTGGAACTTGGAGGTACACAAACTGAGACTTTGAGACACAAGAGCTCGAACTTACAGCACAGATACAAGGGCCGAACACATTAACCAATGGACAGGACAGAATCATAGCAAGACATTGTCAAGATCTTAGAGCTCTCATCAGCAGGAGAGCAGTTCAGGAACCAAACCCAATAAGATAAAGTAGGACTTGCCAGAAAATTACATTATATTACATTACACTTACTATGACGAATATAGATTGTCAAAAATGTCCAATAAGTTCTGTTACACTGGCGGCCTGTCTGTCCGTGTGAGTATGTGTGAACAGGATATTAGTTCAGTGTATCCTCAGGTTCAGCACTTTTTTCTCCTTGCTCTGACTATTGCTGTCCAGCTGCTGACTAACTAGCTCATCAGCTTCCCTATAAATATCTGCTTGTCTCTCTCACTCTTTGGCCTCATGCACACGGCCGTTCTGTACACTGGGGACTGCAATTTGCGGTCCCCACTGCACGGTCACTATCCGTGAAGCTGCAGTGACGTGTCGAGACTCATTCAACTTGAATGGCTCCGCAATCCAGCCGCACCGCAAAAAAATGTACTTACTCTGTAGTGCTTCTGTGGGGTTCTGTGCCTCGATTCCGCACAGCATCTCTGGATTGTGGACCCATCCAAGTGGGCTTGTGGGCTGCAATACGGTCCATAGCCAGCAACGGCCATGTGCATGAGGCCTTTGCCTGATTAACACAGGTCTAGCTAGGTTCTGCTAGTCTGCTTTACCTTGCTATCTGAGCTATAATCTGTTTTCCTGGGAACAAAGGGGTCACCTCCTAGCAATCCCTAAAACACTTTCCCTAAGCTGCTATGCCCATGTGCAAATCTCGATGGTAGATATGCACATGCCCACGTACCTAAGACTAAAACACACTGAACCGAACCCTCATCTGCAGGGAAAGAGACACCCAGCTCCTTCCACAACCAAAGGAGCTAGCGTCTCTCTAGAGGCCTAGTCAAAACAGACAGAAGGAAAAAGGGAAAAGGACTTATCTAGAGATGTGTTGGAGCAGACGATCCACCAAACTTCCAGAGCTCACACAAGGCAGAACTATAACCCGCAAAGGCTATAGGGAGAGGTAGGAATAAATAGCCTCACCAATTACCTAAAGAACAACACCTGGGAGGAGGTGGGATTCTGCTCAAACCCACAACAAAACAAACTGTCAGATGTCCTCAGAACAGCAATTCTGACAGATGTCCTCAGAACACCCATAGGGCAGGGAGTGACACATGCGCCTTAACATAAATTAGGCACAACTACGGCAGTCTGTGTGCCAGGAGTGAAAAACAGCCCCTACCTGGAGTACTGTTTCCAGTTACTCTGCTACTCCCTCACCACTCCCAAGTGTTGAGTGCAGCTTATAAGCTCCTGTGCAATAAAATATTGTCACACAGGTGTTAAAAAGTTGGCATCTTTCTTATGCCAAAAAGTGGTATGTTGTGCTTAGTAAATGACCCTTTACTCTCTTTAATTTACGCCTCATGTCTGTATCTGCAAAATTGAGTGTTCATTACACATTTTTTTCACTTACATAGATATCAAGGCTTTCCATGTCTGTCAGACAATAGGACATGTCCTATAATTTGCAGAACAGTCACACAGATCTGCAAAAACATACAGTTGTGTGCATGGCCCTATAGAAAATAATGGATGCAGGGAGCAAATGGATGAAAAATACACTGTGTGCATGAGGCCTTATCTGAACATAACAACATGTAAAGTATAGACCCCTTTCTTCACCTAACCATTTAATGCACCTCTATGGTTACAGCTCTCCTCCCGATACCTTACCTGCTTCACATTCTTGCTCTTTGATTTATAAAAAAAAAAAATCAAAGACAAAAAAAACCTTTTTTATATAACATATAAGAAGTGATTTCATTCTGTAACCCCAACAACAAAAGCCATTTTCTCATGTTTGCTTTCATTTTATCAGCAGCCAGCACAAAGAATGGTATTCTTTAAAAAAAGAGATATGACACTATTTCAATAGATTTGAACTTCAGTGCAATAACTGTATCAGTTATTGCTGCAAAAGTCTACATTTTCACTGGCTGGAAACAGCAACAAATAACCATGGCTTTGTCAGCTATGAAATGTATTCTTTATGTAACAATTTTTACTGAAATTGCTGGTGCGACTGTTCAGTGGATTGCAAACAATTGGATCTAACAATCTTTTTTTTGTGTTAAGAAGTTATCCCTTGAGGACTCTCGATAAAACAGAATTGAGCTAAAAGTTGTAATGGCTAGTTTAAGAACACCATGGGAAATTATTGGCACTAAGATCCCTTCGCTACAAAGGCTGACGCAGGCTATGCTCAGGATAAATTTTACTACTGTGGTTGTGACTCTCTCGGGCAACAATTGGCAAACCACAGGAGAGCGGGACTACTTTGGCTTGTTATTAGAAAACCTGTTATAGCCAAGATATAGAAAGCTATTCCACCTTACTTTATATAACGCCATAGCTGTTAACCTAAAAAGACAACCAATGTGCAATTGATGTATGTCACATAGCGTTCATAAATAGGGATGTAAAAGTTTTCGAAATAGACAAAGTCTTGTTTAAGAGGGCGGCTTCTAGAAGTACACAATGGGTTTCTTGATGGTATCTTTCACCTCAACATAAGTAAAGTATACCAATTGTTTCAGAATAATCTCTTGTGTGTGGGATAGCAGCATTTATGGTCAGTATGTGGCATGTATTCTTCAGATTTCTCCCTGCAGGCTGATAACTACTTGGCATGATGTCTCCCATACACAGCACACATAGAAAAGAGATCCTGATTCCCTATGACTTTGTGAGATCAAAAAATTTAGTAGTGCAGTCAAGTCAGTACAGAGATCTCTACCATAATCTATTTATGACCAGGACTGTGACGAGGGGACATCCTCTGCGTCTGGAGGAAAGAAGGTTTGTACACAAACATAGAAGAGGATTCTTTACAGTAAGAGCAGTGAGACTATGGAACTTTCTGCCTGAGGAGGTGGTGATGGTGAGTACACTAAAAGAGTCCAAGAGGGGCCTAGATGTTTTTGTTGATCCAGGGAGTTACAGTATTCGGATTGCCAGATTTGGAGTAATGAAGGAAATTGTCTTTTGCTCATAGGTGTTTTTGGCTACTTCCGACCTTTGCAGGATATTAGGCTGAACGTATGGTCTTTTTTTTGTAAGTCTTCTGTTAAAAATTGTTTGCATGAGATTGTGTCACTTCTGTCAAGAGATGTCTGACGGTAGTGACACAAACTCATGCAAAATGATCATAATTGAGCTAAAAAAAAGATGGATCAGTTATTTTTAGTGCAAACTGATGCTAAGTGAACATCAACTAAATAACGATCAGTTTTTTTTTTCTGTTCTTACGGATCAGAAGAATAGAAAGCTAAACGGTTATGTGAACTCGCCCTTACCATGTTAAGCAAGTATATAATATAAAACATTTGTGACACTAGAAAAATTGTAATACCCACTTAGCAGGGAAGAAGGGGGCACCAAAGAGATATGGATGACATTAAAGGTGTTTTCCAGGCTCCTGATATTGATGACCTAATCTGAGGATAGATCACTTATTGCGATCGGTAAAGATCCGCTAACCCACACCCCCACCAATCAGCTGTTCCCTGCAGCCTCCAACACTGGAATTAGCACTTTGAATGGAGCAGGAAGCACTGCTCCATTTAAAGTGTAGTGGCCATGAGTGGTTACTGCAGCTCATCGTTTATTCTCTTCTTTTGGAGCTAGGCTGCAGTAACCCAACATGGCCACAAGTACACTGCCATATTTTCTATTTGCACCATGAGCAGTACAACATAACATGTAATTTAGGAGTGCCATATACACACTAAACGGTACTATGAAACGTTGTTTGCTGTGTATCCCAATTAGGGTAATAGATCTGTCAAGGCAACTTTGAGGGTTATTTACTAAGACCAGTTTCACACAGCAGTCTTAGTAAAAAAAAAAAAAAAAAAAAAAAAATTCTAGAAGAATGAGGTGCAACCTATGCGCCTGTTTTCTAGCTCACATTTTTTATAAATGAGTTAGACTGTGGAAGTCCCACCTGCAATTCACCTCCTACTGCCTACACTTTGCAAATGTTGCAAGGATATCGGAAAAAGTAAAAAAAAAAAATCCTAAACCGACACTTGCAACAAAATTTGCATTATTTCTAAAATAAGTTTACGGCACCTAAATGCACAAAAACCCAGAAGCTCATGCTTCCAGCCCCGTGCAGCCAATCGGGACTTCAGTACATGCGCTGAATCTCTATGAAGAAATTCAGAGCATTAATGCTGCAATTCTTATTTTGGCCACCAGATGGCAGGCCAACAAAAGAAATGAGCAAAATGCAAAGAAATTGTCACTATCGCTTATAGGTCAAAATTAAGAATTTAAAAACATAATTTATAAGATCATTTATGAGCCTTAAAATGACAATAAAAAATAAAAATAAAAAGTTTACAAATATATAAAAAAATATCAAAAGTTTAAATCGCCCCCCTTTCCGTATAATTTTTTAAAAAATACCTAAGTAACAAAAAATATAAACATCCTGGGTATCACTGCGACCAAAAACGCCCATAATATTAAAATAAAAATAAAAAAATCCAATACAGCGAATGGAGTAACGAAAAAAAGGGTCAAAATGTCCGATTTGCAATTTTTTCATTGCTTCTCTTATCCACAAAATGTGATGCAAAAGTCATGCACACTCCAAAATGGTATAAAAAAAAAAAACAATGAATTGTCCTGCAAAAAATGAACCCCTAAACAGCTCAGTAGACATAAGTATAAAAAAGTTATGGGGGTCAGAATATGGTAATGTAAAAAGAAAAAAATTCTCAAAGTTTAAATTTATTTTTACACTATTTTCACATAAAAAACCTATACATATGGGGTATCGTAATCGTACTGAACCAGAGAATGAAGGGCATGGGTCAGTTTTGCCGTAAACAAAACGGGGTGGGAAGAAAACCCGTAAAACGGTAGTGGAATTGCGTTTTTTTTTTCCAATTCCACCCCATTTGGAATTTTTTTCCTGCTTTCCACTACATTTTATGCCATAATTAATGGAGGTATTAGAAAGTACAACTTGTCCCACAAAAAATAAGCTCTCATACAGCTATGTGAGTGGAAATATAAAAAAGTTTTGGCTCATGCAAAATAGGCAAAAACGAAAAGAAAAAAAAACTCCGGTATCCCAAGGGTTATAGTTTCTAGGAACCACATATAAGGTAGGGATGCAAGTGGTAGTGTAACTGGTAAATGCAATGATAGATGGCACTGGTATGGGTCAGCACTTACCCTTCTTCAAACCCCACATTTTGCTACCTACCTTTTCACAGCACCATCCCATTCTCCACGTTTCTTGTCCTGGATGTTGGACCTTTCTATGTCTAGTGTGCCCATAATTAACCCCTTTCTACCCCGGGCCATTTTTCGCCCTTCTGCCCAAGCCATTTTTTGCAAATCTGACGTGTCAATTTATGTGGTAATAGCTTTGGAACACTTATTTATCTAAGCCATTGTGAGATTGTTTTCTCGTGACACATTGTACTTCATGATAGTATACATTTTAGTCAATATATTTTACCTCTATTTATGAAAAAATCCTAAATTTACCCAATTTCTCTGCTTTTAAAACAGAAAGTGATACCTCATAAAATATTTATTACTTAACATTCCACATGTGTCTACTTTATGTTCGCATCATTTTGTAAATGTCATTTTTATTTTTTTAGGACGTTAGAAGGCTTAGAAGTTTAGAAGCAATTCCTAAAATTTTTAAGAAAATTTTCAAAACCCCTATTTTAAGGACCAGTTCAGGTCTGAAGTCACTTTGTGGGGCTAACATAGTGGAAAACCCCCAATATATGACCCCCGTTGTAGAAACTACACCCCTCAAGTTACTCAAAAGTGATTTTACAAACTTTGGTAACCCTTTAGGTGTTCGACAAGAATTAAAGGAAACTGGAGATAGAATTTCTAAATGTCACTTTTTTGGCAGATTTTCCATTTGAATCCATTTATTTCTTTAACACATCGAGGGCTAACAAATCTCAATATTTATTACTCTTATTCTGCGGTTTACAGAAACACCCCACATGTGATCATAAACTTATGTAAGGGCATACGGCAGGGCGCAGAATAAAAGGAGCGCCATATGGTTTTTGGAAGGCAGATATTAATGGACTGGTTTTTAGATGCCATGTCCCATTTGTAGCCCCCCTGATGCACCCTTACAGTAGAAACTCCCAAAAAGGGACGCCATTTTGGAAACTAGGGGATAAGCTGCCAGTTTTATTGGTACTATTTTGGGGTACATATGATTTTTAATTGCTCTATATTACGTTTTTTGTGAGACAAGGTAACCAAAAATCTACAACATTCATCTGACAGGGTAGATCATGTGCTATTTTAATAGAGCAGGTTGTTACAGACGCAATGATATCAAATATGTCTACTTTCTTTGTTTGTTTCCATTTTACATAATAAAGCATTTTTTGAGAAAAAAAAATATGTTTCTGTGGCTCCATTTTCTGAACGCCTTATTTTTTAATTTTTCTGCCGATCCGTCTTGTGCAGGGGCTCGTTTTTTGCAGGAAGAGTTGACGTTTTTATTGGTACCATTTTGGGATACGTATGATTTTTTTGACCATTCATTATTACACTTTATGGGGTAAGGTGACCAAAAAATTGGTTGTCTTGGCACAGTTTTAATTTATTTCTTTTTACAGCATTCACCTGAGAGGTTAGGTCATGTGATTTTTATAGAACAGATCGTTACGGACTTGGCAATACCTAATATGCATACTTTTTCTTATTTATTTAAAGGGGTTGCTTGGGTTCAGAGCTGAACCCGGAATTACCTCCATTTTCACCCAGGCAGCCCCCTGACTTGAGCATCAGAGCAGTTCATGCTCCGATGCTCTCCTTTGCCCTGCGCTAAATCGTGCAGGGCAAAGGCATTTTTTGGAGATCCAGTGACGTACCGGGCTCTCCATGGGGCTGCCAGGAAGCCCGGTGACATCACCGGCACTGATGGGCGGGACTTACCGCTGCCCTAGCCAGTAAAACGGCTAGGGCAGCGCTAAAGCCTGCCCATCAGAGCCGGCGATGTCATCGAACACACTGCAGGGAGGAAGCTTCCACCCGGCAGTGTGCTATGATAAACAAAAGAGCCCGTGCCCTGTGCGATTCAGCTCAGGGGGGCTGCCTGGGTGAAAATATGGGTATGTCCAGGTTCAGCAATGAACCCGGACAACCCCTTTAAAGGGAACCTGTCACCTCCTAAAGTGATATACAGTCAGGTCCATAAATATTAGGACATCGACACAATTGCAAAATTTTTGGCTCTATACACCACCACAATGGATTTGAAATGAAACAAACAAGATGTGCTTTAACTGCAGACTGTCAGCTTTAATTATTTGAGGGTATTTACATCCAAATCAGGTGAACGGTGTAGGAAATACAATGGTTTGGAACATTCTTAAAAAGAAGGAATGCACCGGTGAGCTCAGCAACACCAAAAGACCCGTAAGACGATGGAAAACAACTGTGGTGGATAACCGAAGAATTCTTTCCCTGGTGAAGAAAACATCCTTTACAACAGTTGGCCAGATCAAGAACACTCTCCAGGAGGTAGGTATATGTGTGTCAAAGTCAACAATCAAGAGAAGACTTCACCAGAGTGAATACAGAGGGTTCACCACAAGATGTAAACCATTGGTGAGCCTCAAAAACAGGACAGCCAGATTAGAGTTTGCCAAATAACATCTAAAAAAGCCTTCACAGTTCTGGAACAACATCCTATGGACAAGGATCAACTTGTACCAGAGTGATGGGAAGAGAAGAGTATGGAGAAGGAAAGGAACTGCTCATGATCCTAAGCATACCACCTCATCAGTGAAGCATGGTGGTGGTAGTGTCATGGCGTGGGCTTATATGGCTGCCAATGGAACTGGTTCTCTTGTATTTATTGATGATGTGACTGCTGACAAAAGCAGCAGGATGAATTCTGAAGTGTTTCGGGCAATATTATCTGCTCATATTCAGCCAAATGCTTCAGAACTCATTGGACGGTGCTTAACAGTGCAGATGGACAATGACCCAAAGCATACTGCAAAAGCAACTAAAGAGTTTTTTAAGGGATAGAAGTGGAATGTTATGCAATGGCCAAGTCAATCACCTGACCTGAATCCGATTGAGCATGCATTTCACTTGCTGAAGACAAAACTGAAGGGAAAATGCCCCAAGAACAAGCAGGACCTGAAGACAGTTGCAGTAGAGGCCTGGCAGAGCATCACCAGGGATGAAACCCAACGTCTGGTAATGTCTATGCGTTCCAGACTTCAGGCTGTAATTGACTGCAAAGGATTTGCAACCAAGTATTAAAAAGTGAAAGTTTGATTTATGATTATTATTCTGTCCCATTACTTTTGACCCCTTAACAAGTGGGAGGCACATATGCAAACTGTTGTAATTCCTACACCGTTCACTTGATTTGGATGTAAATACCCTTAAATTAAAGCTGATAGTCTGCAGTTAATGCACATCTTGTTTGTTTCATTTCAAATCCATTGTGGTGGTGTATAGAGCCAAAAATGTTAGAATTGTGTCGATTGTCCCAATATTTATGGACCTAACTGTAAATCTGCCAGCATTACCTTATAGCAGCCCCCAGTCTGTTACTGATTATGTGTGTGAGCCAGAAATTCGTTAATCCATACTTGAGAAAAATGCTTTTTAATCTCCCTGAGCGCTCTGTTTGCAGTGAGCTTGAAGTCAAGGGGGCAGCGGCCTGCTTGCTTCAAGTCAAGCAATGCCCATCTCTTACCCGCCCCCTCCTGACTATGATTTACACAGACTGGCACAATCCCAAGAAATTGTAAATATGTAAATCATAGTCCGAAGGGGGCGGGTGAGAGGCGGGCATTGCTTGACTTGAAGTAAGGAGGCTCCTGCCCCCTTGACTTCAAGCTCACTGCAAACAGAGCGCTCAGTGAGATTAAAAAAGCGTTTTTCTAAAGTATGGATTAAAGAATTTCTGGCTCACTCACATGATCAGTAACAGACTGGGGGCTGCTATAAGGTAATGCTGGCAGTTTTATATCACTTTAGAAGGTGACAGTTTCCCTTTATGTTTTACACAATAATAGCATTTTTGAAACAAAAAAAATGATGTTTTATTGTCTCCATAGTCTGAGAGCCATAGCTTTTTTATTTTTTGACCGACTGTCTTAGTTAGGGTCTCATTTTTTGCAGGATGAGGTGATGGTTTGATTGGTACTATTTTTGGGGGCATATGCCTTTTTGATTGCTTGGTGTTGCAATTTTTGTGATGTAAGGTGACAAAAAATGGCTTTTTTTAGCACTGTTCTTATTTTTTTTTTTACGGTGTTCAGCTGAGGGGTTAGGTCATGTGATATTTTTATAGAGGTGGTTGTTACGGATGCGAAGATACCTAATATGTATCCTTTTTTTTGTTTATTTCACTTTAGCACAATAATAGCATATTTGAAACAAAAAAATGATGTTTTAGTGTCTCCATGTGAGAGCTATAGTTCTTTTACTTTTTGAGTGATTTTCTCATGTAGGGGCTAATTTTTTGCAGAATGAAGTTTTATTGGTACCATTTTGTGGGACATACACCTTTTTGATCACCTGGTGTTGCCCTTTTTGTGATGTAAGGTGACAAAAATGGCTTTTTTGACAGGTTTTATTTTTTATTGTGTTTATCGGACGGGGTGGATCATGGATATTTATAGAACCGGTCGTTACGGACGCGGTACCTAATGTGTGTTTTTTCCTTTTTTTAATGTTTATTATAAAATCAGGGAAAAGGGGTGTTTTTTTTCTCTCTTTACTTGAAACTTTATTTTTTTTATTAAAACCCCCCCTTTTTTTTTTTAAACCATATTTCTGTCCCACCCTGGGACATCAACTTTTGAGGGTCCGATTCCCTTTGCCATGCATTACAATACATCTGTTAGTGCCCGTTAGTGTATTACACTGAGTAATACACTAACAGGTTGCCTAGGAGACGAGCCTGGGGCTGGATCTCCTCGGCCCCTGTATAAGGCAAGTTCCAATGCCATGCAAGGCATTGGGCAGCCTGTGTATGGCATTGGGTTGCCTTGTCACCCATCGGGTCCCCGACACAGCAGAGCGGTGACCCGATGGGCCCCCTCACCCACCGCAAACCCCTTCTATGCCGCGGTCAGAGCTGACTGTGGCATAGAAGGGGCTAATCCGCTGGCATCGGCTTTTACAGCGATGCTGGCAGATACAGAAGAGGCCCGGCTATTAGGGACTGCCGGGCCCCTGCAGTGATCGGGCACGCACCGCTCCGGTGCCTGCCCTATCACCATGACTGAATAATAAGTCAAAATGCGGAAAGTCACTTGCCGTCATGACATACTATTACGTCATATGTCGGGAAGGGGTTAAGATAAAGTTTATAGTGATTACATCATCACGCTCCTCTGCTGTTTAAAGGGAATCTGTCACCTAGATAATCGATATTAAACCTACAGTATGTCCTGACAGCACTTCATACCTTCTTTCCATGTTTTTTTTGGAGCTTGCTTTATATCTTCAGAAAATCCACATATATATATATATATATATATATATATATATAGTGCCCAGAGTAGGGTTGGGCGATATGAAAAATACTCCCATAATAATGATATATATCGCGATAAATACTTGTTTAGCAGAAAAACACTTGGGGCCACAAGGAGATAGTATATTTTATGGGGCAGTACATCCCAAAGATGGACATGAATTGGCTACAGTGGGCCCATCCTCCATGTACCTAATATATATATGTTCCATCTACCCATTAACACCTAATCCTGCTATCTGGCATCAGGTCTCACCGCAATCACATTGACAAAGGTGATCTTCTCAGACTACTGCAGCCCCACCAGGGTGAGCGCCATCTCTTCCTTCCAAAATGAAGCCTTGAACAGCTTTTTAAATAGGGCAACATGATTGTACCCATTATGGGAACACAGGAAACGTTCCAGACCCCACTACTGGCCCGAGACAAGCTGTCCACCGCATCCTTTGTATTGTATGGACAGATGGGCAGAGTACGGCATCATTTCTGGGTTAAAGAAGCAGTGTGAGGTAGCCAGCACATGGTTGGAGCAGGAATCTGAGGAAAGATTGTGGAACAAACAAAATATGAACTCAGGACGGACATACACAGCTCCCGTTTTAGAAGCGGTCAGCACTGTCAAGTGCAACCGCTTCTATAACGTCACTAAAATACTGCGGTAATTAGAAATGGTGATATTGCCTTTGCCCAACCCTACCCCAGAGAGGCGTTAATTTCATTCAAAGGTGCCAGGGAACGCCCCCATCGAGTGCCCATGCTCACACCTCTACAGAGCCCAAGCACGCCCCTCTGGGCACCTTAGGTGAATTCGAAAGTGCTTGTTAGACCATGCAATTGAAGGTGGTATTAGTGAACACCACATTACGTACCATCTTTGGACTTTGACAATTTGTAAATAAGAAGTATTAACACGGTCTTCTAAGCAGTGATGGCCAGTTCGCAGTGTTCGCCAGCGAACACATGTGAGCTGCCATCTTAACTCACAAGTCTGACGATGCACAGGTAAGTCCTTGCCTGTGCACGAGCCGGTCTGAAACAAATGTGGTCACCGGGAGCAGGCAGTTGCAAGAACAGTCGCTGGGGCCTGCATCTGGCTGTTCTCAGAACCGCCTGCTCCCGGGGACCGCATTTGTTTCAGACCGGCTCCCGTCACAGGTAAGGACTTACCTGTGCATCGCCGGACTTGTGAGTTAAGATGGCAGCTCACATGTGTTTGCTGGCGAACACTGCGAACTGGCCATCACTGCTTCTAAGCTTCACTGGTTCATTATAGTGGTAATTCTGGTCCACTAGTGAACCAAAGCAAGATATCTTTACAGGGATTTAGAAGAAAATTATATAGATAGAACTGCTGCAGCTAGCAATATCCGATTGTTAGGTCTGTAGTCCGTGCCCACCTCCCTCCTGGTGTCCCCTGTGGGTATGGACGCCGCACCACTGAGTATCATGGTCGCTGGTTACCTTTCCATGCTGTTGCCTCTGTGCTCTTGTCTGATACTTCCTTATGCTTGCTCACCTCTGGTCTTTTAAAGGGCCAAAATGCGCACTCCCAAATCCTTTCCCAGCTAATGGCTGAAGGTCTCTTGGTACATAAGGTATCCTCTGCAAGCAGAGGGTGCCTGAACTTTAGGTTCCCTAATGACCAGCAAAGGTAGGTATTTGGCAGTCTAGTGCTATTGCGATTTACCTACATGTCCTACATATCCTGCATTATTGTCTGCCTGTGTTCCTGCTGTGCTCCAAATTCTGTTTCCATCCTGCCTGTGTGCTCCTACACTTTCAAGTCCAGTGTGTCACGGTCCCTCAGATGACTGATGTCATGAAATCAAGAAGATTGGCTGAGCGTGGGGGAATCTAACAGCCTCCTTGATTTGTCTTGATTCAGTGTTGATAGGGTTAATGACCACTTCCCTTTTCTCAGCTGTTGCTCAGTGGTCATCACTTCTACCCTTTTGCAAGGATCAGCAACCTTCGGCACTCCAGCTGCTGTGAAACTACAACTCCCAGCATGCAAACCTGGTCGGCTGCTCTGACATAGAAGTTAATAGAGCATTCTGGGACTTGTAGTTTCAGAACATCTGGAGTGCCGGAGGTTGCTGATCCCTGCTTTATAGTCTCACCCCACCCTTCTGACTATGCGGTTGATAGCTTCATTTGGGCTTGGCTGAGCTGGTGTGAGATCCTCTCTGATATTCCTGTTCTTCCATCTCTACAGAAGTTAAGTGTTGCGTTTTTTTGTATTTGTTATATTCCCTGTTGTTGTATCTGGGCCTGAGACAGAGACTTCCATTCGTCCATCTGGGGAGGAATGGGTTGTCTCTGGTCCTATACTTATTCCAGGGCCTTATAGGGAAATCAGGGCCTTGGTACCCTGCTTATCAATATTCCTACCTTCAAGGTCTATTCATATTGATAGGTAGTCAGGGCCTGGATTAGGGTAGTTTCTTTCCTAGTTTCCAGGCCCAGTTACTGTTCCCCTTCCCTCCTGTGTTCAGTGTGGAGCTCCCCCCCCACACTGACACAGTGTTAACCCAATCTGTCTTCTCTGCCTGTGTTCCAGTCAAGCTCCCAGCCTGCCTGCCTTGCGTGTATCTCAACATTACCCCGCCCAAGTCTCTAAAAACCAGCATTCAAGCCTTAGTACCTAGTTAGACTGTACCTGCGGTTTTCCTGCAATTTTGGCGCATTTTCTACATTGAGCTCCCGATGCTTGCACCAGAGTCCTTGACATCAGTGGGTCCGCTGCCAAGTACACCAGCTGTCTAGTTGCAGTGGTCTAGTTGCTATCACTCAGCAAAGTCTAGATCCCTGTATAGAGGTTAGAGGGTGAATACTGGGAAGAGACAAAATAATGCCTTAGGGGTAGTTCTACACCAATCCGGTTTGTTGGCAAAGTGAGTTCAAGAACATCATGTAATACCAGGCTGAAAACGTACAAGTTATAATACATTACTCACAACGTAACATTCTAGATATCAATCCATCACATTTTTAACTGTTGAGCTTTTCTTAACACAATGATCACCCTTTGTTCCACACAAGGAAGAGGTTAAGTAACTGTTTTCACTTTATTCTTGCTTCTTGTCCAACAAAGCTATTTTTACTTAGGCCCTTGAACTGGAGTAGCAGGATATCAGGCATATTAGCTCACAAAGATACAGAAGCTGTGGAAAAAGGTACATTTGTGAGAATAACCCGTACTCAAGCCAATAAAAGAAAGGCCTGCTGGCTCTCACAATACTAAAGTGCTGGCGTTATCAGCATCATAGACGAGAACTGAGAAAATAATCAGCACCTAAAAAGAATATACCAGTATACATCCGAAGATGCTGAAAAGTACTTTTCCCATAATCGACACTTACCACCTATTCATAGGATAGGTGATGCGTCTGATCACCAGGGGTCTGACTGCTGGACCCCCTGATCATGAGGGTCCTTTGTCCCCTATTTGAATGAGGCAGTTCTCAGATACCGCTCAGTCTTCGTCAGTCCCATAGAGTCTGCCTAGGGCAGTAGTATGCAAACGTGACTACTGCTTCATTCAAATGGGGTGCAAGGGACTCCCATTCTTGTGCAATCAGATATTTATCCCCCATCCTGTAGGGCTTTAAAATTAACAGTTAACCCTTACGATAGGCTATCAATATTCAATTGGTGGGGGTCCGACTCTTAGAAACCTATCAGCTGTCTGAATGAGCCTTCATTGTTTCCAAGGCAGTGGCTGCACATGGTATTGCAGCTCAGTCCCATTCGCTTGAATGGCCCAGAGCTACACTGAATTTTTAATACCAGGCACAGCCACTACTAAAAGTACTGATTTGTGCCAAATTCAGAGAGCTGAACAGCAGGGTTGTCAAGAGTCAGAGCTCTACTAATTAAACCCTATAAGTACCAGGCTCATTTTAGTTTTTAACTCCCCACATTCCAATAGCCCAAAATTTTCTGCTCACATTGCCATATGTGGGTTTATTTTTTTGCAAAATAAATTGTATCCCTTAAAGGGCATCTGTCAGCAGGTTTGCACCTATGAAACTGGCTGACCTGTTACATGTGCACTTGGCGGCTGAAGGCATCTGTTGGTCCCATGTTCATATGTGCCCGCATGGCTGAGAAAAATGATGTTTTAATATATGCAAATGAGGTGTAATGGCAATGCCCCAGTTGCTCCTAGAGGCTCATTTGCATATATTAAAACATAATTTTTCTCAGCAATGAGGGCACATATGAACAGGGGACCAACACAGATGCCTTCAGCTACCATGCAACAGGTCAGACAGATTCATACTAAAAAATCTACTGATAGATGCCCTTTAAGAGGGCCATTTAATTAACCATGTCTTGTGTTGGAAAACAGGAAAAAAAAAATAATCTTTGTATGTGTGACGAATACCGCACCTCGCTGCGCCGGACGTCAAATACGTAGATCCAGCGAGATACGGTATTGTCACTGGTTACCAAGACGTGATGTTACGCTGTCCCTAAGGAGCAGGTAAGGTCAGCTTGGTACAGGGTTCACAGACACATCCTGTCCACATGGACACAGAGAGCAAACAAGCTGAGGGAGCCTTTTCACTGCCCCAGTGCAACAGCGCTTCCTCAGCCTGGGTAGACTGCCACCAGTTTATTGTTTGATATAAGCCCGGTCTGCTAATGGTATTATATAGGGCAAGAAACCAACCCGCGGTAGCATGTTACTAGGCCGAAACACGGACGTTGGGATTCGTGATCGAGATACAATACAGCACAAGATTAAATTATATATTTAATCCCTTTAAGGGCTCACTAGAAATAACACTATACACACGAAAAATATATACAGTTGTCTGAAATTACAAATACAGATGATAGGCTACAACCAGGGTTAAGCAGAACAAAAGTCAGTTTAACAGGTATATGAGTCCTTTGAGTTGTGATGAGTTCTTAGCTGTAGTCACATGGGAGGCAGTGATGTCCGCAGTTTGCAGGTCCCTCTAAACACATGGCACGATGTGACCTCCCTTCAGAGAAAAAACCCACCTGCACAAGCCTTTTGACCTGTAGCCGGCCCCTCCTGGCTTCTGGGAGGAGTCCACTCCCCCTCTTCTGAGGCTGTTAATAAATGAGTCACAAAACCAATTAGGGCTCATGGCTGCAGACCAGAATGTCGCAGGGAGGTGGTTCTGGGACCAATGATGCCGCCTGGGTTCCGGCTCCCAGTAGAGTCCAAGAGTCCTACCGTTATTTGGTTTCTCCTGGGGATATATGTATATATCCCCTCCCTGGCATCCCAACACCAAACTATGACCACAGGCCTGTTCATCGTGGCCACAGGGACACAAATATGTATCTGGTTTATGCCTGTGATGGACGAGCGATTCATAATTCCTTATGAATCGCCAGCTCCAATATGTCTGATAATTAGATTGAAGTGGTGAATGGCTTAGATCAGGCATGCTCAACCTGCGGCCCTCCAGCTGTTGCAAAACTACAACTCCCAGCATATCTGTAAAGAATAAATCAAGGCAACTGGACTTACTGTAGATTTCTTGAAAACGTTTTACTCGTTCTGCCAACAACTTTCTCAATTCTGAGTGACTGTACAAGAATTCTCTGGGAATAAATATGTAACCGAATCAACATCTGGTAATTATACCCAGCATGGGGGTCAGAGGTCATTATACCCAGCATGGGGTCAAAGGTGTTGAATCCATTATCCTAATTGGAGTCAGTAGGTGATAATGTGTATAATGACTTCTGACCCCATGCTGGGTATAGTCACTCAGAATTCAGAAAGCTCATTGGAAGAATGAAAAGAAAAGAAATTTACAGTAAAACCAGTTGCCTTGATTTATTATTTACAGATATACCATGACCTGGATAAATGAGAACCTTCACAGACATACAACTCCCAGCATGCCTGAACATCCTACAGCTATCAGCCTACAGCCGGGCATTGTGGGAGTTGTAGTTTTACAACAGCTGGAGGGCCGCAGGTTGAGCATGCCTGGCTTAGATTCCCTGCAGAGAGGTTTTTCCTGTTCCATTAGCTGGGTTCATGGCTGGCTGTATGGAGATGTAAGATGTAAACAAAGGTGGCCTGCTAGAAGTTCTCTGTCATTTAGCTGGGCTTTGAAGCAGGGCCCCCCTGTGGAGTTCACTACCTCTGCTATCTGACAGCAGATGGCTGGTGTGGGAACATGGCTGACATTAAATAATAATCTATATTCCTCACACCTGCCCTTTTATAGGGTGCTAGGGGCAGAAAATTCCTGTGTTTCCCCGTGCGCACATCTGCACCCTGTCTTGTGGTGAATGGCAAAGTGGTATGGCTGGAGCACAAGGCTCCCGCGTACTTCTTGACCAATGGAGTCACGCTCACTGAGCATGACACCGAGGCCAAATTACTGGCGTCAGTCGATACTATAAATGGCCGCGTTAAGTTGGCTGCCTATGGTACCGGGAAGCTGGAAAGGGCATCCTTCAGCGCCTGGAAGGCCGTCTCACAGTCGTTTGTCCAACTGACTGCAGAGGGCAGCTTCCTCCTGGTGCGGTCTGTCAGGGGCCGCGCCAGGCTACTATAGTTGGGTGCAAACCCCCTATAGTACCCGGCAGTGCCCAGGAAGGACATCACCTGGTTCTTGTCCCGGATGGTGAGCCAGGATGCGCTGGCATCCACTCTCCTGGGCTCCGGTCCCAAAGCTTCCCCGCCTACCCGGGGTCCCTCGCTGGCATTTTCCTGGCATAAGGGGCAAGCCTGTCTGGCAGATCTGCCTGAGCATCTGCGTCAGATGCTCTCTAGGATCCTCCCATGTAGGACCGAAGACGGCAATGACCTCCAGGTACGCAGCCACTTACCCTTCAAGTCGTTGGTGCGCGAGGTACGGGCCTTCCCATGCCGCCTGAAGCTTGTCCTAAGGTACGGGAACCAGTATCCACGCTTGCTGACCCACTTGGTGGGTCCTCTCACAAGCCTTCTGGTCTTACCCCGGCTTCTGGTTGGTCTGGGCCTGCCCCATACTGTCGTGCACCAACCGCGACAAGGCCTGCGCCTTTTCCTGGAAGCGCATGACACACTCTATGACCGACACCCCAGGGGTGGCTACCTCTCCTGTCCAGGCCTCTGTTTTAGCGGCCCCTGGGTATCTGGCCATCGGAATTTCATGCACAACCCACAAAAACTCTGCCCTGAACGGATAGGGTACCACAAATTGTCGGTCCCTAGGCCACGCCTGCGGTGAGCCCTGCTAAACCGTTTCCGGCACAACCGTCCTTGGTCCCAGACCGCCCTCTGGAGGTCTGAGTCCAAGGAAGGCCATGCCACCTGCTCCGTGAGAGCTTTCAAGCTGGCTCTAGCCCCTAACGCCACTTGAAACCCCTGGTGGGACATAGCCAGAATAGACAAGCCTGCCGCGTCCCCTGTCAGTTCTACTACCTGCCGGTCCCTAGGCCACTCCTCCGGTGAGCCCTGCTGGACCGTGTCCCGGTCCAGCCGTCCTTGGTCCCAGACTACCCGCTCGAGGTCTGAGTCCGAGGGAGGCTGTGCCGCCTGCTCCTTATATCATTCAGGCTGGCGTCAGCTACTAACGCCGCCTGAAACTCCTGGGCTGGCCGGCATAATGCACACAGAGCTACAGTATGGGGACTGGGTATTGCGGATGTGCTAGCGGCCATCTAGCAACCCATGTCCTCAGCTCTATACACAAAATCCTGGTGACAGGTTCCCTTTAAAGGGGGTTATCCAGCAATGGATAATGATGACTAATTCCCAGGCTCCTCATCAAGCATAGCACTATATATAGTATAGTGGCTGTGCTTGGTATTACAGCTCAGCCCCGTTCACTTCAGTGGGGCTAAGCTGCAACTAGGTCATGTTCCCGATGTACGGGGATGTGACAAGGCCTAGGTCTGACACCAGGGACCTGCACCGATCTGATATTGATGACCTATCCAGAGGACAGGTCATTAATATTAATTACTAGATAAGGCTTTTCTCACACTTCCAGCCGGGAAAGTCATTGCCAGACGCTGCCGGAATGCTGTTCAGGCCCATTTACTATAATGGGATCCAGCAAGTATGACGAAGAACGGACAAATACTGCTGAGCGGTATTCTCGGCATTGTATGCCGGCAGTGTGTGACAGGCCTAAGCCCTTTAACAGAGCCTGGAAGCCTTCACAGGGCCCCTAGCTGTCATAACAACCGATTGGAAACCTCCAATTTTGCTGCAAGGGGTTCTTATCACCGGGAGCCTATGTCTAACCCCTCAGATAGCACAGTCACTATTGACTGCAGAATCTGCAGGGTTAAATCACCATGCTCTGAGTCATATACATACAAAGAGCAGCATTCCTCCGACATCTGTGGACAATGCATGTCCTTTGTCATATGCCGCTGGAATAAGACGTCGTCAACAACCTCTAAATGGGATTTTCCAAGTATTTTTATTTTTTTTTACTGATGACCTATCTTCTGGATAGATCATCAGCATCTGATCGGCGGGGGTCCTACATCCTGGACCCAGTCAGCTGTTTGAGAAGACAGAGGCGCTCACAGTAGAACCGTCTTTTTGTAGGCCGTGTGATGACCAGCCCCATAGAAGTATGTGCAGCCGCTATACAATGTAAACTGAGAGAAGGCAGTGGAGCTACGGCAAGTAGCTGATCGGCAGTGGGTCCAAGGTATCGGACCCCATTAATCAGATACTGATGACATATCCTGAGGACAGGCCATCAGTACAAAAAACACTTGGAAAACCCTTTTAATGCAGTGTCCGGCATACATTTCAGTTATAATTTACACCTGTTTTCAATAAATTTGCTATTTTTTTTTAAACTGTGGAGAATGAGAAAAATAAATAGTTTGTGTACAAATTTTGAGATTTTATGCCAAAAATCCACAGGTCCACAGCCTTTGTATACGACCTCAATTTTATACATACGCATACATACATGTTGATCCAGGGAGTTAGTCTGATTGCCTGATTGGAGTCGGGAAGGAATTTTTATTCCCCTAAAGTGAGGAAAATTGGCTTCTACCTCACAGGGTTTTTTTGCCTTCCTCTGGATCAACTTGCAGGATGACAGGCCGAACTGGATGGACAAATGTCTTTTTTCGGCCTTATGTACTATGTTACATACATAGCCCTGCAACACAGCAGGCACATGTATATACACACAGCATTTACACACACTGCAGCTCCACTACACACACAGCTCTACTACAGTGACATTTACACACACTGCAGCTCCACTACACACACACAGATCTGCTACAGTGACATTTACACACACTGCAGCTCCACTACACACACACAGCTCTGATACAGAGACATTTACACACACTACAGCTCCACTACACACACACACCGCTCTGCTACAGTGACATTTACACACACTGCAGCTCCACTACACACACACAGCTCTGCTACAGAGACATTTACACACACTGCAGCTCCACTACACACACACACACACACACCGCTCTGCTACAGTGACATTTACACACACTGCAGCTCCACTACACACACACAGCTCTGCTACAGAGACATTTACACACACTGCAGCTCCACTACACACACACAGCAGCTCCACTACACACACACAGCTCTGCTACAGTGACATTTACACACACTGCAGCTCCACTACACACACAGCTCTGCTACAGTGACATTTACACACACTGCAGCTCCACTACACACACACAGCTCTGATACAGAGACATTTACACACACTACAGCTCCACTACACACACACACACACACACACACACCGCTCTGCTACAGTGACATTTACACACACTGCAGCTCCACTACACACACACAGCTCTGATACAGAGACATTTACACACACCAGCTCCACTACACACACACACAGCTTTGCTACAGTGACATTTACACACACCAGCTCCACTACACACACACAGCTCTGATACAGAGACATTTACACACACCAGCTCCACTACACACACACAGCTCCACTACACACACACAGCTCTGCTACAGTGACATTTACACACACTGCAGCTCCACTACACACACACAGCTCTGCTACAGTGACATTTACACACACTGCAGCTCCACTACACACACAGCTCTACTACAGTGACATTTACACACACTGCAGCTCCACTACACACACACACAGATCTGCTACAGTGACATTTACACACACTGCAGCTTTACTACACACACAGCTCTGCTACAGTGACATTTACACACACTGCAGCACCACTACACACACACAGCTCTGCTACAGAGACATTTACACACACACTCTGGCTCCACTACACATAAACAGCTCTGCTACAGAGACATTTACACACACTCCGGCTCTGCTACAGAGACATTTACACACTTGGGCTCCACTACACCCACAAAAATCTACTTCAGTCAGAAAGCACAACACTGGAGCTCGCTCTCCCTGCGCACTCAGCGCCGCCTCCTCCCACACACCTGACTGATCACGTGCTCCTGACGTCATGGACGGACCCCGGCTGTCATGTGACTGGGCTCTTCCTTGTCATGGCTGACACGCAGGGACTGGCTGGCTCTCCAGATCAGGTTAGCAGATCCCTCCCGTTATACGTCTCCGTGTATCGCTGTGTATATCCGGGTGTAGCCGTCAGACTCTTCTCCTGTGTATGGCTGATGCAGACATGTAGCACACTGGTCACTGTGGATCTTCTCACCACCAGAGCTGCAGACATAATGGGGCACAGTTATCAGTAAGGTCACTCACTGGCAGTGTGGCACAGCTGGTGAGAACTGTGATAATACCAGTGCCAGCTGCAGATTTTCTGGAAAAGTACAAATTCTCATTTCTGAGGAGTATTTGGAGGACGCGCTGAATGGCAGATTTATTGGCCATGACTTCTGCTGCTGATACAGCCCTGTGAGGGCCTGTTTAATGCTGGGCGAATTGTATTTTTAGTGACACCATTTTGTTCATTTTTTATTATAATTTTTGGGGTGGTAATGGGAAAGAAGCAGTTTTGCCGTTGTTTTTTTGCACTTTCAATTCACGGTGTTCGTTGTGCGATATAACTAGCGGGGGCGATATAACTAGGTGGGAGCTTATGACATGGCCCCACATTGTTGGCGGGTCCAACTTGACATAAGGTGGGGCAATACAAATGGACCACAAATAGGCAGGGACCACAGAAGTAGGCGGGGCCAGCAATACCGTAATGCAGCACAACATAACGCCACAGCAAAACCAAGTACCATAGTGCAGCATCACCGTACTGAGGACAGTGATACAGTTACATTCAGGAGGGCACCTCGCTCCTACCATTAAAGGGGGTTACCCAACCCCTATAATGCCCCCCAAAATGCCTGGGCCCCTCATATAGATTATTCTTACCTCGCTCTCTGGCACCCGTGTCGCTCCTGATCCCTGCACGGCCGCCGCTGTTACAGATGCTACTGTGACCTCCGATGCCAGCTCTGACCTCTCGGGATTAGATGCTGAAACACCAATTTTACATAGTGACCAATCACCCATATTGATGGGCTATATATATATATATATATATATATATATACCTATACGTGGGATAGGTCATTAATACCTGATCTGTGAGGGTCTGACACCCGGCACATTCACCATTGACTGTTTGAAGAGGCTGTGGTGCTCCGGTGAGCGCTGCGGCCCCTTCCTAGGTCACAGAATAGGCCTGAACTACAGTACACTGCCACTGTACAATGTGTCATACTGTGCTTGGTATGCCGTGAGGAGGATCAATCTAATTGCTTGTTCTAAGCAACTATAACCGCTTTCCTCTGCACATCTCCACCATAGTGAGCTGCAGTACCTGAGAACAGCCACTACAGACGGTATGGCGCTGTGGTGTTCCGGCTCTGTCATTGTTTACTGGTGCCACTCATAGCTGATTGGTGGAGGTGCTGGGTGTGGATTTAATTTTGATGACCTTAATTTTTATTTTATTTTTTTAGGAATCTGGTGCAAGGTCTGCAATACGTTTTTTCGTGCTGGCAGTTTTACATGTGTGCTGTGTGTCCTGATAATGAGCAACAAGAGTATGACTATGATAAAAGGGAGCACCAGATACATTTGGCTTCGGGAGTAGTCACATCACCGTTATTTTTACGTTCTTCTGATCCGTCAGAAGAACAGAAAAAAAAACATGAATCCTGTAAAAAAAACAAAAAAAAAACAGGTTCTGTAAAAAATAATTGATCCTGTCCATCAGGTATGCACAGCTGGCATCCATTTTTTACATTCCCGCATGAAAGCCATCTTTTAGACGCATGCAGTTTTTTTTTCCGTCTAAAAAATGGATCTCAGGCGCAAATGGCTAAAACTGATGCCAGATGTCCATAACTGATGCACAGGATCTATTTATTTTTTATTTTTTATAAAGGATCCGTCTTTTTCCAGAATCAGTTTTTAAAAAAAAAAAGAACGGAAAGTGAAACTATGATGTATACTATCCCTTAGGCCCCTTTCACACGGGCGAGTATTCCGTGCGAATGCGATGCGTGAGTTGAACGCATTGCACCTGCACTGAATCCGGACCCATTCATTTCTATGGGGCTGTGCACACGAGCGGGGATTTTCATGCATCACGCGACGCAGGCCCCATAGAAGTGAATGGGAAGCATGAAAATCGCATAGCATCCGCAAGCAAGTGCGGATACGGTGCGATTTTCACGCACGGTTGCTAGGAGACGATCGGGATGGAGACCCGATCATTATTATTTTCCCTTATAACATGGTTATAAGGGAAAATAATAGCATTCTGAATACAGAATGCATAGTAAAAGAGCGCTAGAAGGGTTAAAAAAATAAATAAAAATAATTTAACTCACCTTAGTCCACTTGATCGCGAAGCCCGGCATCTCCTTGTGTCTCCTTTGTTGAATAGGACCTGTGGTGAGCATTAAATACAGGTAAAGGACCTTTGATGACATCACTCCGGTCATCACATGGTACGTCACGTGATCTTTTACCATGGTGATTCATGGTGATAGATCATCAGTAATAAAAAGGCAAACAACCCTTTTAAAGAAACTCTCCCGCAAAAAATAAAATAATCTCTGACCTGTTAGAAATGTACATGATGTAAACTGTAGTGAATTTTCTTACCAGAGACTGTATTTCTGAGTCATAACCTCCCTTCTGATGCTCAGCTGTGTCATGTGACCAACACTCTGACTCTCCAAATCTTATGTGTGGACAGGAAGTGACTTTCTCTGTGTATTCCTATGGGAGCCTCAATGTCAGTCTCATAGGAATGAATAGAGAAATTGACTTCCTCCTGTGTCAGTTGGAGATCAGAGCGTTGGTCACATGACACAGCTGAAGATCAGAAGGGAGGTTATAGCTCACAACTGCAGTCACCAGTAAGATTACCTTCACTACAGTTTACATTATGTACATTTCTAATTGGCGAGAGAATAATGATTTTTGTAGGAGTGCTTGTTTAAAGGGATATTCCCATCTCATCAATGTAAGATAACATGGTTTATATTAAGATATTTATTTTTGAAAATACCATGATTTTTCAAAACTGTACAGTTCTTTAGATCTTCCTCCTTGCCACTCCATATGCCCATAAGTGTTTTTGTCCGTCACCTACCGTATGGTCCAGCAGCAGTGGCCATGTGTACACTTCCTGCCACCTCTGTACAAGAGTGTAGGGTGGCTCCTGTTCTATGCCTGGCTCTCCCTCTGTATGGACGAGCATGGGCCCCTTGCATGACAGAAGGGGGCTTACCACCCACAAATGCTCTGGATCCTAGGAGCGTGAAGGGGCAAAATAACATTAGCAAAGCAAACTCTTCATAAGGAAATTGATTTGTCCACATTAATGACGTTTATTTTTGTAACGATGGAGCCTGTCGGGATTTCATGCTGCTTGTCATTCGGGTGACATGAATCTCCTGACTGCTGGCACTAGTGAATGTGCCCCTATATCGGTGTGCTTCCCAGAGACCTCCGGGGAAGAAGGCTTCATAGGTCGCACATGGACGTCTGACCAGAAGCTGTCCCGTGACCCCCTCCATGGCTTTGTGGGAGCGCAATGGCTTTTTGCCATTGTTTCCCGAAATATTTGCTTATCTTTATGAATGTGTATCATCTTTAAAGGGAGTCTTTCACCTAAAATGACCATTATACACCACAAACATCATGATATCCATTACATTCCCCATATTATAATCTTACCTTTCATATTGCTGTCCGTCGCCTATTCTCTCTTAAAAACGCTTTTAATCCATATGCTAATTAGGTTCTGAAGGTGCCCAGGGGCGGCGTTTATGCGGCCGGTGCCCAGGCTCCACGGCGCTGTTCAAATCAAACCCCTCCCCTTTCACCCCTCTGGCCCGCCCTCGGTTCTTGAGATACCATCCTCCAGTCAATGACAGATCCGGCGCCTGCGCACTCCATTACCCACTAGGGCAGAGGCAGCAGAGCGTTTAATGCGCATGCGCCGGCCCGTACATCCCGATATTTTGGCAGTTTACTTCCGCCGGCTAGATCAGGCCGGCGCATGCGGATTAAACGCTCTGCTGCCTCTGCCCTAGTGGGTAATGGAGTGCGCAGGCGCCGGATCTGTCATTGACTGGAGGATGGTATCTGGTCATGCCACAGCATCTCAATCGGGTTGAGGTCAGGACTCTGACTGGGCCACTCCAGAAGGCGTATTTTCTTCTGTTTAAGCCATTCTGTTGTTGATTTTCTTCTATGCTTTGGGTCGTTGTCCTGTTGCAACACCCATCTTCTGTTGAGCTTCAGCTGGTGGACAGAACTCCCTCAGTACGCCTGCGCCGATGACCTCAAAGAAAGAGAAGACGTCATTGGCACAGGTGCACTGAGGGAGTGCTGAAGAGACGAGCCTCCTCATCTCAGAGCGCCTGCGCAGAATGAACACAGGCGCGCGATTTTTGAAATGCTGACAGGTTTGGCCGGAGGAGGAGATCGCGGCTGGCCTTGTCAATCAACAGGACGAGGGGGCGTTTTTTTGCGGCGGCTACCAGCAAGTAGACGCCCTACTTGATGGTAGAGACCTAATTTACATATTATAAAAGTTCGTTTTTAGAAGAAACTGCTGAAGGAAAGTAAGTAAGAGCATTATATTTTCATATATCGCAGTATAAGGAATTTAACTAGCCCCCCCCCAAAAAAAATGACTTTAGTGGGGTGACAGAAGCCCTTTAAGTTCTCCTGCAAAAGGTCTTGATAAACTTGGGAATTAATTTTTCCTTCAATGATTCCAATCTGTCCAGGCCCTGATGCAGCAAAGCAGCCCCAAACCATGAGGCCCCCACCACCATACTTCACAGTTGGGATGAGGTTTTGATGTTGGTGTTCTGTGCCTCTTTTTCTCCACACATAGTGTTGGGTGTTTTTTCCAAACAACTCAACTTTGGTTTCAGCTGTCCACAGAATATTTTGCCAGTACTGCTGTGGAACATCCAGGTAATCTTGTGCAAACTGTAAACGTGCAGCAATGTTTTTTTTGGACAGCAGTGGCTTCCTCTGTGGTATCCTCCCATGAAATCCATTTTTCTTTAGTGTTTTACGTATCGTAGATTTGCTAACAGGGATGTTAGCATATGCCAGAGACTTTTGTAAGTCTTTAGCTGACACTCTAGGATTCTTCTTCACCTCATTGAGCAGTCTGCGCTGTGCTCTTGCTGTCATCTTTACAGTACGGCCACTCCTAAGGAGATTAGCAGCAGTGCTGAACTTTCTCCATTTATAGACAATTTGTCTTACCGTGGACTGATGAACAGCAAGGCTTTTGGATACTTTTATAACCTTTTCCAGCTTTATGAAAGTCAACAATTCTTAATCGTAGGTCTTCTGAGAGCTCTTTTGTGCGAGGCATCATTCACATCAGGCAATGCTTCTTGTGAAAAGCAAACCCAGAGTGTGTGTTTTTTATAGGGCAGGGCAGCTGTAACCAACACCTCCAATCTCATCTCATTGATTGGACTCCAGGTGACTGACACCTCACTCCAATTAGCTGTTGGAGATGTCATTAGTCTAGGGGTTCACATACTTTTTCCACCTGCACTGTGAATGTTTACATGGTGTGTTCAATAAAAACATGGTAACATTTAATTCTTTGTGTGTTATTACTTTAAGCAGACTGATTGTCTATTGTTGTGACTTAGATGAAGATCAGATCACATTTTATGACCAATTTGTGCAGAAATCCATATAATTCCAAAGGGTTCACATACTTTTTCTTGCAACTTTATGTGTCATAATGCATACTTGTTTGCATCAGTTTACACTTTTTAACCGCCCCAGGACCGCCGTAAGCAGCATCGCGTCCTGGCGACGGCCCTGTTATTCCTCCTGGACGCGCTGGTGCGTCCTCTCGCGAGAGGTGAGATTTCCTGTGAACGCGCGCACACAGGCGCGCGCGTTCACAGGATCGGCCGATAAGCGAGTGGCTCTACAGCCTGCCAGCGGCGATCGTTCGCTGGCAGGCTGTAGATGCGATTTTTATTTTATTTTTTTCACTACACTACACTACACTACACCCCCCCCCCCCTGTCACTTATTAACCCCTCATCACCCAATATAGACTCCCTGATCACCCCCCTGTTAGGCTCCATTCAGATGTCCGTATGTGTTTTACGGATCCACGCATCCATGGATCGGATCCGAAAAATACATACGGACGTCTGAATGGAGCCTTACAGGGGGGTGATCAATGACAGGGGGGTGATCATGCCATATACACTCCCTGATCACCCCCTGTCATTGATCACCCCCCTGTAAGGCTCCATTCAGAGGTCCGTATGTGTTTTACGAATCCACGCATCCATGGATCGTATCCGCAAAACACATACGGACGTCTTAATGGAGCCTTACAGGGGGGTGATCAATGACGGGGGTGATCACCCCATATAGACTCCCTGATCACTTCCCTGTCATTGACCACCCCCCTGTAAGGCTCCATTCAGACATCTGTGTGTGTTTTACGGATCCACGGATCCATGGATTGGATCCGCAAAACGCATACGGACGTCTGAATGGAGCCTGACAGGGGGGTGATCAGGGAGTCTATATGGGGTGATCACCCACCTGTCATTGATCACCCCCTGTAAGGCTCCATTCAGACGTCCGTATGTGTTTTGCGGATCCGATCCATGGATCCGCAAAACACATACGGACCTCTGAATGGAGCCTTACAGGGGGGTGATCAGGGAGTCTATATGGGGTGATCACCCCCCTGTCATTGATCACCCCCCTGTAAGGCTCCATTCAGAGGTCCGTATGTGTTTTGCGGATCCGATCCATGGATCCGCAAAACACATACGGACCTCTGAATGGAGCCTGACAGGGGGGTGATCAGGGAGTCTATATGGGGTGATCACCCCCCTGTCATTGATCACCCCTCTGTAAGGCTCCATTCAGATGTCCGTATGTGTTTTGCAGATCCGTGGACACTGCGGATCCGCAAAACACATACGGACGTCTGAATGGAGCCTTACAGGGGGGTGATCAATGACAGGGTGCAGATCACCCCATATAGACTCCTTGATCACCCCCCTGTCATTGATCACCCCCCTGTAAAGCTCCATTCAGACATTTTTTTTGGCACAAGTTAGCGGAAATTGATTTTTATTTTTATTTATTTTTTCCTCATATTCCACTAACTTGTGTCAAAAAATAAAATCTCACATGAACTCGCCATACCCCTCAGGGAATCCAAATGCTCCCTCACGCTTTAGGGCCCCTAAAATGCCAGGACAGTATAAATACCCCACATGTGACCCCATTTCTGAAAGAAGACACCCCAAGGTATTCCGTGAGGGGCATATTGAGTCCATGAAAGATTGACATTTTTGTCCCAAGTTAGCGGAAAGGGAGACTTTGTGAGAAAAAACAAAAAAAAATCTATTTCCGCTAACTTGTGCCCAAAAAAAAAAAATTCTATGAATTCACCATGCCCCTCATTGAATACATTGGGGTGTCTTCTTTCCAAAATGGGGTCACATGTGGGGTATTTATACTGCCCTGGCATTTTAGGGGCCCTAAAGTGTGAGAAGAAGTCTGGAATCCAAATGTCTAAAAATGCCCTCCTAAAAGGAATTTGGGCCCCTTTGCGCATCTAGGCTGCAAAAAAGTGTCACACATGTGGTATCGCCGTACTCAGGAGAAGTTGGGGAATGTGTTTTGGGATGTCATTTTACATATACCCATGCTGGATGAGATAAATATCTTGGTCAAATGCCAACTTTGTATAAAAAAATGGGAAAAGTTGTCTTTTGCCGAGATATTTCTCTCACCCAGCATGGGTATATGTAAAATGACACCCCAAAACACATTCCCCAACTTCTCCTGAGTATGGCGAAACCACATGTGTGACACTTTTTTGCAGCCTAGGTGGGCAAATTCACAGGGCATTTTTTACAGATTTTGATTTCAAACTACTTCGCACACATATGGGCCCCTAAAATGACAGGGCAGTATAACTACCCTACAAGTGACCCCATTTTGGAAAGAAGACACCCCAAGGTATTTCTTGATGGGCATAGTGAGTTCATGGAAGTTTTTATTTTTGGTCACAAGTTAGTGGAATATGAGACTTTGTAAGGAAAAAAAAAAAGAATAAAAAAATTCATCATTTTCCGCTAACTTGTGACAAAAAATAAAAAGTTCTATGAACTCACTATGCCCATCAGCGAATACCTTAGGGTGTCTACTGTCCGAAATGGGGTCATTTGTGCGGGTTTTCTACTGTCTGGGCATTGTAGAACCTCGGACTTATTCACTTGAATGGGTCCGCAATCCGGATGATACATTGCGGAGGTACTGCAGAGTGCTTCTGTGGCATTTCAGTCCATGCCTCTGCACTGCAAAAAAATAGAACATTTTCTACTTTTTGCGGTGCAGACGGATCACGGACCCATTCAAGTTAAATGGGTCTGCATCCGTCCGCACCAGCCACAAGGAAGGTTCCCGTACGTTGGAGATCGCAATTTGAGGTCGTGTGCATGAGCCCTTGGGAGCATTTTAGCATGACATTATTTTTTATATTTTTTTGGCTGCTTATTTCTCCCTTACTTGGGGATGACATATTCCTGAAATGCACTGCGGAGTTGATCTGCTAAGACCCAGCAGCTCTTGCAGTTTCCTGGGACCCCAGTAGTCACATGATCGCTAGACCGGTACACAAAGGGGCATTGACACATTGAGTACTGTGCATACATCAGCGGGAAGGCATGGAAGGCTCTCTATACTGAGCCCCGCTATCATTGACAACAGCCCCTCCGCTCCTGCAATGTGCAGTGTAGCTGCCATCTCTGTGAGGATGTTCAGGAACATTGAAGCAGGCATAATAAGGGCCCTTGTACACGACCGTATGCGACATACGGTCCGTGAGCTGGTCATGTGTCCCGGAGCGGCATTGATCGTGCACACGGTAGCACACAGCATCATAGATTACAATGATGCTGTGCACGTCGAGTCGCCCGCGATGGTATCATTCTGCACTCCTAAGATCATATGAGTTTATACCTATTAGTTGGGTAACTTCATGACCCAATTTCGTGTCAGAATTTTGGTGCGTGATTTTATTTTTTTGTCTTAAGCCGCAACCCTTTCCTATAGACCAGTGATGGTTAAAGGGATTCTGTGATCAGATTTAACCCCTCTAACCTAAACATATGCTCATGTCAAGACTAATAAGAAGAATCCTACGCTGGCCTTATTAAACCTCACTGTGGCTCTATTTGCCCAAAAAACAGGTTTTTATAAACTGTCAATCAGTTACTTAACCACCTCAGCCCCCCTAGCTTAAACTCCCTTAATGACCAGACCACTTTTTACAATTCTGCACTACACTACTTTCACCGTTTATCGCTCGGTCATGCAACTTACCACCCAAATGAATTTTACCTCCTTTTCTTCTCACTAATAAAGCTTTCATTTGGTGGTATTTTATTGCTGCTGACATTTTTACTTTTTGTGATATTAATCAAAAATGACCGAAATTATTGCAAAAAAATGACATTTTTGACTTTCTGTTGTAACATTTTTCAAATAAAAGTACATTTCTATATAAATTTTTCTCTAAATTTATTGTTCTACATGTCTTTGATAAAAAAAAATGCAATAAGTGAATTTTTATTGGTTTGGGTAAAAGTTATAGTGTTTACAAACTATGGTGCAAAAAAATTAATTTACGCACTTTGACTTTCTGAGCACCTGTCATGTTTCCTGAGGTTCTACAATGCCCAGACAGTAGAAACACCACGCAAATGACTCCATTTCGGAAAGTAGACAGCCTAAGGCCTCTTTCACACGGGCGTGATGTTTTTTGCCCGGATAAGAGGCGGCTGCGTTGCGGGAAAATGCGTTTTGCACTCGCATGAGAAAAATCGCGCATGTTTGGTACCCAAACCCGAACTGCTTCACAGAAGTTCGGGCTTGGGATTGATGTTCTGAAGATTGTATTATTTTCCCTTATAACATGGTTATAAGGGAAAATAATAGCATTCTGAATACAGAATGCATAGTATAATAGTGATGGAGGGGTTAAAAAAAAAAAAAAGTTAACTCACCTTATCCTCTTGATCGCGTAGTTCCCGGTCTCTTCTTTACTAGCTGTGGGCTAAATGACCTGTGGTGACGTCAGATCACATGCTCCAATCACATGTTCCATCACCGTGGTGATGGAGCATGAGATCTGACATCACCACAGGTCCTTTAGCCCACAGCTAGTAAAGAAGAGACCGGGAACTACGCGATCAAGAGGATAAGGTGAGTTAACTTTTTTATTTTTTTAACCCCTCCAGCACTATTATACTATGCATTCTGTATTCAGAATGCTATTATTTTCCCTTATAACCATGTTATAAGGGAAAATAATACAGTGAATAGACTGTCACCTAGAACCCATGCGTGGAAATCACACCGCATCCGCACTTGCTTGTGGATGCTTGTGATTTTCACGCAACCCCATTCATTTCTATGGGGCCTGCGTTACGTGAAAAACACAGAATATAGAACATGCTGCGATTTTGTGATGCGTAAAAAATCACCGCTCATGTGAACAGCCCCATAGAAATGAATGGGTCATGATTCAGTGCGGGTGTAATGCGTTCAACTCGCGCATCGCACCCGCGTGGAATACTCGCCCGTGTGAAAGGGGCCTAAGGCAGGCATGCTCAACCTGCGGCCCTCCAGCTGTTGTAAAACTACAACTCCCTCAATGCCCAGCTGTAGGCTGTTCGGGCATGCTGGGAGTTGTAGTTTTGCAACAGCTGGAGGGCCGCAGGTTGAGCATGACTGCCCTAAGGTATTCGCTGATGGGCATAGTGAGTTCATGGAAGTTTTTATTTTTTGTCACAAGTTAGTGGAAATGGAATCTTTTTTTTTTATTTAATTTTTTTTTTTTTTTTTACAAAGTCTCATATTCCACTAACTTGTGACAAAAAATAAAATTTTACATGAACTCACCATACCCCTCACGGAATACCTTGAGGTGTCTTCTTTCTAAAATGGGGTCACTTGTGGGGTATTTATACTGCACTTGCATTTTAGGGGCCCTAAAGCGTGAGAAGTAGTTTGGAATCCAAATGCGTAAAAATGCCCTGTGAAATCCTAAAAGTACTCATTGGAATTTGGGTCCCTTTGCACACCTAGGCTGCAAAAAAGTGTCACACATGTGGTATCGCCGTACTCAGAAGAAGTAGGGCAATGTGTTTCGGGGTGTATTTTTACATATACCCATGCTGGGTGAGATAAATATATAGATATTTCTCTCGCCCAGCATGGGACACTTTTTTTGCAGCCTAGGTGCGCAAAGGGGCCCAAATTCCAATGAGTACCTTTTAGGAGGGCATTTTTAGGCATTTGGATTCCAGACTTCTTCTCGCGCTTTAGGGCCCCTAAAATGCCAGGGCAGTATAAATACCCCACATGTGACCCCATTTTGGAAAGAAGACACCCCAAGGTATTCCGTGAGGGGCATGGCGAGTTCATAGTAGTTTTGTTTTTGGCACAAGTTAGCGGAAATTTGAGATTTTTTATTTTTTTTCGTTCAGCCTCTGGGCTGAAAGAAAAAATGAACGGCACAGATTTCTTCATTCGCATCGATCAATGTGGATGAAAAAATCTCTGCCAAAAAATGTGCAAAAAAAAAAAGAGGGGAAAGGCGTCTGCCAGGACATAGGAGCTCCGGCCAACATCCATACCCACTTAGCTCGTATGCCCTGGCAAACCCGATTTCTCCATTCACATCAATCGATGTGGATGAATAAATCATTGCCGGAATTTTTTTATTAATTTTTTATACAAAGTGTTTGCCAAAGCATATGAACACCGCCCTTCAGCTCATAAGCATCGGCAAACATATCTTTTTTTACTGCAGAGGAGAAATCTCGTCTTGCAGCGCCGCATACACCGACTTGTGTGCAATCTGACAGCAGCCCAATGCTTCTGTCAGAATGCACATCAGTGCTGCAGCTGCTTGATTGCTTGGTACACCTAGAAGGTAAAAAAAAAAAAAAAAAGCGAAGTACAGGAAGCTGCTGCTTCCTGTACCACTGATGTATTTTTATCGCCGCAGCACTTGTGTAGTGATTGCGCAGTGATAAAAAAAAAAAAATTGTCACTGGGGCGGGCGTGGGTGAACGCACGTGTGGGCGACCGATCAGGCCTGAAAGTCCCCCCAATATTGCACATTTTGGTGTGCTCTTGCCTCGTCATGTGTTTTTCGTTAGTGCATCCTATGCTTTTATTCAGCATTATTATCGGCCCAGCTTTTAAATGTAATGGACCACATTATCTAATAGGACAAGTACCCATCAATTTTTTGCGCTAATGCACTTTATCTGACATATTTCTCTATTGAAAGATCCTGAATAGCCTTTGCAATACACCGAAAGCAAGTTCCACACCTTTCCTTATCCATTTATTGTGCGGTTTAACCCCTTAGTGACCACTAATACGCCTTTTTACTGATGTAAACAAAGGGGGTTTTACTAAACAGCTGGCTTTAATCAATCATTACATGTTCCCAAAATTGTGCATTGAAAACTATAGATTGTCCTGCAAAAAAATAAGACCTCATACAAGTATTGATGAAAAAACAAAAAAGTTAGACCTCTTGGAATGCGATTTTAAAAAAATGTGCTTGGTCACTAAGGGGTGTTTACTGTACATTCGTAGATTTTGGAAGTGGAGAAAAATGTAGAAGAAACGTCTTTTTTATGTGGTTAGTCTGAAGCCTCGTCTCTAGTGACACGTAGATTTCAGGCCTCTTTATTGGCTTGACTTTCCTAATAGTTTTGTTTCAAAATGAGCTATTGTGTGTTTTACGGCAGCAGGAGATGTGACGGCGTTTGTGTTGCTGAAACATTTTGTTCTTCGGAGCAAACTTACAATGACCAGACCAAAATAATGACAGGTGCCTGACAATTGTTGACTTTGACTGCCAATCTGATGCAACCTGAGGCTTAGGTTCCATTCACACGTCCACAACTGTTTTACGGTCCGCAAAACACAGACACCGGCCATGTGTGTTCCGCATTTTGCGGACCGCACATGGTCGGCACTGTAAATGAAATGCCTTTTCTTGTCTATGCCTGCAGACAAGAATAGGACATGTTCTATTTTTTTGCTGGGCCGTGGAACGGAAGTGCGGATGCGGACAGCATACTGTGTGTTGTCCACATCTTTTGCGGCCTTATTGAAAATAAAATGGGTCCGCAGCCTTTCCGCAAAATTTCAAAACAGATGCGGACCCATTTTGCGGACGTGTGAATGGACCCTAAGAGGGGTTAGCCGTCAGTTCATGTGTCCTCATGTCCTGGGCCAGCTCTGCACTCCGCAGTGTAATTAGGCACCTGGCTCTCTCTGTTTCATGTGCCGTTCTATGTGCACATGATCCTGACCTGGCTACAACCCACAATGTACGCAAGTTGGGCCTACGCAGACAGCTGACCGCTCCTCGCTCACAGCACCTGAAGCTACCTGACTGCACAAGTCTTGGGGTCTGATCTGAGGTCTGATAAAAAAATATTTTTATTTTATTTTTCCTCCTCTAAAACGTTGGTGCGTCTTATGGTTAGGTGCTCCTTATAGAGCAAATAATACAGTAAAAAATGCCATTTAACTCTCCTCAAGTAGTGTCACTTAGGCTATGTTGCATTTTTTTCACACCTACACAATATATAATCTATAATCATCCATAACCATAACATTACCAAGTTACCAGAATAACTTTGACTCGTTCACATGTGGACTACACAAATCCTCTGAAAGCGTCCTGTGGTATCTGCCACCAAGATGTTAGCAGGTCTTTTATGTCCTTGTCTTGTATGTGGGTTTCCATGGAACACAAACTGTTGTCAAGTTCCTCAAACCATTTCTGAACTATTTTTGCTACAAGACAGGGCACATTGTCCTGCTGAAATAGGCCACTGCTATTAGGGAATGGCATAAAGACAGGTACTTGTCTGCATAATCTTTGGGTAGGTGCAATGTGTAAAAGTAACATCCACATGAATTCCAGGACTAAAGGTTTCCCAGAGCATCACACTAGGTTTGCTGGCTTGCCATCTTTCCATATTCCATGCCGGTGCTCTCCCTTCTTCAGTTAAGTGACACACACACAGCGCCATCTACATAATGTCGAAACAAAACCATGATTCATTAGACAAGACAATGTGTTTCCATTGCTCTGTGGTCCAGTTGTGACGTTCAGATGCCCATTTCATGCTCTCAGTATGCAGTCGTTAGTATCTGCATAAAGTCCAAAGAGGGACAATCTTCATTATACCTGAAATCACACCCTTAATCTTTATCATTCCCCCAATCTTCATCAGACCTCATATCAGACCCCCACTCTTCATCAGACCTCATATCAGACCCCCCAATCTTCATCAGACCTCATATCAGACCCCCCAATCTTCATCAGACCTCATATCAGACCCCCCAATCTTCATTAGACCTCAGATCAGACCCCCCAATCTTCACCAGGCCCCCGCATCAGATCAGACCTCATATCAGATCCCCAATCTTCATCAGACTTCAAATTAGACCTCATATCAGACCCCCAATCTTTATAAGACCCCCAATCTTCATCAGAATTCAGATCAAACCCCCTAATCTTCATCAGGCCCCCAGTCTTCATCAGACCTCAGATCAGACCCCCAAATCTTCAGCATGCCCCCCAATCTTCATCAGACCTCAGATCAGATTCCCAATCTTTATCAGACCTTAGATCAAACCCCCCTGTGTTCATCAGACCACCTATCTTCATCAGACCTCAGACCCCCAAATCTTCATCATACTGCACCCTACTGAGCACTTCCATAATGGAAGCATTAGTTTGTATTTTCTTTATTAGATGCCAATTTACAAGTCACCCACTTTGGGGGGGGGGGGGAAGGTAAATCTCATAGATTGAAAAATACAATATTTGACATTGAATTGGATTCATATGTTGGTTGAGTTTATGTGAGTAACTCTTCTTTTTCTTGATCACTGCACGTTCATGCAGTTTTGTTTCTCAATAGGTAGGTCAAGAACTGCTTACACTCTCTGTCAGCATCTTGGTGTAACATTTTATTGCTCTTGATCACTATAAATAGCTTAAGTAAATCTTCATTTTGCTGACCTCTTGAAGAAGGCTGCAGATCAGCAAATTTTCTTTCAATGGATACATGAAGAATTATTGGTCACTTGCATCGTATAGTTTTATTATTTCAGAAAATGTGCCAGCCATTATGTTCAAAACATTTCCTATTGCTTTTGAGTCAGTAACCTTTCCTGACTATCTGATGGTTGAGACCGGGTGATTAGGTATAGATCAATAATTTTACCATCTGTTTATCGTGATAATGGTAACTGAAAAGCTTAAAGTATATCTCTTGTTTCAGGTAGTCTTTCAGGATAAGTTGCCATGTGTGTGTATAAAGAATAACACCATTTCTGGGCATAACATGACATGTATCTGGCATTTTTTGTGGTATTTATCTATGTAATCTGTCTGTACTTTTATTTTTTCTTAGCTAGTGGGAGGAGACTAGCTGGTACCATGTCTGCCATACATATGGCATGGAGAAACAGGAGATTCTGTTTCCTAAATCTCTGTAGCACACCTTCAGAAACAGCAGTAGTAATGGAGAACATTATGCAGCAGCAGTGAGCAGTTTAGATGTAAATCCAGCAGTTATATAAGACCAAAAATTCACTAACAAACAAGCTGCTGTCTCTCTGTTAGTCTCTCTTGCTCTGCTTGTCTGTAGCAGCTCCTCCATCCTTATCCCCCTCCTCACCTCGCCATAGACTTCTGTGTAATCTGAACCTTCAGTGAGCAGGCAGCTTGTCTTAAGTGAGTTGAGAATGATAAGAGAAGAGAGCATCTTTTTTCTGATAATATATATTGCAAAGTTTCTTTTAATCGCTGTTACTATTCATTTATGGGAAAAATAATTACCGTAAGCATCATTAATGCAGTTGGTTGTCACTTTGTGAGGTTTTAATAAAGCAGGTTATATACGTAGCATTTTTGTTACTCAAGCAACCTGTTAGTACAGTGCAGAACTATGTATGTTATTATCAGATTGGTAGATAACAAGTTGCAGTCCCCCCCCCCCCCTTGATCATCTGTTGGGGAGAGTTAACATACCTCCATAAACATAAGATAGTCGGCGCCTTCTGTTGACAAATTCCCTTTAACTTTGTCTTCCCACTTAAGAAATTTATAGCAAATTGCTAAGATAAACCATCACTGAGGGTAGATTCAACCACTGTGACCTCCACTGATGGCTACAATTGATAGTCAGTGGTGCTAAGAACTAGCTGCTCCTCTTCAGCCCCTGTTGGCTTCACTTACCTTTTATTTGGAGGCTCCTTGGTCATCACATTATAGTCAATTGCCAATGAGGGCTTTGACATTATAATAGTGATTGGCGGTTTTACAGCTGTTTGACACTCACTGATCAGTAGAACATTAATGGCTTATCCTAGAGATGTGTATTACATTTCTTAGGTGGACCATCCCGTTAAAGGGTGAGAATACAGTAGTATCTGTACTGAAAACAATGAACAACTAGAAGAAAACTGGAATAATCAGTTTCATTTAATTTTAGCTTTCCAAACAGATCTAGTCTTAAAAATCAGAAAGCGGATGTATAATTTTGGATTTGAAAATCGGCGCTGGGCGCCATTAAGATGTTACAATAAGAGTAAATAACTTTCTCGTCTCATACTAAAATTCCATGTTTTTCTTCTTTTTTTTTGTAGGAAACAATGTCTCATGAGGAATCCACAGAAGAATCCGAGGTGACTGCTTTCTAAATTTCAGTGTGTGACCTTCCTTTTAAATGCTGGCAATGTTGCGCTAAGAGGGCAATTATCCACCATTATCGGAAAGATTGCAATTGTTGGTCTCTGTAGATTTTCTCGCACGTTTCACCATAGGTTGACATTTGCAGAAAAAATCAAAAGATCCCTTCAACATAAAGAGTATGCAGCAGATCGTAAAATCTAGAAATCTGCTGTGAATTTTTTTTCTACCTCCCATTTGTGCATGGAGTTACATTGTACTGTATTCGGTCACTGATTTCCAGTTCTGTATTCTGTATGGTAATTCTGCACCCAATACTACACTATTCGCTATACAGGTGAAACTAGAAAAATTAGAATATTGTGCAAAAGTCCATTTATTTCAGTAATGCTAATTAGAAGGAATTGTATTAACACAGCTTAAAATTAGAATTTTGTGAGAAGGTTCAATATTCTAGGCTCAAAGTGTCACACTCTAGTCAGATAATTAATCCATATCTCCTGAGCAAAGGGTATCTGAGATTGTGACTCTGGGGTTTCATAAGCTGTAAGCCGTAATCATCCAAATTATACCAAATAAAGGCTTGAAATATCTTGCTTTACATGTAATGAGCCTGTCTCATATGTTAGTTTCACCTTTTAAAGGGAACCTGTCACCGGGATTTTGTGCATAGAGCCGAGGACATGGGTTCCTAGATCGCCGCTAGCAGATCCGCAATACCCAGTCCCCATAGCTCTGTGTGCTTTTATTGTGTAAAAAAAACGATTTGATACATATGCAAATTAACCTGAGATGAGTACTGTCCCTGACTCATCTCATGTACAGGACTCATTTCAGGTTAATTTGCATATGTATAAAATCTTTTTTTTTTACACAATAAAAGCACACAGAGCTATGGGGACTGGGTATTGTGGATGTGCTAGCTGCCATCTAGCAACCCATGTCCTCAGCTCTGTACACAAAATCCCAGTGACACTGCACATGTCTTATAGGTGTGGGTACCACCGCTGGGAACCACACCTATATCGAGAACGGAGGCCTGAAAGTGTTGGGGCGCACTGCAAATGTCTTATAGGTGTGGGTACCTCCGCTGGGAACCGCACCTATATCGAGAACGGAGGCCTGAAAGTGTTGGGGTGCACTGCACATGCGCAGCAGCACTTAATTTATTTTCTAAGAGGCCTGTCAATCAACACGACGAGGGGGCGGTTTTTTGCGGCGGCTACCAGCAAGTAGACGCCCTACTTGCTGGTAGAGACCTGATTTACATATTATAAAACTTCGTTTTTATAAGAAATGGCTGAATGAAAGTAAGTAACACCATTATATTTTCACATATCGCAGTATAAGGAATGTAACTAACCCCAAAAAATAAAATGACTTTAGTGGGGTGACAGAAGCCCTTTAAGCATTTTTGGGGCATTTATTCGACATGGAAAATGCACTGTGTTGACACATCCTGAGGTCACGTGACTATCATAACTGGAAATCAATGACCATTCCAGTACTGTTTTTATATACGAGGTGCACGTGCTAAATCTGCCAAAGCACAACTGAAACGTAGTAAATAATATGGTAGTAAGGAAGTAAATGACACAATTTTCTTATCTGTTATTAGAGGCACATTTTCTAAAAACCAGACACACCATTTAATGACCAGTTAGCATTTGATCATAGTTACCAGTGATATATATGTTGGACAGTGCAGGGCTATGCTTTCCCAAGCCCAGACGGAAATACAATGAATATAAAGGAAAAAATACAAGTATGTAAGAACAAAAAAAAAATAATGAGAACCTCCCACCCATCAATGCCAGCACGGCCTGTGGAACATCCGTGAAGACTTTTCACATGTAATAATTCTGTAATATTTTTCTGGAATTGTTGGTTGGGCTTTTCCATAATATAATTTATAGTTGACCATCAAAGGGTTTTTCCAGTCCTTTTAAATTGAGGGCCTCAGGTTAAGGCCTCCTGCACACGGTCATATCCATTTTGCTATCAACAAAATCCAGATGCTGTCTGTGTGGTGTCCGCATTTTTTGTGGACCCGTTGACTTCAATGGTTCTGTAGTCCGCATTTTGCGGCCAAGTGAACAACATGTTCTGTCTTTTTGCAGAACAGACATAGTGGTGCAGAATGCACACGGATGGTCCATATGCTTCCCATATCGATATGTCTGTTCTGCAAAAAGACAGAACCTGTCCTTTACTTGGCCACAAAATGTAGACCACGGACGCATTGAAATACGTGGAGCTGCAAAAAATGCTGATGTAACACGGACGATACGGATTTGCGGTTTGCAAAATACATACGGCCGTGTCCATGAGGCCTAAGCCAACAAGATATGATCGGCAGAGGTCCAACACCCCACACCCCTGCCTATCATCTGTTCTGCAGTAGCTCCAGCACCAGAAGAAGGTGCTGGAACTACATTGTGTGTAGTGGACGGAGCTGTTTACTGTAGCTCGGCTTCCATTCTTTTCATTGGGAGCAGCTCCACAATAACCAGCTCCATCCACTACTTCTGGCATCAGAGCTACTGCTGAGCAGCTGATTGGCAGGGGTGCAGAGTGTCAGACCCCCGTCAGTCAGAATATGGCTTATACTCAGGATAGGTTTTCTATATCAAAGAACCAGGCAATGGGCCAGACAATATTAAAAATAAAAAAGAAACATTACTCACCTACACCGATCCTTCGTTCAACGATGCTTTGGTCCATTCTGCTCTCACTTTCTGTCCCAGCTTTACACGCCGGAAATGCTAAGGACCTCTTAGGCACTCTGTGGTGTGTCACTGCTAGGGTCAGTGATTGGCTCAGTGGGTCTTTCCTAGCATTACTGGCCTGCGGAGTCGGGACAGAAGGTATTGGGGGTGAGTAATGCTACTCCCTGAAAACCCCTTTAAAGCATGGATCTGAAGGTGGGAGTGCTGTTCCGTATTTTTCAGATCAGTATGTGTGTTGTACAGTTACTTGATTTGAGTTATAGCAAAAAATCTGTGTTTCACTTAATTATTTTTGGATTAGTCACAAAAAAGCTAAATCAAGATGTGGTAGATTGGATTCTGACCTTCGAAAATGGGATTTTTATTTAGGATTTTTGATGTATTCTGGCAAGTAAAGTGGGCAATTGGAGCCAAGGATTCATGAGAGTCCGAGTTCTCCTAGGCTCCCATACTCACACATTGACATTCAGTGATGCCGTGAAATTGTATCATTAGGCTCCATGCTGTAGCCCTTGTGGAATTGATATGGTTTGCAATAGCCATTTGAGTTCACCAGAGTATATAAAATTGTCTTTTGTGCTATCACTTCTAGGCAGAGCCAAAGATCTCATTTTACTGTTTGCTGATGTCTGTGTGAAAGGAAAATTATGTTGTGACAGCGAAGACTTATAGAAATGTTTTTTTTTTCTTTACACCTACATAATAACTAGGTTGTGTCAATGTTAAAGGCTTCTTCCCACCATGAAATGGCATCTGTTAGCAGATTTGTACCTATGAAAATGGCTGACCTGTTACATCTGTGCTTGGCGGCTGAAGGCATCTGTGTTGGTCCCATGTTCATATGTGCCTGCATGGCTGAGAAATATGATGTTTTAATATATGCAACACAGATGCCTTCAGCTGCCAAGCGCACATGTAACAGGTCAGCCAGTTTCATAGGTACAAAGCTGCTGACAGATGCCCTTTTAAAGGGGCTGTCCCAAAATACAGGATGAATAATAAGTGGTTGATAGACTGGGATCTAACAGCTATGAACCCCACCAGTCATGAGTATGGGGGTCCTGTGTCTCCTCCTGTGAGTAGAGAAGTAGTCCAGCATGCAGGCTGCCACTTGATTCTTCTCTATGGAACTGCTGAAGAGAGTCCGAGCACAGTGCTTGGTTATCTCCATTAACCCTTTCAGCCCCGGAGGATTTTTAGTTTTCGTTTTTCACTCCCTGCGTTACTGGAGGCATAACTTGTTAAATGTCTGTGATTGGCATTATCGCCGATCGGCATTCTGCAGCTTGCTGTGTATTGTATATACAATACTTGCCAGCTGCAGGAGCCAAACAAAGCAAACTTTTTAAATTAAACCCGTTTGCAAAAATTAGTTTTTTAAAATCACAAAATAAATGTAAATCAATTTAAAAAAAATAATCGTTTCAGCGGTGTCCATAACCTTTAAAGTGAACGTTTCTGTTCTATCATTGGGCAGCATGGTGTAGAACAGGAGTGGTTGAACACACTGATGTACAGGTTTTTCGGATACGATTTAGTATAACGTGTTTTATTTATTTAGATCTCTGCTCATTCTGAGCTTAGGAGTCCAGTGGGTGGTTCTGTCTCTATTTATAATCAAAAATATGGTTGGGGTGTGTCTTTATGATAAGTTGTGTGATTGAGGGTCTTAATACGAGAGGTTTAAGGGTTCATGGATAGTTTTTAGCATTGTTGATGAAAAGTGCAATAAACGCGGAATAATTCTAAAGGAGAACTACTAATCAGTCGCCTCTCGACTTTTCACGACTTTCCTTGCTCCTCAGGAAAACGCCATGACCCGTTTCCCTCCTCTCCTGTTTAAGACCATTTAAAGTACCAAGCATATTTTTAGTAATGTTGACTTTTCTGTTTTTACGGGACAGTTTGATCGGCTTGTCTGTTTAATTAAAGTGCAGTACATAAAAAAAAAAACACTTAAAACATGTTCTTTAAGAAATTGATTTTTGAAAGGAAAGCTGCGAGTTTTCTTGTATGGGGTAAATGTCACTCTGTTCATGGCTGCGCTTTGCTTCTAGTCAGGACTTGTACTATTTCATTGCGTTGCCATGGAGACGGAGCTAACTGTCATCTCGACTCAAGCCGATGATGGTTTTATTTGTAGGTTTTCAGGATTATTAAAATTTAACAAAAATTATTGATTTTCTTTTTATTAACGCTGCCTTGTGTTTATCCAAAAAGTCCTGGTGCTAGCAAGCTTTTCCCTGTCAAGTGATAAATAGTAAATATATATATTTAAAGGGGGTGCTGCCCAAAAAAAAAAGTGTTTTTTTTTCCTTTTTTTCAAGGCACACAGAAAAAAATATTTTTCCATTTACGTTCTTTTTTTTTTTTGTTTTTTTTTCAATCCTTTAGTTGTTTCGAACGTGATGTATTGTCCTCAGCAATTGAGCACTCGGAGAGAATTGTATTTTACAAATCATTTTCCATTTCCTTTGTTTACAGCAAGACAAAATGCCTCCCAAAATCACAGTTAGTCAGACTTTAACTTAACATAAAAGATACCTGTCAGAACATGAAATGGCGCATCAGCATGCCAAATTGTTGAAGTTTTCCCGTGTATTTATGTGCTTGTACAGCCTGGCAAAATGCTTCAGTGCACTAAGTTCTCAAAGTATATATTTTCCTCCGCGTAAAAGAAACTATTACCTTTTTTTTTTTTTTTTTCCCCGTTATAAATGAGAATGGCAAAAACTTATTTACATCAACTTTATCTAATGGCCTGTATGAGTGCTTTTATGCAAAATAGCCAGGAGACTAGAATTAACTTTTCACATTGGCTGCACATTAGTTCTCCGCATTTAAAACGCGTCAAGTGGGCAGCGTTATTACAATGACACACTGCAGAGAATTTGCCTTTCACTGCACAAAACTATTTTAGCATTTATATAAAAAAACGCAGATGGCATCGTTATTGTTGCTTTTATTTGGATTAATGCCTTTTTCTGGCTTTTTGTCCCAATTTCTTTTTCTTTTTTAAATCGCAAAAACATTCCTCTACAACCCTGTAATAGTACTAGAACGGAATCGTGTGTTGCAGCCTTTTACATTAGCAGGGTGATCGTATTTAAAATCATTGGTTGTAAAGAGCCCATTGCCCCATTAAAACCCGGATGTGTTACCGACAGTAACGGAACTGTAAGTACCAGGACAATTGCAATAACCATCGTTTGGACTCCATGGAAATGGAGCTAAACGAGTGCCGATCGACACAATGTGTGTGCAGTCATCACTCATTTTGGGACCCTATGTTTACACACTTTTGGGGTCAAGCTGGTATAAAATAGAACTGGCTTTTCAGTTGAGACAAATCTCATTACCTTTCCCCAAGTTGTTCTTTGGAGGTAGTAATTGGAGTAGTCTATCGTTAGCACCACACTCTTGGGGAGGTATTGGAGGTGAGTAATGCTACTCCCTGAAAAGGCAGGGAGTACTGCATGCAGTTCTTTTAGTCTGGCTGCCGTGCCACCGCCAGAACTCCGCCCCGCCCCCATGATAGTCAATGGGGACGGAGCAGCAGTCTGGGGGCACATGTGAACTGGCGGCAGGATGGATCAGACAGGTTGTTCACCTGCCGGAACAGCCTGCCAGAGTTCCCTGCCGCTAATGTGAAAGTACCCTTAGGTGGTTAAGGGGGTTGTCCAGGATTTTACTATTGAAGGGCTGTCTTCAGGATAGGCATCAGTATCAGATTGGAGAGGGTCTGACTTTCTGCACCCCCATTATAGTCCATGGGGACGGAGCAGCAGTCTGGGGGGACATGTGAACTAGCGGCAGGACACATCCGACAGGCTGTTCACCTGTCGGAACAGCCTGCCGGAGTCCCCTGCCGCTTATGTGAATGTTAGGTTCAGGCGGTTGTTCAGGATTTTACTATTGAAGGGCTATCTTCAGGATAGGCATCAGTATCAGATTGGAGGGGGGCTGACTTTCTGCGCCCTCACCGCCCCCATTATAGTCAATGGGGATGGAGCAGCAGTCCGGGGGCACACAGTCACTAGCGGCAGGACGGATCTGATAGGCTGTTCACCTGCCGGAACAGCCTGCCGGAGTCCCCTGCTGCTAATGTGAAAGTACCCATAGGTGGTTAAGGGGGTTGTCCAGGATTTTACTATTGAAGGTCTGTCTTCAGGCATCAGTATCAGATTGGAGGGGGTCTGTCTTCAGGCATCAGTATCAGATTGGAGGGGGTCTGACTTTCTGCACCCTCACCAATAAACTGTTTCAGGTAGCTCTGGCACTGGAACTGCTGAGCCCCGTCCATTCTGTAGTGGACATAGCTAATAATTGGAGCAATATATTTTATTTGGAGCACTAAATTCCACAACATAGTAAAGTATCCCCTTTTAACAATTGACTGTCCACGTGATCCAGAATATAATCCCACCCCTTGGCAGGTGCCATTGTAACAAGTTGGTGGTGTCATTTGGAGTCTTTGGTTGAGGCCACAACCTGGTTATATCAATCATGTCACATAGTAGTTAGGTTTTGGAGGCGTTAATCTGGTAAATTATATTGATGACCTATCCTTGGGTCGATTGTTAGGAACGCTCTTTGGTGATAATCTGTCAGTGTAAAGGTGATACCGATTACCTGATGAACAAGCGAAACGCTTGTTCATTGGGTAATTGCATCTTTCATGTGGTCACCAAAATCATGGTTTGCCAGAAACCACTCTCTTTGTATTTAAGAGAGTGGTTGCAATTTAATTTATGGGGTTTTATTTTCATCTCAAGGGACTTTTATAATCAGTGTTATTCACTTCACCTATCAATGGTTTTAATATTATGGGTGTATATAATTTTAGTTGGGTGGTATGTAGCTGTGGTTTAGACCTTTTTTTGTATTGAATACTTCTGTAGTTTCTCAGGGTTTTTTATTTTTTATTGAGAGTATAGATAAGTTATTTTAATGCACCCATTATGGTGCATGCTGAGATCACTAAAATCTCTGGGAAAATATCCCTCTAGACTAGCAGTAAAATTGATACATTTGCTGAAAAATGTGCTAGTAGTACCTAAAAACTTTTCTTTTATTTGCAATAAAATGACTTTAGGCGAATTCTTCCCATGTTCTCGGATATAGGCTGACTCCATAAATATGTTGTGGTTTGTTCAGAAATTGGGAAAGAAGCAGGGAAATATCAATTGTTGCTGACCTTTATCTCCAGGCTTAGTTCTGTGCTGAATTAGAAGAGGTTTCACCCTTAGAAGACCACCTCTAAACTGGAAGCGTATCCTATAGAAACCAACTTAAAGGGGTATTACAAATCTACGATTAAATGTCATAGTTTATCCAATTTTTTTTTAAAATAGGTTTTGTATAATCTTCTCACAATTTTCAAGATTTCTGCCTGCATGTTATAAAACCCATTCCTGGCCATGTGATGGACACAAAAGTACGCTACCTGTCAATTAGAGGTGGCCTTGCGGTTCGCCCGGCGGTCGTTTTGCGGCGAACTTTGCGTGTTTGCGATTCGCCAAACATGAGAACATGTGAAATTCACGCCTGCCATATTCTTTTACATTGTGAAGAACTTTGACCCATGACACATCCATCGGGTGGTACAGGACAGCCAATTGAGATGTTTCAGCACATGGACATACCCCCTACCTTATAAATAAACCTGATCTGGCCGCCATTTTATATTCAGTGTTTCGCCAGCGTAGGGAGAGGTTGCTGTGTGGAGCAGGGACAGGCTGTTAGGGACACCAAACGCTAGTTAATAGGGCCACAAAAGTCTTTTTAAGCACTATTATAGGTGTGCTATCAATAGGTGTGATACACAGAGGGGTGCGATATACTTATAATATACTTTTATAATGAGTCAAAAACGCATAGATCTATATAGTGATCCCCTGGAAGTCATCGGCCTAGGGGCTTACTAGGGCCATTTTTATTTAGTGTAAGGATCCGGACGGGGTCTCTCTTATCAGGGTGGGTGCTCTGTGGTTAGTCTATCAGGGCCAGAATAACACCCCCCCCGTAGGGTAATATCAGGGACAGTTCTTTGCCCACCCTGTCCTTCAATACCACATCATCATCTGGCCAGGGATAGATGGTTTTTGCTTTCCCTCCGGGATTCATGGATGTGCACTGTATTCCCCCGGATTGTGGTAGGACATATGGTTTCTGATTTGGTGCCGCCGAACACCTGATTTAGTGCCGCCGAGCACTTATTGCCTACCACATCTATTCTTTTTGCTTAACTTTAATAATGATTTTTTTTTTTCATTTTGAGGGATATCTTTTCCATTCACACGTCCGCAAAATGGGTCCGCATCCATTCCACAGTTTTGCGGAATGGGTGCAGACCCATTCATTTTCAATGGGGCCGGAATGTGCTGTCCGCATCCGCATTTGTGGATCCACATCCGCATTTGCGGATCCGCACTTCGCATCTGTGCTTCCGTTTCCGAAAAAAAATAGAACATGTACTATTCTTGTCCGCAATTGCAGACAAGATTAGGCATTTTCTATTATAGTGCCAGCGATGTGCGGTCCACAAATTGCGGAATGCACATTGCCTGTGTCTGTGTTTTCCGCAAAACACTTACGGATGTGTGAATGGACCCTCATAGTAACATTATTAAAGGTTACGTTTTATCTTTATGTATATTCTAATAGATTGCCTTCCTTGTGCAATGTTATAATATACTTTCTATGTTAGAAAGTATATTATAGTGCATTTGTATTGTGTGGCAGTTGTGTGCGGTTCTGCTGCGATACTGCAGGTATATAGAGGGACAAGCGTTATTGAAACAAATCATTTCTACTGGTGTGATATACCGTCTTTTTATTTTATTTTTTTACTTTTTATTTAATAACTATTTCCCCCCTTAGGGGCTAGAACCTGGGATCTTTCAATTCCTTGTCCTATTCACCCTGATAGAGTGAGGCAGTAGCACAACCTAGTATCGATAAAAGGCAAATCCCGGTATCTTAGCGAAAGTTGGACAAAAGTATCGATTGGGTATCTCTATTTCGATACCTGCAACAACCCTAGTCTAAACTCCATGCGCCGTAAGGACCTTATGATATTGCAAGGGCACTTGACATTTTAGAGTCATGTATGTTTGAGGCAGCCACGGGATGTACCAGCAGGAAAATATCTACAACCCTTGCACTCTGGTAATAAAGATTACTAATATAATAATAGTATTAATAATAACTAACCCTATTGATAGTGTTAGCGGGGAGGCGCATGGTCATTTTGGGATTGAGGCTTTCAATTTCACATGACCCTGTGATGTCAGACGGTCCATATGGAGCATAGAGTTTAGAATCTACCATTTCCTAATGAATCCTACATTTCCCATCATGTCTGGCTTTGTAGGGACAAAGGGTGTGGAGTCTGGGAGTCTTAGTTTCACCACAGCTGGAGTGCCGGAGGTTAACCATCGCTGCCCTACCAATTCTGTTTTGTCTCTTCTTCGGGCCCTGGTTTCTCAGCCGATCACCAGTCTTAGGGTACTTTCACATTAGTGTTTTCTTTTCCGGCGCTGAGTTCCGTCCTAGGCGCTCAAATCCGGAAAAGAACTGATCAGTTTTATCCTAATGCATTCTGAATGGAGGGGTCCGTCCCTCAGGATGCATCAGGATGCCTTCGGTTCAGTCTTTTTGACTGATCAGGACGGAGATAATACTGCAGCATGCTACGGTTTTATCTCCGGCCCAAAAAACTGAACACTTTTCTCAGGGATATATTAGTGCCGAATCTGGCACTAAAAATACCGCAATGCCGCAGACCAGTAAAAATGTTAAAAAATATATAACGGATCAGTTTCTCCGGATGACATCTGGAGAGATGGATCCGTTCTTGCAATGCATTTGTAAGACGAATCCATCTACAAATGCTGTCCGTTCGCATGCAGATTGCCTGATCCGTCAGGCAGTTCCGGAGACGGAGCTGCTTGCCAGATCTCTCTGCCGCAAGTGTGAAAGTACCCATAGCAGTACCCCGCCCCAGTCAGTGACTGGCTGCACAGGCCTTTACTGGCATTTCTAGCAACAGCATGGGATTAGTGGAGGCCATTAATGCTTCTGTTTTATTTTTACACTATATGACCATTAAAAAAACGATTTTTCTAGAAAAACCCTATAATGGCTTAAAGCAAAGATCTTCAAAACTGTGAGATATAGAAATAGAAAGTATGCTGGTATAGTTTTATGCAGTCAATATACTTTTCATTATACATTTTTATTTACTGAAATAAAATCCCTTTTTGTCTGATGAAATGGGAATACCACTTTAAGTCCTATCCTAATGTGTGCTGGCTAAAAAACACCCAGGGTTCAGCAACCTTCGGCACTCCGGCTACTGTGAAAGTACAACTCCCAGCAGGCACACTTTCTTGGCTGTTCTTGTAACTCCCATAGAAGTGAAAGGAGGATTCTGTGAGTTGTCGTTTTTAGAACAGCTGGAGTGTCGGAGGTTGCTGATCCCTGACCAACACCTAGGACCCCCGCCGATCAGCAGTTTGAGAAAGCGGCCTATGTGCAATGTACATGGTATAGCGGCTCTGCTTGGTATTGCTCTCAGCCCCAGTCAGCCGTTGCCTTCTCAAACAGCTGATCAGCAGGGATCCCGGGTATCGGACCCCGACAATCGGATACTGATGGCCTATTCTGAGGATAGGTCTTCAGCAACAAAATCTCGGAAAACCCCTTCAAGATTACAACTGCCGGTTTTCCGGTTTCTACATATTGACAACCTATTCTTTGGACAAGTCATCAATACCAGTTTGGTGTGAGTCCTAGACTTGACACCTCTCAGATCAGCTGTTTTTGGCAGACGCTGGTGCCAGACACAACACCAGTCTGATATTGATCACTTCAGAGTAGGTCATTAGTATCTGGAATCCAGAAAACACCTTCACGAGTCTAGAAGTTATTTCATACACATTAAAATCAAATTTTAAAATGTTTTCTTTTATTTTCCCTCTAGGAGGATGATAGTGAAGAAGAGCCAAAGCTGAAATATGAAAGGCTGTCCAATGGAGTGAGTGACATCTTACAAGAAGATGCAGCAAGCTGTATGACAGTCCACGAGAAGGTATATCTAGATTCCAGATACAATCTGAAATCTACTTTTTAGTTATTTACAGGTCTCTGTCAACAGGTAATACTGAGTTACATTTCTCCGTATTACCTCTCAGTGGAAAATTAAATGGATTTACCTACAATAACCATGTATCACCTATCCATTATCACTAGTATGGGGGCACACATTTTCTATTCTTCCTCAGTTTCTCAGGGAGGCATTTATATTAAGTGGTGGTTGAGCATGCTCCATGCTGTACTAGAAGTATCTGTGCACCACACTTATGCAGTTCAGGCAGAGCATGTTACTAGAGACCACCATAGTAGTGATTGGTAGGTTCCCCGGCAGTCATACGTTTATTACCTGTTCATTATTCTGCTAGTACCGCTGTTCAGTGCTCTGCTAATATTACTGTTCATTATTCTGCTAGTACCGCTGTTCATTATTCTGCTAGTACCGCTGTTCATTATTCTGCTAGTACCGCTGTTCGTTATTCTGCTAGTACCGCTGTTCATTATTCTGCTAGTACCGCTGTTCATTATTCTGCTAGTACCGCTGTTCATTATTCTGCTAGTACCGCTGTTCATTTATTCTGCTAGTACCGCTGTTCATTATTCTGCTAATATTACTGTTCGTTATTCTGCTAGTGCCGCTGTTCATTATTCTGCTAGTACCGCTGTTCATTATTCTGCTAGTACCGCTGTTAATTATTCTGCTAGTACCGCTGTTAATTATTCTGCTAGTACCGCTGTTCGTTATTCTGCTGGTACCTCTGTTCTTTATTCTGCTAGTACCGCTGTTCGTTATTCTGCTAGTACCGCTGTTCGTTATTCTGCTAGTACCGCTGTTCATTATTCTGCTAGTACCGCTGTTCATTATTCTGCTAGTACCTCTGTTTGTTATTCTGCTAGTACCTCTGTTTGTTATTCTGCTAGTACCTCTGTTTGTTATTCTGCTAGTACCTCTGTTTGTTATTCTGCTAGTACCTCTGTTTGTTATTCTGCTAGTACCTCTGTTTGTTATTCTGCTAGTACCTCTGTTTGTTATTCTGCTAGTACAGCTGTTTGTTATTCTGCTAGTACCTCTGTTTGTTATTCTGCTAGTACCTCTGTTTGTTATTCTGCTAGTACCTCTGTTTGTTATTCTGCTAGTACCTCTGTTTGTTATTCTGCTAGTACCTCTGTTTGTTATTCTGCTAGTACCTCTGTTTGTTATTCTGCTAGTACCTCTGTTTGTTATTCTGCTAGTACCTCTGTTCGTTATTCTGCTAGTACCGCTGTTTGTTATTCTGCTAGTACAGCTGTTTGTTATTCTGCTAGTACAGCTGTTTGTTATTCTGCTAGTACAGCTGTTCGTTATTCTGCTAGTACCTCTGTTTGTTATTCTGCTAGTACCTCTGTTTGTTATTCTGCTAGTACCTCTGTTCGTTATTCTGCTAGTACCTCTGTTCGTTATTCTGCTAGTACCGCTGTTTGTTATTCTGCTAGTACAGCTGTTCGTTATTCTGCTAGTACCGCTGTTCATTATTCTGCTAGTACCTCTGTTCGTTATTCTGCTAGTACCTCTGTTCGTTATTCTGCTAATACCGCTGTTCATTATTCTGCTAATATTACTGTTCATTATTCTGCTAATATTACTGTTCATTATTCTGCTAATATTACTGTTCATTATTCTGCTAATATTACTGTTCATTATTCTGCTAATATTACTGTTCATTATTCTGCTAATATTACTGTTCATTATTCTGCTAGTACCGCTGTTCATTATTCTGCTAGTACCGCTGTTCATTATTCTGCCAGTACCGCTGTTCATTATTCTGCTAGTACCGCTGTTCATTATTCTGCTAGTACCGCTGTTAATTATTCTGCTAGTACCGCTGTTCATTATTCTGCTAGTACCGCTGTTCATTATTCTGCTAGTACCGCTGTTCATTATTCTGCTAGTACTGCTGTTCATTATTCTGCTAGTACTGCTGTTCATTATTCTGCTAGTACTGTTGTTCATTATTCTGCTAGTACTGCTGTTCATTATTCTGCTAGTACTGCTGTTCATTATTCTGCTAGTACTGCTGTTCATTATTCTGCTAGTACTGCTGTTCATTATTCTGCTAGTACCGCTGTTTGTTATTCTGCTAGTACCTCTGTTTGTTATTCTGCTAGTACCTCTGTTTGTTATTCTGCTAGTACCTCTGTTCGTTATTCTGCTAGTACCTCTGTTCGTTATTCTGCTAATACCGCTGTTCATTATTCTGCTAATATTACTGTTCATTATTCTGCTAATATTACTGTTCATTATTCTGCTAATATTACTGTTCATTATTCTGCTAATATTACTGTTCATTATCTGCTAGTACCGCTGTTCATTATTCTGCTAATATTACTGTTCATTATTCTGCTAATATTACTGTTCATTATCTGCTAGTACCGCTGTTCATTATTCTGCTAGTACCGCTGTTCATTATTCTGCTAGTACCGCTGTTCATTATTCTGCTAGTACCGCTGTTCATTATTCTGCTAGTACCGCTGTTCATTATTCTGCTAGTACCGCTGTTCATTATTCTGCTAGTACCGCTGTTCATTATTCTGCTAGTACCGCTGTTCATTATTCTGCTAGTACCGCTGTTCATTATTCTGCTAGTACTGCTGTTCATTATTCTGCTAATATTACTGCTGTTCATTATTCTTCTAGTACCGCTGTTCATTATTCTTCTAGTACCGCTGTTCGTTATTCTGCTAGTACCGCTGTTTGTTATTCTGCTAGTACCGCTGTTTGTTATTCTGCTAGTACCGCTGTTCATTATTCTGCTAGTACCGCTGTTCATTATTCTGCTAGTACCGCTGTTCATTATTCTGCTAGTACCGCTGTTCATTATTCTGCTAGTACCGCTGTTCATTATTCTGCTAGTACCGCTGTTCATTATTCTGCTAGTACCGCTGTTCATTATTCTGCTAGTACCGCTGTTCATTATTCTGCTAGTACCGCTGTTCATTATTCTGCTAGTACTGCTGTTCATTATTCTGCTAGTACTGCTGTTCATTATTCTGCTAGTACTGTTGTTCATTATTCTGCTAGTACTGCTGTTCATTATTCTGCTAATATTACTGTTCATTATTCTGCTAATATTACTGTTCATTATTCTGCTAATATTACTGTTCATTATTCTGCTAGTACCGCTGTTCATTATTCTGCTAGTACCGCTGTTCATTATTCTGCCAGTACCGCTGTTCATTATTCTGCTAGTACCGCTGTTCATTATTCTGCTAGTACCGCTGTTAATTATTCTGCTAGTACCGCTGTTCATTATTCTGCTAGTACCGCTGTTCATTATTCTGCTAGTACCGCTGTTCATTATTCTGCTAGTACTGCTGTTCATTATTCTGCTAGTACTGCTGTTCATTATTCTGCTAGTACTGTTGTTCATTATTCTGCTAGTACTGCTGTTCATTATTCTGCTAGTACTGCTGTTCATTATTCTGCTAGTACTGCTGTTCATTATTCTGCTAGTACTGCTGTTCATTATTCTGCTAGTACCGCTGTTTGTTATTCTGCTAGTACCTCTGTTTGTTATTCTGCTAGTACCTCTGTTTGTTATTCTGCTAGTACCTCTGTTCGTTATTCTGCTAGTACCTCTGTTCGTTATTCTGCTAATACCGCTGTTCATTATTCTGCTAATATTACTGTTCATTATTCTGCTAATATTACTGTTCATTATTCTGCTAATATTACTGTTCATTATTCTGCTAATATTACTGTTCATTATTCTGCTAATATTACTGTTCATTATCTGCTAGTACCGCTGTTCATTATCTGCTAATATTACTGTTCATTATTCTGCTAATATTACTGTTCATTATCTGCTAGTACCGCTGTTCATTATTCTGCTAGTACCGCTGTTCATTATTCTGCTAGTACCGCTGTTCATTATTCTGCTAGTACCGCTGTTCATTATTCTGCTAGTACCGCTGTTCATTATTCTGCTAGTACCGCTGTTCATTATTCTGCTAGTACCGCTGTTCATTATTCTGCTAGTACCGCTGTTCATTATTCTGCTAGTACCGCTGTTCATTATTCTGCTAGTACCGCTGTTCATTATTCTGCTAGTACCGCTGTTCATTATTCTGCTAGTACCGCTGTTCATTATTCTGCTAGTACCGCTGTTCATTATTCTGCTAGTACCGCTGTTCATTATTCTGCTAGTACCGCTGTTCATTATTCTGCTAGTACCGCTGTTCATTATTCTGCTAGTACCGCTGTTCATTATTCTGCTAGTACCGCTGTTCATTATTCTGCTAGTACCGCTGTTCATTATTCTGCTAGTACCGCTGTTCATTATTCTGCTAGTACCGCTGTTCATTATTCTGCTAGTACCGCTGTTCATTATTCTGCTAGTACCGCTGTTCATTATTCTGCTAGTACTGCTGTTCATTATTCTGCTAGTACCGCTGTTCATTATTCTGCTAGTACCGCTGTTCATTATTCTGCTAGTACCGCTGTTCATTATTCTGCTAGTACCGCTGTTCATTATTCTGCTAGTACCGCTGTTCATTATTCTGCTAGTACCGCTGTTCATTATTCTGCTAGTACCGCTGTTCATTATTCTGCTAGTACCGCTGTTCATTATTCTGCTAGTACCGCTGTTCATTATTCTGCTAGTACCGCTGTTCATTATTCTGCTAGTACCGCTGTTCATTATTCTGCTAGTACCGCTGTTCATTATTCTGCTAGTACCGCTGTTCATTATTCTGCTAGTACCGCTGTTCATTATTCTGCTAGTACCGCTGTTCATTATTCTGCTAGTACCGCTGTTCATTATTCTGCTAGTACCGCTGTTCATATTCTGCTAGTACCGCTGTTCATTATTCTGCTAGTACCGCTGTTCATTATTCTGCTAGTACCGCTGTTCATTATTCTGCTAGTACCGCTGTTCATTATTCTGCTAGTACCGCTGTTCATTATTCTGCTAGTACCGCTGTTCATTATTCTGCTAGTACCGCTGTTCATTATTCTGCTAGTACCGCTGTTCATTATTCTGCTAGTACCGCTGTTCATTATTCTGCTAGTACTGCTGTTCATTATTCTGCTAATATTACTGCTGTTCATTATTCTTCTAGTACCGCTGTTCATTATTCTTCTAGTACCGCTGTTTGTTATTCTGCTAGTACCGCTGTTTGTTATTCTGCTAGTACCGCTGTTTGTTATTCTGCTAGTACCGCTGTTTGTTATTCTGCTAGTACCGCTGTTTGTTATTCTGCTAGTACCTCTGTTTGTTATTCTGCTAGTACCGCTGTTTGTTATTCTGCTAGTACCGCTGTTTGTTATTCTGCTAGTACCGCTGTTTGTTATTCTGCTAGTACCGCTGTTTGTTATTCTGCTAGTACCGCTGTTTGTTATTCTGCTAGTACCGCTGTTTGTTATTCTGCTAGTACCGCTGTTCATTATTCTGCTAGTACCGCTGTTCATTATTCTGCTAGTACCGCTGTTCATTATTCTGCTAGTACCGCTGTTCATTATTCTGCTAGTACCGCTGTTCATTATTCTGCTAGTACCGCTGTTCATTTATTCTGCTAGTACCGCTGTTCATTATTCTGCTAATATTACTGTTCATTATCTGCTAGTACCGCTGTTCATTTATTCTGCTAGTACCGCTGTTCATTATTCTGCTAGTACCGCTGTTCATTATCTGCTAGTACCGCTGTTCATTATTCTGCTAGTACCGCTGTTCATTATTCTGCTAGTACTGCTGTTCATTATTCTGCTAGTACTGCTGTTCATTATTCTGCTAGTACTGCTGTTCATTATTCTGCTAGTACTGCTGTTCATTATTCTGCTAGTACTGCTGTTCATTATTCTGCTAGTACTGCTGTTCATTATTCTGCTAGTACTGCTGTTCATTATTCTGCTAGTACTGCTGTTCATTATTCTGCTAGTACTGCTGTTCATTATTCTGCTAGTACTGCTGTTCATTATTCTGCTAGTACCGCTGTTCATTATTCTGCTAGTACCGCTGTTCATTATTCTGCTAGTACCGCTGTTCATTTATTCTGCTAGTACCGCTGTTCATTATTCTGCTAATATTACTGTTCATTATCTGCTAGTACCGCTGTTCATTTATTCTGCTAGTACCGCTGTTCATTTATTCTGCTAGTACCGCTGTTCATTATTCTGCTAGTACCGCTGTTCATTATTCTGCTAGTACTGCTGTTCATTATTCTGCTAGTACTGCTGTTCATTATTCTGCTAGTACTGCTGTTCATTATTCTGCTAGTACTGCTGTTCATTATTTTGCTAGTACTGCTGTTCATTATTCTGCTAGTACTGCTGTTCATTATTCTGCTAATATTACTGCTGTTCATTATTCTTCTAGTACCGCTGTTTGTTATTCTGCTAGTACCGCTGTTCATTATTCTGCTAGTACCGCTGTTCATTATTCTGCTAGTACCGCTGTTCATTATTCTGCTAGTACCGCTGTTCATTATTCTGCTAATATTACTGTTCATTATCTGCTAGTACCGCTGTTCATTATTCTGCTAGTACCGCTGTTCATTATTCTGCTAATATTACTGTTCATTATCTGCTAGTACCGCTGTTCATTATTCTGCTAGTACTGCTGTTCATTATTCTGCTAATATTACTGTTCATTATCTGCTAGTACCGCTGTTCATTATTCTGCTAGTACCGCTGCTTGTTATTCTGCTAGTACCGCTGCTTGTTATTCTGCTAGTACCGCTGCTTGTTATTCTGCTAGTACCGCTGCTTGTTATTCTGCTAGTACCGCTGTTCTGTTCAGTGCTCTGCTAGTACCGCTGTTCTGTTCAGTGCTCTGCTAGTACCGCTGTTCTGTTCAGTGCTCTGCTAGTACCGCTGTTCTTTTCAGTGCTCTGCTAGTACCGCTGTTCTGTTCAGTGCTCTGCTAGTACCGCTGTTCTGTTCAGTGCTCTGCTAGTACCGCTCTTCTGTTCAGTATTCTGCTAGTACCGCTCTTCTGTTCAGTGCTATGCTAGTACCGCTCTTCTGTTCATTGATCTTCTAGTACCGCTCTTCTGTTCTCTGATAGTATTGGTAGTACTGCTGTTCAGATACCGGTGGACAGAGCATTACTGAGCCTGTAAACCCAACTCCATTGCATTGCAGTTGCCTGGAAGAAGAGCTGCAAATCGGCAGAAAATGACCATATAATATACCATACAAAAAGCCTCTAGCATCCATTGAAGTTTTGACTTCTAGACTAGTAGTGCACAAGACTTCAAATATTTCTAGAGCCGACTATTGTATGGGGTAGAACAATCCAACCTTCAGAGCCCCTCACGTGCATTTGATGAATTTCATTTCATAGACAAGAAGGAGGAATGTAACGGCTCGGCTCTACTTACTGTTATGTTTTATGGGGTAGAGAGTAAGGGAGATAAAAGGCCTTTCACAGAATGAGAGAGAGATCCTAAATCTCCACTCTCTGGAAATGAATGGCGGAAAACTTTCCCAGCTTTTCTGCTTGCTCTCCTCATCCTTTGTCCCTTAGCTATTTCAATGCTGAAATTCATTTTCTGTCTTCCTTCTTGTTTTTGGATTTTCTCGGGTGGTATCGGCTGTCTTCCAGGACACTTAGTCACCTTGAAATCAGCAGTTTATGTTTCCGTGACTGATAGAAAGGCTTTGCCTTCAAAGCAGCCCATCTGTTTGTTTCTCTTGGAATAAAAGGATGTTCATATCTTAAAAATATGTCCTGTGCCTTAAAAATACTTTCTGTGATTTGACATGGAAGGCTCGATATATGAAACAGTCTGTTAATGTCATTGAGGTTGTCAGTGGAAAAAGATGGCTCCTCGAGTTTAATGATATTTTTCTGTTTGTTACATTAAATGCACTTTGAAAGTTTTTCCTCCCTGTAAGTATAGGAGATCTTGTAGCTGGAGGTCACCAAAGTAGCTTTGCTGAGTGGACATTCTAGTTTTATAGGTTCCATTATTATAAACAGTAGAATTATGGTTGATAAATGGAGCGCTTGTAGTTGTGTACTGTTTGAGTGGTTTCACTTAACGGCAGAAACTCTTAAGTGCACTTTGGTACTGTGTATGTCACACTTAAGTCACATAAGGACAAGATACAGCCATTTTTATCTATGCAGGTTCTGGCCTCTTTCCTAATCAGTGATTGACAGCTTTCTCTGTATGCATAATGATATGGGGAAGGTTGTCAGTCACCACCCACTGGACTAGTAAGCATAGACTTTCTAGGGATTTAACTCCTTCTTGCCAGTTGACCTAAATGTACATCATAATCCCAGAAACTGTCCATGGAGCAGATACAGGAGCTCCATATGCGTTGGGTCAATAGGGACCTTTGCGGCTGAGTGATTGGACAGACACCCCCATCCTCCTGACGCAATAGCTTAGTGAAAGTCCCCAGATGTGCTATTTTACTGCTGTGGTAGGGTCTAATAGGATGTCAATAAAATCCCCATACACTGCAGTATAGAAGTATTGTAGTGTATAATACAAGTGATCACAGGTTCAAGTTCTCTAGGGGAACTAAAAAAGGTACAAATAGTTAAAGGGGTTGTGTCAGGAAACATATTCTGCATATGCCCCCTGAGCTGCCAGGGTGAAGGTAATCTAGCAGAGCAACTGGAGCAGTTAATGTGGAGATGTCTGGAACTATGAGTGGTACATGGCTGGTTCTAGCTTTGTTAGAAAGGTATTGTCGTGTTCTATATGTCTGAGTATGAATATTTGACATTTATGTACATCATAATGCTGGAAAATGTGTATAGAGCAGGCACAGGTGCTGAGTCCACTCTACATGTGGTGGGTCATTAGGGACCACAGAATCTGAGTGGTTAGACAGAGTTGATTCAGAAGCGAAAAACCCTCATGAGCTAGAAGCCAATTTTCAGCTAAATAATTCCTTCCGGACTCAAATCAGGCAATCACAATAACTCTCTGGATCAATACCTCTTCTCCAAGTTTCTAGAAACTGTAGCAGTAGCCTAGTGAAGGTCCTAATACCTGCTATTTCACTTCTCAAATGACATCCTGCAAGAGGAGGCATAGTTAAAAAGGTTTTCCAAGACTTTTATACTGATGACCTATCCTCTGGATAGGTCATCATTATCTAATCGGATGAGTCCAATTATCTGTTTGGGAAGGCATTGTCGCTCCTGTGAGCATTGCGGCCTTTCTCCTGCCTATCATGCGCATTGCTGTACATTGTATAGCGACTGTGCTAGGTATCGTGCTAGCCCATGTGACCAATAAACGTGTTGCCACTGGCTTAGGAAAAGCGTTGCTGCCTTCTCAAACAGCTGATTGGCGGGGTCCGACTCCCAAATATTGCTCCCCACCGATGAGGTACTGATACCTATCCAGAGGATAGGTCATCAGTTGTAAAGGCTCGGAAAACCCCTTTAAATAAAGCAGGGTGTAATGGGCTGCCGGTAGAATCATTATACACTGCAATATAGAAGTATTGCAGTGTATAGTACAATCAATCTCAGTTCAAGTCCTCTAGGGGGCACTTAAAAATGTAAAAATATGTAAAGTTGTCAAGAATATTAATAAAGGTACCGTAAATATTTTAAAATTCAACCCCCTTTTCCCATTTATCATATAAATTATAGTACAAATAAACATAATTGGTACGGTCACATCTGTAAATGTCTGAACTATTAAAATATCACTATCAAAATATAACTTGATGGACTTTTTTCAACCGTATTTACTATGTAACTTATCCCACACAGTGAACGCCACAAAGAAAAAAATCACATTGTCAACATTGCCATTTTTTGGTCATCTTGCCTCTCAACAAAATTAAATAAATAAAAATTATCAAAAAACCATATGGGTCCCAAAATGGCACAGCATGCCTCGATAAAACAAGACATCGCACACAGCATCAGCATCAGAAACTAAAAAAGTTATGGCGACACAAGGCGGTTTTATTTATTTGCCGTAAAAAAAAAGTGTTTTTAAGTTTTTCCGAAGTAATTAAATTTAAAAGTTGTACAAATCTTACCGACCCACAATAAGACCGGCATGTAATTTATACATCACAGTGAACGCAGTAAAAACGAAACCCAAAAGTCGTTGCTGGTATCGGGTTCCACAAATCATTGTTTACAGTTTGTAAACACATTATATGGAACATATAAAGGATCCTTTACAAAAAGCAAGACAGATGGCTGTGTTGATGGATCTTGGAAGACCACGGAAGGAAAAATTAAAACGAGAACAATGGCTTCAAATAGGAAGGGGAAAAATACAATTTCTGCTGAATCTTTGCCAACAAAACTACATATCAATCTGCTCATCTCCTCATGCACTAAACCAGGGGTCAGTAACCTCTGGCACTCCAGCTGTTTTGAAACTACAACTCCCAGCATGAGTGGTTGCGTGCTATTTTCAGAACTCCTCTATAAATGAATGGACCATGCTGTGAGTTGTAGTTTTACAACAGCTGGAGTGCCATAGGTTGCTGACCCCTGCACTAAACCATGCTACCCACAGGTAGGACTGTACCTACAACATGACAGGTCCCCTGCTAGTTCCTGGCAATGTAAACCTTGGTATCTGTTCATAATAGCGGTGATGATGATGATAATATAGCGATATTAGAATTAGCTTATTCTTTGGCTTTACAGACTGGGACATTCAGGGGCTGTTCCTGACTTGTCGTCCTAGAGTAGGTCATTTTCTGCACTGCCAATCATCCTTGAGCGCTTGCTCGTATTGTCTGATTTCAATATGTTCCTGACAGCCTTCTATGAGCTTTGCAGTGCGTATGAGCATATGTATCCCACGATGTTGGGTGCTATCAGTATTTCATGGGTGACATAGCAGATGGAGATACTCCTTCGCTCTGTGCAGTGTCCCGAGAGGGAAAGAAATTCAAAAATGTTTTTGTAAAAGAAATATTGGGCAATTCTGTCTATACAAACATTTTTTATGGCATGACGAAGAACCTCTTTAAAAGGGTTGTACCAAGTTTTGAAGTTATCTGCTATCCACAGGATAGGGCAGGGATGTGCACACTGCGACCCTCCAGCTGTTGTAAAACTACAACTCCCAGTATGCCCAGTCTGCCTACAGCTATCAGCCTACAGAAGGGCATGGTGGGAGTTGTAGTTTTACAACAGCTGGAGAGCCGCAGTTTGCCTATCCCTGGGATAGGGGTTAACCAACTGTTATGCGTGGGTCCAACTGCTGGGGCTCCCAGCTATCCCGAGAACTGATGGCCCCTTCCTCGGGGAGATTGCCAGAGATAGCTGAGTACAATGCTTGACTATTTCAAAGCTTCTGGTGCTTGATGCTGCCTGCTGGACTGTGTATCCAATCCCATCTGCTGAAGTGTGTATCTAGGCCTATCATGTCTGATACTATCTGATGAGCCTCTGTATCTAAGACTGTCAAGTGTCAAACTGTCTGACGAGCCGCTTTATCTAAAGTCTCATTCACACGACCGTATGAATGGGTCCGCATCTATTCTGCAGTTTTGGATGCAGCCCCATTCATTTCAATGCAAAAAAGATAGAACATGTTCTATTCTTGTCGGTTTTGCGGACCGTGGCATTCACGGACATGTGCATTGTTGGTATGGTCACTGACAACGGCGTCTCATAAAGAAGCACATTCAGAAGCTTCACGTAGTCGATAGTAAAGATACACGGTAATAAACTTGCAGTCTATAAACATGAATAAATGTCAGAGATAGCAAGTCCATGAATGGACAGAGATCATGGAGACAGAATAGAGCGCAGGACGTGCTACTGCAAGAGTTTGGGGGTGTCCCCTTCATCAGGCATGCACATTGCATCTCCAAGTGTGAATGTATACTATCAACTTATTCCATATGTGTCAGAATATCAAACAATAAAAATATATACAAACAAGAGCATAGGATGCATGTTAAGATGGACATATTACAATTTATAAACATAACACACCATAAATATCACATTTGCAAAAATGTATAAAAATATATCGCCTGCACCTTAGTTAAATCGCAGGAATAGATTAAAGCTACAATTCTCATTAAGACCATTGGGATTGATAGTTTCACAGGTAAAACTCCAATATACTTCCCTTTGAAGCAGTCTTTTTAGGGATTAGAATTTAGGGTTGGAGAACTCCTTTAAATGCAATGGAGCCTAAGCTTCACTGTGAAGTTCTCTCTGCACTAAGCTGCCTTACAGTCTGTGCCTTCTGCTTTGAGGGACAGCTATCCCTAGCTCCAACCTAGTGCTGTCAGCATTTCAGCATGGTCAAAACTGCTGACGGACTCCCTTTAACCAAAAGAATGCAAATAACTATAGCTCTTTTGGAGGAGTTTATGGTTTGGCTGGAGTGAGGTAGTTTTCTTCCTTTTGAAGGATAGCTAACTTACATACTATTTTATTTATTTATGAATCATTGCCTAAAGTTACTTCAGTGACAACCAGTGGCCCGCTCCCCGACTATGCAAAAGGCAGCCAGGAGTTAATGGGTTGGTCCAAGATTTTTATAAATTTTGCAAACAGCAGGAAACTATTAAAGGGATTCCGTAATTCAAAGAATGGGGGCACATCAAGGTGAAGAAAAGAGTGACGGCGCACGGTATGTAATACACAATGTAATTCAAGAAAAGAAAAAGAATACCGAGATAAAAGCTGCACATCTAAGAAATGTATCAAATTTATTTAAAGCAACAGACACAACAAGAAACACGTTAAAATTATTGTATACAATATATCAAGGCCATGTGGACCTATTACACATGCCACACTGACTCACCACAAAAGCATGAACATACCCCCACATGACAACAGTTTAAAGTGCATGAAATCCATCAACAAAATAGAAAGCTGTAATACTTATCATTCAAAGTAGCATAGTGGGGGTGTGCGTGGTGGTCAGGAAAGAAGCCCAATGCGTATCGCCAGGCTCTGCTGGCTTCCCCTGCGCCGCCTTCTACAGTTCAGCGCCGCCTCCGCAATCCTACTTGTCCATCTGCTCACTAGGCTCAGCCTGAGGCGCCGCGGAATCCTGGCAGCGGCTTCGTTGAGCGAAGTGTGCCTGCAATTCAGCGGCCGGGCACCCTGTATTAACGGACCTCCCCTTGGGCACCTTAAGTGAGTGATTGGCAGGTTATAAAAACCTGTTTTTTGGGCAGATAGAGCCACAGTGAAGTTTACTAAGGCCAGCTTAGGATTCTTCTTATTACTCCGGACATGAGCATATGTTTAGGTTAGAGGGGTAACATCTCATGACAGAATCCCTTTAAATAACAAAGACAACTTAATTCCCCCTGTAAGTTTCCTGCTATTCTGACCCTGCATGAATGGCACATGGCCTCATTATGAATGACAAATGTGCCATCAGCGGTAAAGGACCTGTATTTTATACAGCCTCCTGCTGTTTGTCAGTTTTTTATTTAATTATTTATTTATTTTTTGAAATCTCAGAAAACGTCTTTAAACATATTGCAAAGTGTAGTGGAAAGACCGTAAAAATAAATAAAAAAGGGCTCATGCACACGCCCGTTGCTTGGCCATTCCGTGCATTGGGGTCCTCAATTTGCGGTCCCGAATGCACGGGCAACATCTGTGTGGATTCCGCAGACGGATCCAGACCCATTCAAATTGAATGGGTCCGTGATCCGTCCGCACCACAAAAAAATAGAACAAGTTTTGTTTTTTTGTGGTACGGTGGCACGGAGACAAACCCCATGGAAGCACTCTGTAGTTCTTCCATGCCTCTGTTCCGCACCGAAGTGAATGGGTCCGCATCCGTGATGCGGGGGGTGCACACAGCTGGTGCCCTCATATTGCAGACCCCTTTTTGCGGGCTGCAATACGGGCATGACCAGGCAATGGCCGTGTGCATGAGACCGTATGTATTTTGCAGTCTGCAAAACACAGATCCGCAAAAAATACGGAGGATGTCGGTGTGCATTCCGTATTTTTGCAGACAATAATAGGACATGTTCAATTTTTCTGCAGAACGGTAATACAGTATGGAAATGGAATGCACATGGAGTAACTTCCGTTTTTTTTACGCACTTTTTGAAATGAATGGTTCCGCATGCGGTCTGCAAAAAAAACAATGAAACGGACACGGAAAGAAAATACGTTTGTGTGCGTGAGCCCTAAAGCAAACAGTGTTACCTATTAACAGCTGTTACTTTTCAGCAATCTTATATATTTTTTATATTTGGCCAAATGAAACATTAAATTAGTATATATTTTTTTTAAAACATTATATAAATATTCCCTTTAAGTGTGCAACATTGTACAGAAATCCATATCCCTGCCCACTCCTATTAATATTATTATTATCTCTAAATTCTCATTATCTTTATTTTCTGTTTATCCCCAGCCCCCCCCCATGAGCTGTAAAGCATCATATTTTCACCAGGCTGGCTGTCTGCCCTGGATGAATAATCGTCATGGCATCCTGTGCATTCAAGCAGGCCTGTGCACTGGAATAGTCATACCTAGTTATGTCAGCACACCTGATGTTTTATTAACAACTATTGATTTTCTTACCCCGGGGACTTTCCTTTTTTCTTCCTGAGTAAAAAAGGACAACCTTGCAGGAGAGAGAGGCAGTGTTAGCTATGAATTGGTAATGAACGGCTTGCTCATATCTTGCTCATTTTTATTATTATTATTGCTGTTATTATTATCATTATTAATGTCTCATAAAAAATAAATAAATAGGCAAATGAATACCATATGTACCTTTTATACGTTTACAGTGGTTTCTTACTAAATATCCACTTTATATAGCTTTTTTTTTATAAAGATGTTTTGTTTTATATAATTTTCTTTTATGCAAATGCTTTTTAATGCAATATTAGTCTGAATGTACAGTATTGTGCTCTAATTTTATATATATGTATTATATAATGTGTGTATGTATATATATATATATATATGTGTGTGTGTGTGTGTGTGTGTGTGTGTGTGTGTGTGTGTGTGTGTATATATATATATACATACATACATACATATATATTCAGGTAATTAGGAGAATTTGCAACAGGCTATGTGCTGAGCCTCTCTTTTTAGTGAAATCCAAGAGCCACATCCAGGACAGCTCTTCACTCTGGAGTGCCATTGTTTTTTTTGTATTGTAAGACCGTTTTAAATGGCCATGTGTTAGTCAGTGAAAAATGGCCTGTATGATATCTGCATTTTCCGGACTGACATGGCTTGACTTGAACTCACTTCATTATAGTGATCTATGTTGCTGTGAGTTCCAGCCTATCAGTGGGTCATTGGAGTAGAGGACAGTAGATCCACTTTCACTCGCAACAGCAGCATGGATCTCTATGATGCAGTGACTTTTATCAGTCAAGCCACCGTCAGTCCAGGAAATGTGGCCATCACACACATGGACCATTTTTCGCTGATGCACATGGCTGTCGGAAACTGCCTAAATAATGGATGACATGGCCCACCTAGGTAATTGTAGTCAGTGTCTTATAATTTAAAGGGCAGTAAAGGTATACATTAAACAACTACATTGCATCTATGGGAGTGGAGCCGCTGGGGCTGTTGAAACTTGACAACCCCTTTAAATTGTATTTCTTGCAGGTTTTTTTCTCCCCCAAAAGGAAGAAAACAATCTCTTTTTAGCTACATAAAAAAGCCTAAGGGGTTGTTTCATCAAGGACAATGGAGGCATATCACTAGGATATGCCCCCATTGTTTTATAGGTGCAGGTCCCTGGTGCTGGGACCCGCACCTATATCGAGAACGAAGCCCCGCAAGTGAAGGAGGGCACACTGCGCATGCGCAGCTGCCCTCCATTCATTTTTTTTTTTGTGTCGACCCCATAGAAATGAATGGAAGCGGGGGCCGCACATGTACTGTATGCTCCCATTCACTTCTATGGGGAGCCGGCTTGGTGGTGGCCGGACCGGAGTCCTCCAGCCATCACCTTGCCAGGCTCCGTTCTCTATATAGGTGAGGGTCCCAGCGGTGGGACCTGTACCTATAAAACAATGGGGGCATATCCTAGCGATCTGCCCCCATTGTCTATGATGAGACAACTCCTTTAACCAAATCAGACACCTATCTGTAGACAGTTCTTGCCCCTTGTCGGTAGAGAGTAATGTACTGGTTGGCTGGATGAGATGCCTTGATGCATCTCTGGGGGAAGAGGGTACCAATTGTCACTGAGGAGATTTAACTGGTGGGGGGTCTTACAGGAAGTGCTCCATGGGAAACAAGTATGCAAAGTAACTCTCCCCCACAGAAAGAATAAAACTGTCTGTACAGTACCTCCTGTAGATAGTACCCTGTTCTAGAGAGTTCTCTTCCGTATGGAGCAGAGCTAACTTGCACACCTTTTCCCATGGAGCTTTGCCTGGAAGTACAGTAATTCATACAGCAGCTGGATCTCCTCAATGAGAACCAGTAGCCACCGCCCACCCCAAATTTTTTATTTTTTTCTTAGTACACCGCTGCTGATTTTATTTTTGCTATTATTTTTACTTTTAGCTTTAACATTTATCTGTCATCATTCAGACATTCAGAAAGACTTTTTTTTTTATTGCGAGGACATTGTTAATGTGTGTTTATATCTAATAAATAAAGGCTTCCTTCCTCTATATGTATTTTTTGCCATTACATTTGTCTTCTTTATCTCCTAAATAATGTAGATTCTATATGAACTAATAAATAGATTTTTACAGATGTGTCCTGACCTCAACATATCCTAAGATGTGTTGCATGAAATGATAAACCTAAAAAAAAAAAAAAATATTGGGATATTCTGTCACAAGATGTCTATCCTATACATTGTTTTATGTCTCCATCCAGTGGTTATAATGTGAATTGCAACTGTTTAAAGTTTTACTAGCTTGTTGTATTAAATTTGCTTTATTGGAAATTGGAGTCTTTAAATTCAAGAAAAGGTAAGGGTGGACACAACTGTATGACTATGCTGGAAATATTTTTGTCAGGTCTATGCAAATATAGTCACTTAATGATGATGTTATCAGAACTGGACCAATCTATATTTCCAGGAGCCAGTGCTCTCCATACTTAGGGTCCAGTATTGATCACGTCAAGTCATCTTTGGCTCCTTAAGTGATGGTCCTAGCACTTGTGTTGCATTATGCTGTTGTTACCAATTGCCACCCTACAAACATTTGCTCCTCTGCCAGGCAACCTGTCCATAAATATGTTGGCTGCTGAATAGATGATTGCCATCTGTCCATCTATATGAAACATCCTGATTCTGATTTGTTTCCAGGACACTGCTTTCACACTGCATTTTTAATGAGTTGCCAGAAGGCAGTGCTCAAACAAGTGACATGCCACTATTTGTCAGCTAGGGAAGGGTCTGCTACTATTCTTGTTGTAATGGTTTGTTTCTATAACATTATAACATTGGTTCCTCTGCTGTTCTGTCTTTCAGTTCTTGGCCATGGGGACGCACAGTGGGAAGGTCTATTTACTTGACATCTGCGGCAACATGACACAGAGGTTTGATATTGTAAGTAACACAGTATCAGAAATTACACTAATCAATGCAATGCTGTTCTGTGAACATCTTTATGTAGGCTTATCAAGAGAATACGGAGAGCTGTTCTACTGTTATCCCAATCTGACTCCTACAATTATCATGAAGATTATCCTTCAGATAACATCTACTCCTCACAGCAGCATTACCTTTTTTAAATACCACCCACTCTCTGGCAGACCTTTAAAGGGAAGTATACTTACCTGCACTATACCATTCGATTCTGGCTGCTTTCGTCCCCCGGCTGTCTTAACTTTGCTTCCGTCCCCAGATGCAAACCCGTGCACGTGTGCAGCTACAGCCAATGACTGGCCTCAGCTAGTACATGACGCTTTGGGTCCAAGTCAGCGCTGATTCATTGGCTGAGTGGTGCACGTGATCCCTGTCCGTTACATGCGGGAACCGAAGCACAGTGACAGTAGGGGGGCTGGCAGAGCTGGAACAGAGTGGCTCCAAGGAGGTAAGTATGTGTCCTTTCACTGATCCAGTAGAGAGGGGTGGTATTTGAAAACAAAAAAAAAGACAATACTGGACAACCTCTTTCAGGCTTTTCCTTTTTTTTTTTTTTGTACATGTGTAGGTTAGTATGTAAAGCATTTATCATATTGCCATATTCCTTAATTTCACATCTTCCCTAATGTCAGAGTATGGTATATGTCTGTCTGGTAAGCATTCATTATATCTCTTCGATTTCCATTTAAAATACAGGATGTATTGTAATACATTGCAGAGGGGATCAGAACCCAGAAGTTGAAGTACCATAGTGGGACAAAAGTATAAAGTAAAAAAAGTGTTTTTCATAATAAAAAAAAGTAAATAAAGTTTCAAGTAAAAAAAAATAATTCCCCAAATAAATCACCTAAAATTGTTAAAAAGATTTAAAAAAAAGAAAAGAAAACCAGACATACTGGGTATTGCCGCATCCATAACGACCGACTCTATAAAAATATCACATGATCCACCCCCTCACCTGAACTGAAATAAAAACTGCTAAAACAATAATCTTTTTTGTCACCTTACATCAGAAAGAGTGCAACACCAAGCGATCAAAGAATGTGTATGCCCCCTAAAACAGTACCAATCAAACCGTCACCTCATCCTGCAAAAAATGAGTCCCTACATAAAACAATCGGGCAAAAAGTAAAAAAAACTTTGGCTCTCAGAATATGGAGACACTAAAACATGATTTTTTTTGTTTCAAAATTGCTTTTATTGTAAAAAAAGTAGACATATTAGGTATCCGTAAGCAGCCAATAAACGTGCAGATAAGTTATGCCCTCACTGTAGTGCCGTAGCCATGTTGGCTGCTGGCATTACAGTGATTGGCTGGCAGGAACGCGTCATCGGGTGCTATATAGCACCCGATGATGCATGTTCGGCTCATTCTTAGTCAGGGAGAGCTGTGCTGAGGAAGGGACAGACAGTGTAGGGAGTGAAATAGGAATAATTTTATTAGAAAAACTTTTCAGTGACCCAAAAGTCCTTTTAAGGACTATTGTGTGTGGCAGCAGCAATATATATTTTTAGGGCATCCTGTGCTAAATAGCGTACAATAGTTAGGCCGCTGTAGACAGCGACATCAGCTGCGCCACATCTCCAGTGTAAAGTGTGCGCATCCAAAAAATATCTGACATCCAGTGTACTTTTTCCGTAGACGGTGTCCACTGCGGACAGTGAGATTACCAGTGCCTCATCTGCAGTGTAACGTGTGCGCTGAAAAAAGCGCTTCTGACAGTGACATTACCAGGGCCACATCTGCAGTTTAACGTATGTGCTGAAAAAATGTATCTGTGACGTACAGTGTATTTTTTCCGTAGACTGTGTCTGCTGCGGACAGCAACATTACCAGGGGCACATCTGCAGTGTAACGTGTGTGGTTAAAAAATATATCCGTTACATACAGTGTACTTTGTCAATAGACTGTGTCCGCTTCTGACAGTGACATTACCAGAGCCACATCTGGAATGTAGCGTGCGCGCTGAAAAAATTTATCTGTGACATAGTGTACTTTTTCCACAGACGGTGTCTCCTTCGGACAGTGACATTACCAGCGCCTCATCTGCAGTGTAACATGTGCACTTAAAAAATGTATCTGTAACATACAGTGTACTTTTTCCGCAGACTGTGTCTGCTTCTGACAGTGACATTACCAGGGCCACATCTGCAGTGTAACGTGTGCGCTTATAAAATGTATCTGTAACATACAGTGTACTTTTTCCGCAGACTGTGTCTGCTTCTGACAGTGACATTACCAGCGCCACATCTGCAGTGTAACGTGTGCGCTTCAAAAATTTATCTGTGACATACAGTGTACTTTTTTGCTTAGACGCTGCGGACAGTGACATTACCGGTGGTACCTCTCCTGTATAACGTTTCCTCATCCCAAATACCTGTGACATTCCCTGTAATTTTTCATTAGCCGCTGGTGACAGCTATGACATTATCTGCGGGATATCTCCTGTGTGACGTTTCCACATCCCAAATACCTTTTTAAATTTGTTTGTGCATACACTTCCAAATCCTACACTACTGTACGTGTGACAGACTTTCAATCATATATAACATTTAATATGAAGAAGGTGAGCAGTTAGGGGCGGGGCAGTGGCCGTGATGCTGATGGTGCATGCAGAGACCGTGGCCCTGGGCGCGGTGAAACTGTGCCTGCTGCTAGAGCACAGGAAAAAAGAATCATTCACGATACCTAGCTTGATGTCCCAGTTTGCAGGGCGGCGCAGGACACCACTCTTGAAGTCAGACCAGTGCGACCAGGTAGTCGGTTGGAATGCAGCAGATAATGCTTCCCGCCGGTTAAGCACCACCCTGTCTTCCACCAAGTCCAGTCTCAGTAGCCAAGAGTCTGTTCAACCCAATCCTCCCCCTGATCCTCCTTCCTCCCACCATGGAGAGTCTGGGCAAACAAGTGATCCCACACTCCAATATTCCGAGGAGCTCTTTTCAGCGCCATTCCTTGATTTGGCCCTCTCGCAAAGCACGCTTGAAGAGGGACAGATCTTGTGCCCTGATTCCCAAACTCTTGAGCATCCACAATCACAAGAAGATGACTGTGGGAACCGGCAACTACTATTTAATGAGTTGGATGATGATTAGACACAGTTGCCAATAACTCAACGGCAATTACTGTCTCAAGAGGTTGATGAAGAGGATGAGACACAGTTGTCAATCACTGAGGTAGTGGATAGCTCAACAAGTCAGGAGGATGAGCAGAGTGAGGAAGTGGTGGACAATGAAGTCACTGACCCAACCTAGGAATGTGGAAAGCCGAGCAAGGACAGCAGTTCAGAGGGGGAGGGATCTGCTGCACCGCAACAGGCTGGAAGAGGCAGTGGGGTGGCAAAAGGGAGAAGGCGGGCCACACCAAACAGGCCCTCGCTTATAATTGTTCAGAGGGTCAGCTCACCAGCAGGCCCTCACCTACAATCTTTGACAGGGTCAGCTCACCAGCAAGCCCTCACATATAATTTTTTAGAGGTGCAGCTCACCAGCAGGCCTTTACCTACAGTCTTTTACAGGGTCATCTCACCTGAAGGCCCTTGCATATAATTTTTTAGAGGGTCATCTCACCAGCATCCCCTCACCTACAATGTTTTACAGGGTCAGCTCACCAGCAGGCCCTCACATATATTTTTTTAGAGGGTCAGCTCACCAGCAGGCTCGCGCCTAAAATCTTTTATAGGGTCAGCTCCCCTGCAAGCCCTCACCTAATTATACCTAATAGGTAATTTGCGCGCATGCTGCCTTGCTTAGATGTGGTAGCCATAGCCGTTTCTCAGGCCCTCGCATATTATGTTTTACAGGGTCAGCTCACCAACAGGCCCTCACCTACAATGTTTTACAGGGTCAGCTCACCAGCAGGCCCTCGCATATAATTTTTTACAGGGTCAGCTCACCAGCAGGCCTTTGCATATAATGTTTTACAGGGTTAGCTCACCAGCAGGCCCTCGCGTATACAGTACAGACCAAAAGTTTGGACACACCTTCTCATTCAAAGAGTTTTCTTTATTTTCATGACTATGAAAATTGTAGATGCACACTGAAGGCATCAAAATTATGAATTAACATGTGGAATTATATACATAACAAAAAAGTGTGAAACAACCGAGAATATGTCATATTCTAGGTTCTTCAAAGTTGCCACCTTTTGATTTGATTACTGCTTTGCACACTCTTGGCATTCTCTTGATGAGCTTCAAGAGGTAGTCACCTGAAATGGTCTTCCAACAGTCTTGAAGGAGTTCCCAGAGATGCTTAGCACTTGTTGGCCCTTTTGCCTTCACTCAGCGGTCCAGCTCACCCCAAACCATCTCGATTGGGTTCAGGTCCGGTGACTGTGGAGGCCAGGTCATCTGGCGCAGCACCCCATCACTCTCGTTCATGGTCAAATAGCCCTTACACAGCCTAGAGGTGTGTTTGGGGTCATTGTCCTGTTGAAAAATAAATGATGGTCCAACTAAACGCAAACCGGATGGATGGCATGCCGCTGCAAGATGCTGTGGTAGCCATGCTGGTTCAGTATGCCTTCAATTTTGAATAAATCCCCAAAAATGTCGCCAGCAAAGCACCCCCACACCATCACACCTCCTCCTCCATGCTTCACGGTGGGAACCAGGCATGTAGAGTCCATCCGTTCACCTTTTCTGCGTTGCACAAAGACACGGTGGTTGGAACCAAAGATCTCAAATTTGGACTCATCAGACCAAAGCACAGATTTCCAATGGTCTAATGTCCCAACCCCATTTATAAGGCAAGAAATCCCACTTATTAAACCTGACAGGGCACACCTGTGAAGTGAAAACCATTTCAGGTGACTTCCTCTTGAAGCTCATCAAGAGAATGACAAGAGTGTGCAAAGCAGTAATCAAAGCAAAAGGTGGCTACTTTGAAGAACCTAGAATATGACCTATTTTCAGTTGTTTCACACTTTTTTGTTATGTATATAATTCCACATGTGTTAATTCATAGTTTTGATGCCTTCAGTGTGAATCTACCATTTTCAAAGTCATGAAAATAAAGAAAACTCTTTGAATGAGAAGGTGTGTCCAAACTTTTGGTCTGTACTGTACATTTTTACAGGGTCAGCTCACCAGCAGGCCTGCACCTAAAATCTTTTACAGGGCCAGCTCACCTGCAGGCCTGCACCTAAAATCTTTTACAGGGTGAGCTTATCTGCAGGCTCGCACCTAAAATCTTTTACAGCGTCAGCTTACCTGCAAGCCCTCGCCTAATTACCTAATTTGCGCACATACTGCCTTGCTTGGATGTGGTAGCCATAGTCGTTTCTCAGGCTCCCTCTCCGGAATCGAACCATGATTCCCCGTTACCCGTGGTCACCATGGTTTGCGCTGAAAATAACATCGAAAGTTGATAGGGCAGACATCCGAATGTATCGTCGCCATCACGGGGACGTGCGATTGGCCCTAGGTTATCTAGAGTCACCAAAGCGGCAGCAAGCCCTCGCCCATAATGTTTTAGATGGTCAGATCAGCAGGCCCTTGCTCCAAATATTTTTCAGGGTCACCAGCAGGCCAATCATAATTTTTCAAGGCTGTGTATGATGCCCTCCTTTATGTGTAACAAAGGGTGTATTGGAGTGCCGTTTCCTTGTCATTTTTGGCAGCCCTTTTCCTTAGTGCATAGGCTTTATGAGTGTAGGAGTCCCACTACATGAACAATTGTACCACAATGTGAATGAGGCCCTCCTGTGATATACAGGTTGTATCGTAGTGCCTCTTCCTTGTAATTTTTGGCAGCACTTGCACTTTATATATAAGTAAATAAACAGAAAAGAATGTTTCCTAACAATTTTTCCTGTAAAATCGATTTTATCTTCGGTTTGGTGCGTATTATTCTCAGTCTGTAAAAGTGGCGTACTACTCTGACAACATCGTTCCCAGCAGCGACCTGGGAGTCCAAGATGCATCCAGATATTCTCCCCATGCTGTTTTTGAACCATTTCATTGGTGTTTCCATCAATTTCTGACCTTTTTCTTTGAACCAGGCACCCTCCCCACTTCAGAGCAGGGTTTACTGCTCGGGTTCTCCCATTGACCTCCATTATAGCATCCCTATGTGTTTGGCCAGAGCACCCAAGCACTTTGGTGCTCGATCAACACTATGGAACACTTAAAGGGTTAACAAAGTTTGTAAAATCCATGTTGAATACCTTGAAGGGTTTAGTTTCTAAAATGGGGCTATTTATGGGTGGTTTCTATTATGTAAGCCCCACAAAGTAACTTCAGACCTGAACTGGTCCTTAAATATTGGAAATTTTTGTGGCAATAAACAGAGCAATTCTATACAGTAACAGCGAGTGCCAGTCCTCCTTTCCTGCTGCTATCTACATGTGACGCCTGCCCTAGAACACGTGCACCGCCATACTACTCTTACCGTAGTGCCTATCGACATATGGCATACATCAAATTTACCACTGTCATGAAGTACAATATGTGACGAGAAAACAATCTCAAAATGGCTTGGATAAGTAAAAACGTTTTAAAGTTATCACCACATAAAGTATCAGATTTGCAAAAAATGGCCTGGTCATGGTGAAATATGGCAGGGTCCTGAAGGGGTTAAGACAGGGGTGTCAAACTCAAATTCATCGGGGGCCGCATCAGCAGTTTGGTCACCTTCAAAGGGCCGGTTGTATCTGTAGGACTATGTGTCCACTCTTTATTATCATAAATTATTGTCACTGCATTCAATTATTACTGTTCTTTGTAATAATGTAAGTAATAACTAGCTCTGAAAGCTTGACCTGCAATCGCTGACTGGGGTCACATAGCATTATATTGATTTATGATGCTATGTAACCCTTACAGTTCTGGAATGTGTTGGATAACACTGACATAATGCTGTCAGTGTTATCCAACACATTCCAGAACTGTAAGGGTTACCGTATTTTTCGCCCTATAAGACGCACCAGCCCATAAGACGCACCTAGGTTTTTGAGGAGGAAAATAAGAAAGAAAATATTTTGAACCAAAAGGTGTGCTTTTGGTGGGTTTTGAACTAATTGTGGTCTGTGGGTGGCACTGTTATGGGGGATCTGTGGGTGGCACTGTTATGGGGGATCTGTGGGTGGCACTGTTATGGGGGATCTGTGGGTGGCACTGTTATGGGGGATCTGTGGGTGGCACTGTTATGGGGGATCTGTGGGTGGCACTGTTATGGGGGATCTGTGGGTGGCACTGTTATGGGGGATCTGTGGGTGGCACTGTTATGGGGGATCTGTGGGTGGCACTGTTATGGGGGATCTGTGGGTGGCACTGTTATGGGGGATCTGTGGGTGACACTTATGGGGGATCTGTGGGTGACACTTATGGGGGATCTGTGGGTGACACTTATGGGGGATCTGTGGGTGACACTTATGGGGGATCTGTGGGTGACGCACTGTTATGGGGGATCTGTGGGTGACACTTATGGGGGATCTGTGGGTGACGCACTGTTATGGGGGATCTGTGGGTGACACTTATGGGGGATCTGTGGGTGACGCACTGTTATGGGGGATCTGTGGATGGCACTGTTATGGGGGATCTGTGGATGGCACTGTTATGGGGGATCTGTGCGTGACACTTATGGGGGATCTGTGGGTGGCTCTTATGGGGGATCTGTGTATGACAGTTATGGGGGGGATCTGTGGATGACACATATATAGCATCTTATGCTATGGGTCATCCACAGATCCCCTCCATAAGTGTCCCTGTAGTGAATGACCCTCAATACACGGGCTAGGGGCCGGCATCTGCTTTTATAATGACAGCGGGGCCCGTGCAGTGACTGTATTCTACTACACGGGCTCCGCTCACTGTATAACCCTATGTCTAATAGTTAATTGTATGTAATCGCATATTCAGCGCTGTGTATTATGGTACTTACAACTACAAGCGCTCGCCGCTCAGTAGGCAGAGAGGAGGGAGGAGGCAGGCCGAGAGGACAGGCGCTGGCAGCGTGAGTCATACGTCATGCGCCCACGCCGCCTGCTTCATTCATAAAGTGGGCGGCGCAGGCGCGTGACGCATGACTCACACTGCCAGCGCCCGTCCTCCCAGCCTGCCTCCTCCCTCCTCTCGGCGAGCGCTTGTAGTTGTAAGTACCGGTAATACACAGCGCTCCTTATGCAATTTATTATCACTTCCTGCAGGGGCCGCCTGCAGGAAGTGATAATAAAGGGTGAAGGCTGGCGGCCGGCGGCAGCTACGCGGGCCACATGACGAGGTCTGGCGGGCGGATTCGGCCCGCGAGCCTTGTGTTTGACACCCATGGGTTAAGAAATCTCATCCATATGTTTCCGAGAACACCCATATTGTTTTCAATTCACAGCATGTCAGTTTCTGCTATGGGGTCTGCCTGCGGCTTTCAACCTTTGCAATGGGAGTTAAACATAAGTATGAAAGGGGTTAAAATGGAAATAAATTTATAGTGTGCACAATTCCACAATTTTCAAACCTTTTTTCATAAATATATATATTTTTTAACAACTAAACATTGTTGTTGTTTTTGGCAGCCTTTAAAATGTCATGTGTCCTAACCAAACTATCCTTGAAATATCAAAAAACTCCAATGTTTCAAAAAAAAAACTACTGAAAACATTTAGTGTTGACTAAGCATCTTATTATTATTATTATAGCTATGTCACTTTATTACTGCTTATTTTATATTGGCGTTTTCCTTTCAGTGGTTAAACTCATCTTTGCTTTTTTTCCCCTATATTTTATGCATTTCATTAATACTTATGGCCTTTTTTTGTTATAAGTTGGGCATTCTGGGGTTCAAACACCCACTGATCATATTTTAATGGACTATCCTAGACACCACCGTTTTACTGGTTTTGTCTCTATGGCATTCCCTTTGCGGCAATACTGACCCCATGCCCTTCATTCTCTGCATCAGTACCATTACAACGATACCACATATGTATAACATATGTATAGTTTTTTTTTAATGTCTAAATAGTGTAAAAAAATAAACTAATCCCCATATTCTGACTCCCATAACTTTTTTTTATAGTTATATCTACTGAGCTGTGTGGGTACTAATTTTTTGCAGGATCATCTGTACTTTTTATTGATATCATTTTGGAGTGTGCTGACTTTTTGATCCCATTTTTAAATTTTTGGGTGTAAGAGAAGCGATGAAAAAATGGCAAATCAGACATTTTGACCCTTTTTCTGTTACGCCATTCGCCATATTTGAAAAATATTTTTTGATTTTAATAGTACGGCGTTTTCAGACGCAGTGATGACCATGATGTTTAAATTTTTTGTTATTTATGGTTACTATTTTTTTTTACATTTTTTGTATATTTTTCTTTTACTTTTTTATGGTTTTGCAACTCGTGTTTTAGGCTACAGGACTCAACGATTTTTTTATTTCTGTACCATTATGTTTCATATAGATCCATACTGGTACGAGAATTGCTCATTTCTTATGTTGTTGCCACCTGCTGGCCAAAATAAGAATTGCAGCTCCAATACCCTGGGTCTCTTTAGAGAGACCAAGCTTATTGAAATCAATTACCGGCATCCTCATAGGCCACAGAACATGCCGGTAATATGCCGGGTTTCTTAGCTTTTAGATGCCGCAATCACATTTGATCACGGCTTCTAAAGGCTTTAATGACTGTGATCAGCATTTTGCAGGTCGCAGACATTAGCCACGAGTCTCTGCTGTTTGAAACCCAGCCGGCCATGGCACCCGCTACATGCACATTTGCCGATCGCTCCAGCGCCGTACATGTACGGCGCTGGTAGCAAAAGGGTTAAACTGCAACTAGCAGTCGTATCTGCTGAAAACTCATAGACATCGCTTTCTGGCTGGTCTCTTCCAGCTCCCTGGTACCCTTCAGCGGTTTTCTGGTTCCTTTTCTGATCCAGATGGATGGAGTGATGTGTTTGGTTGCAGCCAATGACTGGGCTCACTGGGGTGTGTCCCCAAGCAGCATGTGACCCAGCGGGGACTGCTGTGGCCAGTCATTGTTTATAACAACACACTTGGCCCTGTCCGTCAGAAATTTTGTGGAACAATGACCAGAAGAGCACCGAAGTTAGCCAGGGAGCTGGAACGGAGCTGCAAGGAGCAGGTGAGTATGAGTTTGTTTGTTTTTTTATCAGATGTGACAGGCTGCTAGTAATGGTTAAAAAGTCCAAAAAGCTTGACAGCCCCTTTTTAAGGAAATTTTACTTTAATAACACTGTAATATAGATTGAACATTTCTTAATAAAGGTCCATGTGAAGAATTTATCAAATATATAACATAGGGTACCTTTATATGAGATGTTTATGTATGTATAACACATGGTCACACATGAATAAATGCATTTTTGGCAAAAGCCTCTCCTAATCTCCACTGAGATTTTACTACATAGTTACCACATAAAAGGGACGGCATGCATGGAAGGTTCTAGACAGCCTAAACGCATAGTAAGTGCCATTATGCTGTTTTCTCTCTGTCTAACTTGAACTGGAAAGCTTTGTAACAAAGAATCTACTACTTGATACAGTCAAACCTGAACTTCAAGGATTCATTCACGCATAGCCTGATTTTTTCCCCTAAGTTTGGTACTAAAGACAGGATATTGTCATTGCCACAGTAAAGAGTTTTCAAATATTTAATCTAGAAGATTTTGTTGTTTGCCTGATTGTGTAGAACATAGGGTATATGTTAAATTGTCCTGCCATTAGTGTATATATCTGGTTTGGACCTATAAACGTATGCTGCACAGTATTACATTTTCTCAAAGAAGTCTAAAATAAGTCTTTACAAGGACAGTAAAGGTGAAAAAGATTTAAAGGCTCACTAACTTTTCAAAAAACTTTTTATATCTGATAGAGTGACATGTCAAAAGTTTAATCTCTGAAACCCTCACTGATCCTTAGAACGAGGGGAGAGAACGTAAACTGAGGATGCTCGTTAACGAGGACGGAATTGAGATGGGCCAATGGACTTCTATGGACCCCATCTCATACAGCTTCACTTCCCTCATTCTCAGACCCTCACCTGTCTAAACTTTTGATGTGTCTGCATGATATATCAAAAGGTTTTAGAAAATTTTCGGACCATTTAAAATAAGACTACGAAAAAACACATATTTGGTGTCCGTGATGCTTACTAGACATATACCCTGTCACCTTTATGGAAAAAAAATGTCTACTTGTTATTATAAAGGCAACAGTCTCTACAATAAATGTAAAGTCATTTGGTCGGGACACCTCAAAGCTGTTAGCAAAGGTCAGAATCAAGTTTTACAGTTGTTCCTACTTTTTATTTTTTTTTTTTTTTTTTTTTTAAATTTAAACGTTTTATTAGTTTTCAATAAAGAACAAGGAGTAACAGGGTTACAGGTACAGGCACGCAGGCCAAGTAAGTACATACAAAGAATTCAGGTACATACAAGTACATGGCATTTTTAGGCATGAATAGTGATGATAGCCGGATAGACCGGGATTTCGTGAGTAAGAGTAACGGCCTATGGGTTAAAGACAAATTAAGAATAAGGGGGTGGTAGGTATATGTCCCACGTTAGACTAAAAGTTACTAAACACTGAAGTGGTCAGGTGGTGCGGAGGGGTTTTACTAGGGATAATTAAAATTGCATATTTTAGATATTATGAAAAATGTTTAATAGATTGAAAAATAAAGGTTACAGTGGTGAAAATAAAATGGTTTTGTCTAAATGGCTAAAATTAGGTCGGATGTTAAAAAAAGGGTATTCCAGTGTAGCAGTTTTCAGCACCAGGAAACAGCACATACTGTTGCTTACTAATAGTGATTATTTATCTGTAATGCCCTGTTTTCCTGAACTCATTTGTAGTCTACAAGACATTTGTGTTAGTGCGCTATCGTGATGACATCATATCTACATCTAAAGCGTGGCAAGGCTTCTAAAGCTCTGCCCTGTAGACACAACATCATCAGTGACCTTGCCTGTAAGGCCCCTTTCACACGGGCGAGTATTCCGCACGGGTGCGATGCGTGAGTTGAACGCATTGCACCCGCACTGAATCCTGACCCATTCGTTTCTATGGGGCTGTTCACATGAGCAGTGATTTTCACGCATCACTTATGCGTTGCGTGAAAATCGCAGCATGTTCTATATTCTGCGTTTTTCACGTAACGCAGGCCCATAGAAATGAATGGGGTTGCGTGAAAATCGCAAGCAAGTGCGGATGCGGTGCGATTTTCACGCATGGGTTCTAGGTGACAGTCTATTCACTGTATTATTTTCCCTTATAACATGGTTATAAGGGAAAATAATAGCATTCTGAATACAGAATGCATACTACACTAGCGCTGGAACGGTTAAAAAAAATAAAAAAGTTAACTCACCTTATCCTCTTGATCGCGTAGTTCCCGGTCGGTCTCTTCTTTAGCTGTGGGCTAAAGGACCTGTGGTGATGTCAGATCACATGCTCCATCACCATGGTGATGGACCATGTGATTGGAGCATGTGATCTGACATCACCACAGGTCATTTAGCCCACAGCTAAAGAAGAGACCGACCGGGAACTACGCGATCAAGAGGATAAGGTGAGTTAACTTTTTTATTTTTTTTAACCCTTCCAGCACTATTATACTATGCATTCTGTATTCAGAATGCTATTATTTTCCCTTATAACCGTGTTATAAGGGAAAATAATACAATCTTCAGAACATCAAGCACGAACTTCTGCGAAGAAGTTCGAGTTTGGGTACCAAACATGGGCGATTTGTCTCACGCGAGTGCAAAACGCATGACAATGTTTTGCACTCGCGCAGAAAAATCGCGCATTTTCCCGCAACGCACACGCCTCTTATCCGGGCCAAAAATATGACGCCCGTGTGAAAGAGGCCTAAGGGTGGTGTTCCGCCGGACCCTGCCTTGTAAACTTGATGTCAGCAATGATGCTATGTCTAAGGGTGGGGTTTTTCCAGCAGGGCTTCAAGCAAGCTCGGATCCAGGGCTGCTATGATAAATTTCAAGGCTCCATACAGGCAAATCATGCCCCCTCCAATGTTTTGTGATATTTACAAAAAAAAGGGGAGGAGTGGGAGGGGGGTTCAAATATAGCATTTAAAGGGAACCTGTCACCAGTTTTATGGTGTCCTAACTAAGGGCAACATAAATAAGTGGCTGATTCGCTTAGCAAAATGCTGGGTCACTTTCTTTAATTGACCCAGTCAATCTGCCAACATCTTGTATCGAAAAGCTCCAGCTGATAATGATGAGTCATGAATATTCATGAGCCCCTGACTCTCCCCGCCCACCTGCTGCTGAATGACAGTTCATTTCCATATGAATCAGCAGCAGGTGGGCAGGGGAGTGGCTATAGCTCTGAATTAAATATTCACTGGACTCAATGACATCAGGCCGGACTCGAATCAGCTCATTAGCATGCAGCATGCAACATCTTTGTGTGTATATTATGAGGTAACCGTCTGTCACACCAGTAAGTGAATACATCTAAGGCACTTTTTAGTAGTTAATGATTGTATATAATTAGTTACATTATAATCAAATATCCACATGACAGGTTCCTTTTAAAAAAAATGCCATCTTCACTGCAGAGCTTTTCTATAGAGGAGTGGGGTAAGGCAGCTGTACAGACAGTCTAGGGTTCAAAACCCACTGGAAGCTGTAAAATAATCTTTATAGTAAAAGTTATGGCAGTAAAATAGAAATTTTACTTTCCAGCTTTTTTCTTTCATGTTAAAAGAACCATTTTCTGCAAAGCTATTGTTACTAAAAAAAAAATAACAAAGCAAAAAACATTCACGCTTTTGTAACATCTTTAGTATGAATTATCACAAAACAGTATTTAGTATCCCTGTAATGATAACAAGTGGTACAATATAGGGAACATAGTATTTATTGTGTTTGGTAGATGCCACAACTTCTTTCCTTTTCATTTCAGTAATATACCGTATTTTTCGCCCTATAAGATGCACCGGCCCATAAGACGCAGGTTTTAGAGAACAATAAGAAAAAAATATTTTCCATTACTCCTCAGGTAAGACCAGCAATCAGACCCTGAAAGTTAATCAGACCTCAGCTTACAGCCCCAATTAGACCCCCAATGTCAATCAGACCCCATATATCAGCCCCATATATTCAGCCATCAGCCCCATATATCAACCCCTATATGTCACCTATCAGCCCCCAGTGCAAATAAAATTAGAAAAAACACTTACCTCTCCAGCTCTTGGACGCCACACCTCCTCACCATCGTGATCCTCTTCATCCTGCTGTCGGCTGTCTATCGCGGCGCACAGTGTGAGGTCACAGAGCGCCCTCACGCTGTGTGCAGCTCTGCACAGCCGATAGCCGAGCCGTACAGAGCCTTCACCGCTTCCTGGTCCTCCGGTACTAATGAAGCGCTTCCATAATGGAAGCGTTTCATTAGTATTCGCCCCCTAAGACACAGACATTTTTCCCCCGTCTTATGGGGCTAAAAATACGGTACTACTTATTTAGTCCTATGCCTGCAAATAAACTATCATTTTAAGCACAGCAAAGTCATCCCTTCCAACGGAGCAGGTCTGTAGTGTAATGTTAACACTTTTGCCTGACATATAGAAGGTCTGGAGTTCCAAAGACCTGTTAAATAATTTCTTTAGTAAAAGTCTAAGTGCTGGAAGAGGGTCCCAACCCATATCCAACACAGCTTGATTAGTACTCACTGCATTGAAATAAAGGCTAATGAGGCTGCCAACCCTGCTTGCATTTGTGATGTTCCAGCTGGGAGGGGAAGGATAGGAAGAGACCTGATGCAACAGACATTCCTTGTGAGTTTTCCGTTGAGATGTAAACACAGGGTGCAGGTCACAATTTTTTTTTTTTTCTGTAACTAGAAAACTTGCACAATAACACATTTTTTAAACATGCAATATCAACTTGTCTAGCAGTTTCAATGTCCCCCTGTTGGTTTTCAATATTTTCAGCACTTCTCCTGTGCCGAAGTCCTTTTTTTAAAATTATATGCATTTAAAATTTGGCGACTAAATTTTTTAGTTTAGGAGCCAATGGCTCCTGGTTATTTTTTTTTGTCTGGAGCACTGTGCCATGCTATATGTCACAGCAGTCTCCACTCCTCCTTGTATCCCTCAACCTCATTTCTATTCCGCCTCCTGCCACTCATATGTAATGTAGATGGGAGGTGTGGACTATGCTAAATAGCATAGTTCTCTGCCTCCTTCTTTAGAGGATAACGCTTCTGAATGCCCGGTGACGTCACCAGCCCAGAGGGGCGTTACCTAGCGCTGCCAGTTACCACCTACTAACCTCCCTCCGTGCGCTCTGCAGAACGCCCTTGTTTGCCTGTGACGTCAAGCTGAAGAAGAGGCTTCACTCTCCACAAAGGAGCCCAGTAGGTCACTCACATTTAGAAAATCCTCACTTCCAGCTTGCAATTTGGATCTGATGAATCTGGGATCACAATAGAAAAAGAAAGATAACACACAGATATTAAGCAAATGTCACCAATCCTGGACAACCCCTTTAAGATAAAAAGTTGTGGTTAACATGCAGTGGTAGAGAAAGTGCATTAGAGTTCTGTAAGTCTGGGAGTCACGAATTATACTGCAAAAGTTGAAGGGGTTCTCCGGGCTTTTAATATTGATGACCTATCTTCAGGATAGATCATCAGTATCAGATTGGCGGGGGTCCGATACCTGGCACCCCGAATGATTAGCTGTTTGAAGGGAAGGTGCACGTAGTGTGCGCGTGCCGTCTCCCTCTCTATTCCTGCTCGCTACTGCTATGTCTATGGCAAGTAGGAAGAGAGACGGCACTTGTACACTGCGCGCGCCTTCCCTTCATACAGCCAATTGGCGGGGTGCAGGGTGTCATAGCCCTGCCAATCTGATATTGATGAACTACCTGAGGATAGGTCATCAATATTAAAAGCTCAGACAACCCCTTTATGTAGCATACTGTAAATTTACTACAGTATGTATTTTAGACATTTTTTGTGCCCACTTGACAATTTTATTTAGAAAAAACAGGCACGTCTACTAAGAATTGTAAAATGCACCTAATTTATAAAGATGTCTACCAATGTTTGGAACAAAATATTGGTGTCTACCGGTATGACTGTGTCTATCAGGTGTAAGTGGGCCAGTTTTATCATGCTGTGTGCACCATGTTGGTACATTTGCTAGTTTTGTACCACTATCCTCTGAGACTAGTGTTACATTCCTCCCTATGTCTACTCAACTGCCATATATAACTCTAAACTCTACTCAACTGCCATATATAACTGCCATATAACACTAAAAAACATAAAAGCAAGCTACGCGTTTTAGTGGCGGTCCGCCACCTTCATCTGGCTAATTCATACAGAGAATGCAGATATTTTCATATCTGGACAACAGGAAATGAGGATTGACGTGGGAGGGTCCAGGGAATTATTTCTGTTTTTTAATACATTTTTACTTGCTTAAAGTCCTCCGGTGCAGTACGTGGGTTTTTCTGGCCCCGGCAGAATGTTCCTGCTTCCAGTCCTTTCCGGCCTACTGCAATGTCCGGCCTTCAGTGCGATAGCCTGGTTCCTCCCCCTGTAGAACTTCTCTTTCACCTAGTTTGGTACATAATTTTGCACCACCCCTTTGAGTAAGATACCTCCTGCGGTGGCCTCGTCCCCATACCTTTGAGGTTATCACGCAGGAAGCGCCCCCTCTCTCTTTTTAATATATTGATAGAACATTCCTAATTCTATCGTGTGAATGATTCTGAAAGTGCTTTATGAGTAAGATCCTCTCTTATCCACAGTAGTGACAGCTGCCCTGTCTTTGTCAGCATATACTGATCCATTTATTATTGGGTATCTGCTAATCTTTAAAATAGGACACACATTAGTACGCTGACACAGCTGGCCTGGTTTGTTGAAGGTCAAAGGTTTTTGACTTGTTAAGTCTGGTAAATCTAATTAAGGACCTTGTTTCAAAGACTCCCAGGAAAAGCTTCTGAAGACATTTTTACAATGCTCTTTGGTCAGTGATGACCTTCTCTTGTGAGCTTCCGTCAAGTTGCATTAGTTTGCTTCATTTGTTTGCATCTCTGAATTGAGTAATCAGGTCTAACCAAGCACAGGCATCACTAGTTAATGCGTGATGCACATAAGATACAGATGAATATTGCATTGACTAGGGGTCAACATTGCCAGACATTAAGGGGGAAATCAGGAGGTTGTCCCTTTCCTGTAACAAAGCTTCTTTCGGTTTACATTACGACAGTGTTGTGCTAAAACATCATACGGATGATCTCATTTAGAGGGAATGCATTTTTTATTCTGTTCTCTACATCATTATGGGGTCAGACATCTTGTTTGAGCTGTAACCAGCAGTCCCAGGAGTTTGCTTTGCAGAAGGAACCTGGACGAAAGAAAATAAAAAATAAAAAATCTGTTGACTATCATAGAACTTTTGTGGGCATGCTCTGTGATATTATTGTGTAGGAAGGGGAAGGGGCAGCTGAACTTTCTCCATCACTTATTGCCAGTAGTAAAATTCTGTGTTATCTGCCTTCAGCTTCATGATAGACATGTTACCTTTCATTATAATCCTGCTCTCTGATGATTGTGAGATGGCTGCTGACCTGCTCTCGATAGACACAGCTCAAGTTAAAAAAAGGAAGCTGTGAATGCTTCATGACGTTGATTGAATAAACTTGAATCTCTTGTTCAAATAATTTCTGCAGTTGGGATCATTTCTAATTCCTTCTACAGTGTTTTCCAGTTGTCTTATGTATCAGTGCGTGGCTGTTTTTGTTTCATTTTTATCTTTTTGCTGTTTGCCTGCTACACTTGTCCCTATAAAATGTATCTGTCCAGTGACCAGTGTGCCTCTCAATGGATGGGATTGCTCTGCTGTGAGGGTAACCTGCTGCTGCCTTCCCCACTCCCCAAAAAGTATTATGGGGCTTCATTATGAGTTCAGCAACTGTCACCAGTATTTGCAAGGAGATGTGGAGAACAGTACAAACATACCTTCAGTTGAGCTTTTATCATCAGGGGTAGCAGGGGCGTCACCACATCAAAACGTCCGGTGCCTTAGCCCCTAATGTTTTGTCCTGGGCCCCAAATGTTGTGGCCACAGACTATACAACTGTATTGCTATCCTCATTTGAAATACTGCGGTGGGATAGGGGAAGCAGTGGCTCTATGACCTGACGCTCACTTTTGTAGACCACAGGCCTATGAGAGTGTAGAAAGGAGAAGGAGGTACGATTACGTCATTGCGCATTCCTGAGCCAGGGCCCAGGTGACACATTGAGTCCAGCATCCAGCAACTCAGGCTGGAAGAGGACTGCGGTCTGAATCGCTGACAGCTGTAGGAAGTCAGGTGAGTATTTATTTTTTTATTTTTTTTGCTAACTGACTTTGGGGTGAAGTACTATACTATATGGCTTTGAACAAGGTCAATGCGGAGAGCACTTCACAGTGAAGCTCCATCTCCAGTGTACTTTCAGGAGCAGAACCTGGCAGAATAAAAATGTATATTCTCACTACTCCTGATAATAAAACACCACTAATGTAATTTTTATACTGCTCCCCTAGGCCCTAGCTAGGTGCCACCCACAGTGTACCTCCATACAGTGTCAACCATGGTATGCTTCCCTAAGTTGCCAGCAGCAGCAGCCCCATAAATACAATAAATGCTTGCCCATCCTATGTCCCTTGGTTCTACCATCCTCTTTCGTGACCTCTGAGCAGGCTACCCGGCCTAGTTAGAATTGAGTAGGGCATTGGACTGATAATCAAACCTCTGTAATTGGCACAGTTTCTGGTATTTTTTTTTATTTTACTTACATAGCAATGGAAAATTCCATAGGTATATACTACTAAGTAAAGTTTGCTTTTCCCCTAATACGTACTGTACGTACTGTGCGGCTCCTGGAGCATTAGTAATTTGTATGTTTTGCTTCTTTGTCTTGGAATGCACAAAATAGAAGTGACAATAAATTCCCATTAAATGCTATGCTTCTTAATGTTGTCAGACTGTTTTTTAATGTGCTGTGGTTTTGCTGTGACAGTTTCATCCTTTTTCTTCTAGCAGGTATTTTCTTAATAAATATTTTAATATTATTTTAAACTTGACTGACTTAAAAGGTATATTTAGGTTATAACAAGTTATCCCTATCCATAACTATCAGATAGTGGGGGCGCCGTACCAAATGGAGCCCCCCCGAAATGGGTCAGGCAGTCGGAAAAACATGCTGTTGCTCCATTCATTTCTATGGAGATAGTTAAGTGCTGTACTCTGCTATCTCCGGTACTCCAGTAGAAATGAATAGAGCAACGGTGCGCTTTTGCAACCAACCGCTCTGTGGCTAGGGGACAACTCGTTATAACCTGAATACCCATTTAAGATATTGTGTCATCTAGTAATGGCAAACTGAAGAAACAAGGAAAAATTTGATAATGTTTTTATTTGTAAAGGAAAAAGCATCTTGCGATTATATTTGTATATTAGCCATTAAAGTTGTATCCTTCCTTACCATTGCGCTTTGCTTAACACATCCTGAGATGTATTTTAAAAGATAACCAGCTCTGGAGAAAAGCAAAAAAAAAAATAATAATAATAATTTTGTGTTACTCTGCCAAGTGTGTTACTCTGCCAAGTGTCTATGCTATATATGTCAGTGCTGCCACCCAGTGGTTGTGATGTGCACTGCAGCCTGTCGGGAGTTTTGCTAGCATATTGTGATATTGCATTGAATTTGTTTAATGAGAAGGTAGAGTCCAAAACCAAATTTAATTAAAAGTAAGGGTGAACACATCTGTATTGTGTAGATCAGGGTTAACATATCTTGGTTGGCCCTGGCGATGGTGTTTTGCTTCCTGCATTTTTGAAGAGGTTGTCCCACCAAAGCATATGGTATAAGTATCTGATTGGTGGTATTTTGGTCGCTGGGACCTTCACATGAGGTGGTGGTCACACATGCACACTGATGCTCTTTTCAGCGGCGACACAGATAGCCAAGCACTGTACTCTGCTTCTTTTCGACACATTATAGTTATATGGAGCGGTAGCATGCATACTCCATGCACTCCAGGGACTCTGACACTTCATGTTTTTCATCGCTGGGGGTTCCACTGCTGGGTAGCAGATAGTGGATATGTTTCTATGTTGGTACAAACCATTTATTATTCTGCCTCCAAGTGCTTCCAGCTATTGCTATATGACAGCTGACCACAGGCTACTTGTATGTAACCGCCTACCAGCAGAGTACTCATTGTGGGAATACATAGGTGGGTAAATTGTCAGAGGAGAGAGGGTTGGTGGAGTTCTGGTTGTGTCTTCTGAGAGGAAAATGTACATTCTGGCACCAGACAATTAAGATCCAAAAATGTCTTTATTTTTTAACATAAAAGGTAAATTGCCTTTATACAGCTTAGGAGTTTTAAAGACCCACTGTACTTTCACACAATATCATTAAATTCCATAGAGAATGGTGTAACTAACAAATTTCTAAATCACTTCATTTAAAGTGAACCTGTCACCAGGATTTGATGTATAGAGCTGGGGATATGGGTTGCTAGATGGCCGCTAGCACATCCGCAATACCCAGTCCCCATAGCTCTGTGTGCTTTTATTGTGGGGAAAAAAACAATTTGATCCATATGCAAATTACCCTGAGATGTGTCCTGTACGTGAGATGAGTCCAGCGTGAAGGAGCGCAGCACCGCCCCGCATCCTACAAATCTCCTCCTTGCTCCCCGACGTCAGACAGCCAGAGCGATGTAATCTTGCGATGCACGAGCTAGTGCATGCGCTGTTCCTTCCCTGAGGCTGATGCCAGCACAGGGAAGGAACACTATGAGGATGCTCTGGCTGTCTGACGTCAGGGAGCAAGGAGGAGATTCGTAGGATGCGGGGCGGTGCTGGGCTCCTTCACGCTGGACTCCTCTCACGTACAGGACGCATCTCAAGGTAATTTGCATATGTATCAAATAGTTTTTTTCCCACAATAAAAGCGCACAGAGCAATGGGGACTAGGTATTGCAGATGTGCTAGCGGCCATCTAGCAACCCATGTCCTCAGCTCTATACATAAAAAATCCCGGTGACAGGTTCCCTTTAAAAAATCTGCCTGCATCCTCTTGAAAAAAGGTGTAAAGTCATTGCCACTCAGTTCTATCTAATTTGCAGTCTATTGCCTGTTCTCAGGCAAGATATGTCCCCAGTAACAGAGACAGCTCACAGGAAATGGGGATGTGTCTGAGCTAGCTGAGATCCCTAGCCTGATAAAAGAACTGCTTCTGCGCTGCTTTTGAAGATTATCGGAGCCTCCTGTTGTCTGTCATTTCCCCCTCCTTAGTTGTACTGTGAGCTCTAGAGCTGAAAACATAGTGGGAACTAAAGGAAAGGACGTCACAGCAGTACAGTGTTGGCAGATTTCACAGAAGGAATACACCCCCTGCTTTTTTTTTTTTTTTCTTTTTTATCAAGTCATTTTTATTTATTATATATAGTCACTTTCCATATACAAAATGTGATGTTCAAAGTTTTCCAATACAATGGCATCCAAGAATTAACAAATCAGGTACAGTTCTAACCAGTTTCCCTCCATCCACCTCCCTCATCCCCCACCCACCCAGACTGAAAGAAAACACCCCCTGCTTTTAAGTGAAATGCATCTAGCTATGCAGCTGCAACCGGGAATAATATGAGTGAAAAATACATTAGGGAAGCTTAAAAAAGACCTGTTACTTCAAAGTTATGATTGTACACAGAAGCACTGTCATTATGTAAACTTATTTTGCAAACTCGGGTATGATTTAAAGCTTTTGACTCATATGGTGGATTTGCATCACACAATTCTCTGGTCGATTATTGGCTATGAACACTCATTCACTGTAATAGGCCACTGTAAATGTGCTGCCAATCACCCATTGAATAAACAAAATGCTTTTTCATTGGTTGAACAAATCATTGATGCAGCACATAGTTTCTGGACAGCAGATTATGTGATGTCAGCAGAGATCTGCCCTGAAACAATGACTCTGTATAAGGACAAGAGATGGTAGTGGTGATCATTTGTCCCCATACAGTGGCGGTGATTGCTGCATGTAAGTGCATCTCTTTCCTTCACTGACAAACAGGCAGTTATCGGGAAGAAATGGCCGCTTCCCAATAATTGCCTACTAGGTCGGGCAGTGTAAATGCTGCATTACTCATAGCTAGATTATAGGCTATGTACACCTTTGGGTATTTTTTAAAATTATTGCATTGTACTCATTTTGAGCTAAAAATAATTTTTAAAATTGGTCTTTGTTAAAAATATGGAGACCTTTTTTCTGTACAGAGCTGGCATGCTCTAGTAGCACCCTTTGGATTTTCTGTCTTTTCCATCAGACCAGGAGCTGACAGACTCCTTATCTCTGCTCTCTGACCTCCTAAACACTCATTATAGGTCAGTTCTTATTACTGATTAAAATGCAATCATAAAATAAAATTGCCTCCGAAGGTGTACATAGCCTTTAAGAGACAAAAGGCTTTAAAGGTATAAGCTGGACAATTGGAGGGAATAATTGGAAGGACCTTTAACTGTATGTGCTGGAGTATCTGCAGATTTTCTTGGATGTTAACTATGGCTCAGGTCTTGCAAACAGCCTGGGCACCCTCACTGAAGAACAGAGCTATACAAACTTACATCTACTAAGACAAGGTGGGCTGAGGGGATTCTGTCTGTGACTACTGAATGGAGGGGGGGGGGGGGGGGGGGTGTTACAAGGCACTGTGACCATGACTACATCTAATAATTATCTCATAATCCAGAAATAATGGTAGTCTGTGTATAGCCCAGTACTGCAGTATATTGTGTATTTTCACAAGAGCAGATGTAAAAGTCCAATCAGGAGATAACCAATTAGAGCACGTTGTATGAAAAAAAAGTAGTCACGTTAGCAGATTGCATGGCTGCCTTCCTGTTTTACACCCTTAGAGGGAATGTGCCATCAGAAAATTATCTATTGCTCAGAATCAAATTTTTCTATTATTTATGGTGATTTTCTAATTTTCCATGTTGCTATCTATATTAAAAATAAAAATTCTGCCGTTTACACACTAGCCTCTAAGCTTAAATTATGTTAAGACTTTCCTGTCTATCGAGAGCAGCCACATGGGTCATAGACACAATGGACAGGAGCTGACACCATTGACGTCTATGGGAGAGTTTTCTAGGCATGCTCCCTAACCTATGCAGAGGTCAGGAGGGAGTAGGTAAGCTATGATATTACCTACTCTGAGTGGTGGATCCTGTGTTATCTATAAGGAGGTGTTACTTGTCATTGTAATTCTGCATGTGGTGATAATGACTACCGAATGTTACCTGTACAGGACAGGAAATAATGACCTATTATTATGCCTAGTGGCCAGTGTAAAAAGTGCAGGATTACATGGAGTCATGAATAAGAACTGGTTAGTTCGAAACGCGTAGACTGCGAATCACACTAATGGAGGTTGTATCAATGTACGAATAATTTATCTGCTGGATTGCTTTTCTTCTTTTTTCCTTGTCTCAACAGGATTACATACATTTAACACAAAAACATGTTATAAACAGTAGGAAACATTCCCTTTAATGGGGACATGTAATCTTTCTGGACATTTCTTCTTTCAACTACTTGCACTCCTTATTCAATAACAATGCTGGAGCATCTAGTTTTATGCTTCTGTTGTTTCTTTCCTCTATTATTCCTACATGAAGTTTCTGAATAAATTGCCAGCAGTCTGCCATAAAGATCTGTTTGGGTGTTATTAGTTGGGAAGTGTCTACGCACAGTCTGACACTATTCAATCAGAGCTGCTAGTGTAAAAATACGGTATGCAGGGGCACACTGCCAATTAGGATAACTGTTGGCCGAACAGCTATCTCTCCAGATCGCCCCATACATATGCATGCTGTGCTCAGCTTTGGAAGCAGCATTTCTATGACAGATCTCTTCTATGATATAGTTATATAAAAATCTGCTCCTATAGATTCTGGGTTATCCAATGATTAATGTAAAAAATGAAAAGAAGATATGATATAGTACATGGCAATCTCTTTCTAACAAACTTAGATCCAGCCCTGTACCTCACATGGATCCACAGATATCCCCATTCATTGCTCTGCTACATTTGCAGCTCAGAGGGCATATCCTTTCTGCTGCAACTGGTGGCTGTTGAGGCATAGAACTGAGCATGTGCTTCCATCTCAGTGAACTGGACAGAGAAATTAGAAAAAGAGCAAACAGCAGGTGGCGCTATGCAGATAGATTTCAATGAACAACTCAGTGGCTATGATACATTTTTTATTACATGCAATTACAAAAGTATTCAGATTCCTGCTGCTGGTTTGAAAAATGTAGAATATTTTTGTGGGACAACTCCATTAAAGAAATGTTGCTGTATAATTTTATGTGGTGTTCAGCTAGACACTATTCTTTCCTGTAAAAATTGAAAATGAATGCCTTTTCGCAACAATCACTGCTTTATCTCCTAGACGCCCAGATCTGATCACCTCCAGAAATAATTTATATACAGACTTTGTATGTTATTAGCTTTTTTATTTTATGCTTTACGCTTAGAAAGCCTTTAAATGAAACATCATAGCCCAAGGTTAATTATGTCATGAAATGTGGTTTATTGACCTTTGAAAAAAAAACTGCGATGCCACTTCTCTAAATGTGTTCACTGTCAGGGGACTTTGTGATGCATTATTATAAGTTTACAGTCGGGAATTTGCTTCTCATTGTAACGGGGATTTGAAACAGCGGCTGGAAATAATGTTTCCAAATGAAATGATGAATAGAATCAACACATTTTAAACACAGCTTTGCTTTTTGCACATTTACAATGAGCATTACTTGTTTATGTAGCGTGGCTAAAAGCTTTAGTGCTTTGAAAAATGCTCAGTGGCAAATTTCCAAGGATCTCCTAAAATGCAGTTAACTCTGATATGACTACTGCTATCATAGTGGGAATACAGTCATTAGTCCACACTACTGATGTTTTTGATTAAAACACTCTGATAAAATGCTTGCATTGAAAAGATGTATATTTTGGATTGTCTTTGTGATTACATATTCTTCTCCCAATATCTTTAGCATAGTACAATGTACAAAAACAGTCTTGAGTGATGTTCACATCTCGTTTTTGCTTTACATTGCACGCATGCTTTTGATTACAATAAACACACATTTAAATGTAATGTTTGATGTACCCATAGACTATTATTGGCAAAAAGTAATGCAAAAGTGCATAATTTTGACTGTTTGTCACTGTTTTTGTTGCAATATTCACTTTACACACAATTTTATTTCATTTAAAAGATAATAGTGTAACTAGCAAATTTGTAAAGCACTTCATTTAAAAAAAATATGCCTCCACTCACCTGAAAAAAAAGCTTTAGTCATGACTACTAGGGGTCTCACTTCTACCTAAATTGTCCACTGCCTGTTGTCAGGCAAAATCCTTCGCTATTAAAAAAAAAAAAAGATGGCAGAGAAGAAGTGGGGCATGTCAAAGCTAGCTGAGATCCTCATTCTGATTAAAAGAACTGTTTCTACACTGCTTCTGAAGATCATAGGAGACTCCTGCCTTTCTATAAGTGTGATCTTCCCATCTTGATCTGTTCTGTGAACTCTGGAGCTGAAAACAAACAGTGGGAAGAAAGGGAAAGAACATCATAGCATTATAATGCTGGCAGATTCTACAGAAGGGATATGTTCCCTGCTTCTGAGAGAAATTCATCTGGCTGTGCAGCTGGTGAAGGGAATAAAATGTCTGAAAAATACATTAGGGGAGCCCAAAACAGACCTATTCCTTTACAGTTATGATTGTCTAAAAATGCAGGGTAGAATGACATAGCATATTACGCTATTCTTTCCTGCAAAAAAAATATATAGAAATACTTTTTATTGTTTTGCATTTAGTCAGTCAGGCAGGTGGAAAAGTAAGACGTTTCCATCCGTTAAATGCGACACATTGGATACATATTTTTTTATGGACACAAAACATATGCACATCTGTTAAACGCATACATAAAAAAAAAAGTCAGAAAAGTAATCATAAAATTGCATATGCTTGTACACGTTGTTTTTTTTTAACATACAAATTAAATGCACTTCAAAAAACAAGATGTGAACAGCCCCTTATGTAGTCACACATTATAGTCGAACTCCTGCCATTTTTTAAGCCAGCAACAACATCTTTATGTATTTAGATTCATTCTGCACAGATAGCTCTGGTTGTAAAAACAAAGGCGAGAAATGCTTTTACCTTAGCTCACCTGAATGTTTTGGAGACCAATTGTGATGGACTATATATTAATAATAATGCATACCGGAAGGAGAGCAATAATTTGTTGAATTAGAATATCACATCTCCTTTCACAGTGAACTAAAGCCAGATCCATTCAGTGACCATCATAAGAAACGTTTTCAACAGAACAGCAAAGAAAAATAGAAGTACAAATACAGACAGAAGTAAACCTACAACGTTACGTAGTGTAGTGCAGTATCAAGCAGGATGCTCCCATAATGGGTATTGTTACATATTTATATCAAGGGCAGTAGAGAACTTGGAGGAAAAAATCCTAACATTAGGGAGAAAACCAAGGTAAGAAAAGAGAAAAAAAAAAGGAGAAGGAGAAAGACATATATGGGAAAGAGAAAGACAGTGTGACCGCCAAGAAGAAGTAAAGAAAAAAATTAAAAGAGAAATATGCAAAAGTTGGTGGCAGACCAAGCCAACCAAGGGCCCCATATCTTATCAAACTTGTCAGGGCATCCACAGGACATATATGTAAGTTTTCTACAATGGGAGCACTTTATAGGTTCTCGGCACCAGGCAGATTTAGTAGGTCTTTTAGGATGCTTCCAATGAAATAAAATGATTTTTTGAACAGTTTAAAGAAAGTACAAAAGGCTACACTAAATGAAAAAGCACTCACTCATCCAAAAATACAAACTTTGGGGTGCAATATTCTAGGGCCAGTTGAGAACATATATAGCATCATACAATCAGCAGTCCGCCACCTAGGACATTCTGCCGAGGGCAAAACACCCATCTTCTGAAGTCTATATGGTGTATAATATATCCTATGAATAAACTTTATCTGAATCAGCCAGTCTTTGGCACTAATTAAAGGTGGACCTTAACTACAAAGAAGGTCCTTAAAATCATCCTAGCTAGGAATATCCTCTTCGCAGCACGCAAGCGCTTAATCCCTCAGGACTGCAGGATGCCAAATTATGTGCCCATAAAACACTAAACTATGAATACACTTTTTGTGAATGAAGTCTTTCCTAATCACTGTCCCTGGCGCCTGTAACGTTTCTCCCTGCACTAATTTCATTGTAAAATGGCGGAGACTTTTTATATGCCTGTGACATCACAGGGGCTGTCGATCTGCTGGTTGGCTGTCTGCATGGCATTGTGAGTGCTCCCTCGTTCCCAGGCTTCTTACTTTCACTTTGTAACATGTGCAGCACCAATTTTAGAAAATTTTTTATTTGTTACCACGAAGCAAGAGGTAATTCGACTTTGGGACGAATCACATTTTTCCTGAAATTCGGATTGAATTCCACTTCGTCAACTTCGATTGGCTCATCTCTACTTGCAATAATACGCTGATGTCATTCTTATCATTTAATCCTAGTGCTCCCATCACATTACATTTAGTAATCCAGCTTGCTTCCCTCTGGAGTAGAATTCTTTGACGATCTTCTCCCCTACTGCAAGAGTATTAACACTTTCTATGCTGGCAAACGTCACTGTTATGTACCTACCTGATGTGCTCAATCAGGTGTGGGGAGCCTCTGCCTGTCTGCCCTAAGTCCCTCAAAAAGACGCCTAATTGTCGTTCCCATATAAAAGTGGCCACAAGGACAACATAGAACATACACTACAAATTTTGTGCGGCAATTGATGAAATGTCGCTCTTTATTCTCTATACTTCTTGTCGTCAACAACTGCGTCTGCATATTGTACTTACAAAAGGAACAATCGCCGGACTTGTAATTACCTTTCGGAATCGATGACGTAAGCCAGTCTTTTTTAATACTGAAGTCACTTTTGACCAGTTTCTTTCTAATGGTAACTTTCTTCCTGAACGCAATCAAGGGTTTTTGAGCAGTGAATTTCTCTAGAGCTGCATCGTACTTCAATAGGTGCCGATTTTTAAGTATAGCTCTGCCTATAATGTCTGCTGCAGGGCTGTATTTAAAAGAAAATACAAACCTATTGTTTTCTCTTTGTTTTCTTTGCCCAAAAAGCAGATCTTTGTTTTATTTTACTGGCCCTGTCGATGGCTTTATCCAGTTCTTTGCTAGGGTAACCTCATTACAATAACCCTACCTTTTAGTTCTTGAGCTTGAACGAAAAATAATCTGTATCTTGACTATTTAACTGCCTATATAGTACCGCCGATTTTCTACTTTTATAATGCAATAGTGAGTTTGTGGCATTGGGTTTCCTAAAGCCCATAGTTATTACAGTAACTTCTTCCACAGTATCCAGGACATCTAAAAAATTAAATACTCCTTTCTATAAACTTTGATGAAAATTTCTTATTCATCTCATTTCTTTGAATTAGTCCAGAAAGTTATCAAATTGGTCTCTTGACCCAGATCAAACAATAAACATATCATACCTCAAAAACATTTTTATGTACTTAATGGATTGTCGACTGAGTAAATCTATCTGCAAAAGTACATGCCGCTGAAGTCCCCATGGCCGTCCTGTTCCTCTGGCGATACCACTGATCCCCTAACCTGAATGTATTGTTGGACATACACCCAAAAATCTCACACACAATGTTTATAGCCATGCACAAGAGGTAACTCATACCCACAAGTTTGCATCGAGTGGCAGTCATCAGCTCTGATTAAAATCCCTGCTGAGCTTTTGTCGGAGTATTCAAGCAGGTAGAAGAAGAAATTCCATACTATTTTATTAGAGCATTTACCGGTGACTGAATTTCATTATATTAGGTTTTCCCACAGCGGAGCTTGTTATTACTAGTAAAGTAGATTGAGATGGATACTGATTAATAATCTTACATAGGCTTTATTGTGCCTTGCAGAGCTGGGGTCCTTGGTTCGGCAAAACATCTGCATGAAATTTGTACCGCGTGGTATTTGTTGTTTTACTGAATTCCTCTGTATTGGAAAACTTGGTAGTCTAAGCTTTCCTGTATATACCGATGATAAAGGCATTTGGCGTAAGTATACACTGGATGCATGGGAGCCTGTGGGCACAATTAGAACGTACTGCGGAAGCTAAATGTGTGCAAAAATGAGATGTGAACTGAGCCTTACTGAGTTTTTTTTGCAGTAGTGCACCCTCTTCGGTTCTCCATGCCACAATAAAAAGTGTGAACTTCGTCTAGCAGGCGATTGTTTGGAAAGAAGCGCTCCATCCCAGGAAGCGCCTGCTCGTCCTTGAAGGAGACTGCCACATTTACATGCAACAATTTCCTGCATAGTATGGGGAGAATGCTCGCTAATATTATTGCTCGTCCCCATACAGAATCGTTGTTTGGCGGAAGCAGAGGCTGCTTAGACAGCGCAATCTAATGCCCGCCAAAGATGATTTGGGTGACCACATGACAGATGCGCTTTGCTTGTTCATGGGATAATTGACAGGACCTTTACACCACCAGATAATCGATAACGAGCATTCCAATGAACTCTTGTTAGTAATTATCTAGCCGATTCTTGGCCTGTGTAAAGGGCCCTTTAGACTGTGAGTATTGTTGGAAGATTTATTTTATGATGCCTGATTGGTAAACAACTAGTTACTTAAATATTGCATTGTCTCTGACTTAAAGTGCATTCCCAGCTCCAGTTTCTTATCCACTCTACTTCAGTTCCGCTGGGATGCAGCATTTGTGAAAGAATCAATTATCCATTTGTTAGTAAGGGAAGTTTTACAAATTATACATTAGTGAATTGATTTCTCAAGTTCACCATTGGGGGACTGATAATATAAGCAGAATGGTGATGATCCTCCAGGGAGATGGAGTTTCCACAAAAGAACACAATTAAAAGAGGCCTCCTCAACAACTCTTAAATTTATTCCTAATTGAAGAGCTGACAGAATCTATACTAAGTGTATTTATTTCTAGTGTTTTACATTAAGTAATTGAATATTGCATAAGGTGGATTACTGCGCCGCACACTTTGTCTTCAGAAAATAAGAAAGTAACGGGCTGACTAGAACAGGAACCTTGAAATATTTTTACAAACATCTTTTTAAATAGTATTGACAGGGTAGAAAGCCATCTCCTTTAAATAACTATATTAGCAAATAACCAGGATCGGGCCAGACATTGACTGTGCAAATAAGCATGGAGCAGCTCCGCAGTTACCAGCCTCGGCCACTAAATAGTGGATGGAGCGATGTAGTTCTGGTGCCTGTTTCCAACCCTGGACCTTCTACAACTGGCTAATAATAGGTAATTAATATTTCAGTCCCACAGAACCCACTTAAAGGAGTTGTTATTCAAGTACAGTGCATTTGGAAAGCTTTCGGAGTCTTTACATTTTTTCACATTTTGTTATGTTGTGGCCTTGTGCTTCAATAAAAAATAAAAAAAATTATGTTTTCCTCCATCTGTCTGTACTCAATACCCCATAATTGAAAAGTGAAAAGAACATTTTGCGTTGACATAAGTATTCAGACCCTTTGCTGTGACACTTGAAATTTGGCTCTGGGGGACTCCCATTTCTCTTCATCATCTTTGAGATGTTTCTACACCTTGATTGGAGTCCACCTATAGTAAATTCAGTTGACTGGACATGATTTGGGAGACCTGTCTACAGTCAGGTCCATAAATATTGGGACATCAACACAATGCTAGCATTTTTGGCTCTATACACCACCACAATGGATTTGAAATTAAAATAACAAGATGTGCTTTAACTGCAGACTGTCCTCTTTAATTTGAGGGTATTTACATCCAAATCAGGTGAACTGTGTAGGAATTGCAACAGTTTGCATATGTGCCTCCCACTTGTCACGGGACCAAAAGTATTGGGACAGAATAATAATCATAAATCTAATTTTTACTTTTTAAGACTTGGTTGCAAATCCTTTGCAGTCAATTACAGCCCGAAGTATGGAACGCATAGACATCACCAGATGCTGGGTTTTATCCCTGGTGATATTGTGCCAGGCCTCTACTGCAACTGTCTTCAGTTCCTGCTTGTTCTTGGGGCATTTTCCCTTCAGTTTTGTCTTCAGCAAGTGAAATGCATGCTCAATCGGATTCAGGTCAGGTGGTTGACTTGGCCATTGCATAACATTCCACTTCTTTCCCTTAAAAAACTCTTTGGTTGCTTTTGCAGTATGCTTTGGGTCATTGTCCATCTGCACTGTGAAGCGCCATCCAATGAGTTCTGAAGCATTTGGCTGAATATGAGCAGATAATATTGCCCGAAACACTTTAGAATTCATCCTGCTGCTTTTGTCAGCAGTCACATCATCAATAAATACAAGAGAACCAGTTCCATTGGCAGCCATACATGCCACGCCATGACACTACCACCACCATGCTTCACTGATGAGGTGGTATGCTTAGGATCATGAGCAGTTCCTTTCCTTCTCCATACTCTTCTCTTCCCATCACTCTGGTACAAGTTGATCTTGGTCTCATCTGTCCATACGATGTTGTTCCAGAACTGATGTTTGGCAAACTTTAATCTTCCCTTCCTGTTTTTGAGGCTCACCAATGGTTTACATCTTGTGGTGAACCCTCTGTATTCACTCTGGTGAAGTCTTCTCTTGATTGTTGACTTTGACACACATACACCTACCTCCTGGAGAGTGTTCTTGATCTGGCCAACTGTTGTGAAGGGTGTTTTCCTCACCAGGTAAAGAGTTCTTTGGTCATCCACCACAGTTGTTTTCCGTGGTCCTCCGGGGTTTTTCGTGTTGCTGAGCTCACCGGTGTGTTCCTTTTTTTTTTTTTTTTTTGGATCTCATCTTGAGAGTTGACAGCAACAGATTCCAAATGCAAATAGCACACTTGAAATGAACTCTGGACCATGTATCTGCTCATTGTAATTGGGATAATGAGGGAATAACACACACCTGGCCATGGAACAGCTGAGAAGCCAACTGTCCCATTACTTTTGGTCCCTTAACAAGTGGGATGCACATATGCAAACTGTTGTAATTCCTACACCGTTCACCTGATTTGGATGTAAATACCCTCAAATTAAAGCTGACAGTCTGCAGTTAAAGCACATCTTGTTAGTTTCATTTCAAATCTATTGTGGTGGTGTATAGAGCCAAAAATGTTAGAATTGTGTCGATGTCCCAGAGAATGTATGTTAGAGCAAAAACCAAGCCATAATTAGGACAGAACTGTCGTAAACATACTGCTTTGAATGCTGGCTTATTTACTATATGCTAAAACTACTAAACTAATACACAACTGAGTCACATTATTATATCCACTTCCTAGTTTCGACGTAGGCAGCACGTATCTCGTGAAGGAAGTCACGTGTGGCGAGTTGGCTTGCTGGGTATATAAGGTGTGTGATAGGCTGTTTGCACACACATCCCTCGTTGCTGTCATGGGTAAAAGGGGCAATTTATTAGCGTTCCAAACAGGGATAATTATTGGCTTTCAGGCAAGTGTGGCAGTATTTCTGAAACTGTGCAGTTTGTGAACTGTTCGCGTGTTGCTGTGGTGAAGACGTATCGTGAGTGGACAAACTGCAACATTGCGAATAGGCAATATGCAAACTGCGGAGCAGCACATGCCATTGATGTGAGAGGTGAACATCAGTTGTGGCAGTATTTTCATTTTTCATGGCAGTATGCAGAATTAGATCGCCTCTGATTGGCAAAGGGTTGTTTTCACTGATTTGACGCTTTCTTTTTAATTGAACGGATGAACGTTGGCGTGTCAGGTGAGGAAACTTCGCAGAACAAACACTTTGCAACCATTACTGGAAGAACAGAAGCCGGTAATGGTAGCAGTATGATCTGGGGAATATTTTTGTGGCATTCACTGTGCCCGCTCATCCATATGGAAGGCACTGTCGAGTTTGGGTTCCTCCATCCATCCTTGCAGATCACATACACCCATACTTGCCTTTCAACAAGTCAATTCGACATGTCACATGGCTAGAAATGTCCAACATTGGTTGGAAGAGCATGGCCAAGACTCCCACGTACTACAGTGGCCCATAATTCCCCAGATTTGAACCCAATTGAGCATCTGTGGGGCCATCACGATCGTCATGTTCTCTCTATGGATCCTTCCCCACACACCCTCCAGCAGCTGTGATATTCACTACAGTTAGCATGGCTTCAAATACCTGTGACAACCTACCAGGGCCTTATTGAGTCACTCCTAACCTCAACTGCCTATGGCAGTTACTCTGGATGTTAGCTTGTTATCATAATAATGGGATTCGACTGTATAGAACTCCCAGTTCCTTATGGTTTCTGTGATGGACACAGTCTGCTATAATCATAGACATCTGCTCATCGAGCCAAATAATATATTATGAGTATATCTTGTAAAGTGGAAGCTTGGAAGGTAAAAGGTCATCTTAAAAGTTTCTATGGAAACCACAGTGCTGTCTAGTTAATTCTACTATTGGCAGCTCACGGTGTAAGTATTACATATTATGGTAATTCTATATATTTTACCTTTGTTAAAATTCTGTGAAATTACATTTACAGATGTCTCCCTTAGTTATTATCTCCAGAAATATTGCCTTTGGGTCATTCCTAGAATCCTGCTGGAGTCTTAACGATTCCTTAGGAGAAAAATTCCTCAGTACAGACAGTAGATTTAAACTTGTTCAAACCATATTTTCTTCTGTGTTAAAGGTTCTCCAAGTGGTAGCTTGAGAAATATTAAGTAGTCAAGGGAATACATTCCAAGTTCACAATTTTGTACTTGTCTCACCCCCCTGTTGTACATAGAACATTCTCGAACCTCTGTTTTACAACTTTAGGTAGTATCATATAAAGTGATTTTTTATTTTATAGTTTTGAATTTCTGTATGTTGATGCTATGGTGAATAAACCTTGATAAATCTCAGACTTCTGTTGGTTTTATAATGCTGCTGATTCAATGGCAGAAAAAATTGATCAACTCTGTTATAACTATGTGGACACCATATAAAATTCAAAAAGTAAATTAAAGATGTTTTCATTATGATAGGTCATCAATATGAGATTAGTTGGGGTCCGACATCTGGCATCCCCACCAATCAACTGGCAGACCTAACAGTATATGATGCCAGAAACGGACAGCTCCGTACACTGTGTAGTAGCCGTGCCTGGTTACTGTAACGCAGCCCCCATACTAATGAATAGGGGCCGTGCTGCAGTAACCTGGCATAGCCACTACACCATGTACGTTGCTGTCTGCTCCAAACACTGTTAGTTCTGGTGGCCACAGTTCCTTGTTTTGTGGGTGTGTAGGTTGTTGGATGCCCACCAATCTGATATTGATGGCCTATGCTATTGAGAAGTCATCAGTATCAACGTCCTTTAATACTGGAGTATTTCTGAGCTTTTGTTTTGAGCATTAATTCCCTACAATAAGTTAGAGATGTAGTGTTTGACTTGAGCACACAAATGTCCATAAAGTTAGAGACGGATTCCATCATTTTTTGCCTTTATATTGTACCATATGTTTTTTTTAAATTAAAGATTAATGTAGAGGTTCCTGTTTATGCCTTGTGAATTCCTGTTTTAGTTAATGTGCCAGTTATGGGCTGCCTGACATCTTGAATTATTGCAGAGATAGAGGAGACAACTTCTCATCCCTCTACAGCTACTCTACTCTGAGTCCTAAGAGCAACAAGTAATTGATCAGTGACACAGTACTTCTGCATGACACAGGGATTCAAAGACAGAACATACATGTCAACTGTACTGCCCCTTCAGGCCTGCACTAGGCATAGCATAGTAGACGTTTTTCCATGATTGCTCCTTTAAGTTCCTTAACATACAGCCTGCAGCCATACCTTGTGCTCCATAAGGCTGCCCATATACTTTAGTTGGCTGGTGGCCTAACAAGAAAAAAATATTTAAAGTCCTTGATCCAGTCTGTAACGTACAGGCGCTGCGGCATTGTTGTGAATTGAAATAGTGAAGCACTGCCACATTAACAATATCAAACTGCAAGATTTTCTGCACTTACAAGGTATAAAATGTAACCGCATATATCAAAAGATAAAAGTATCTCCAGGTCAACTTGCCCATTACATCTGCTTCGTAAACCAGTATTAAGTTACCTTGATTGTTTGACTTTTTGGAAGATCTACCCATGACCCCTAAGACTTTTGTGGTGGAGACATGTGCGTGTTAACAGTTTAAACCAGGCATGTCCAAACGGTGGCCCTCCAGCTGTTCCAAAACTACAACTCCCAGCATGCCTGGATAGCTTACAGCTATTAGGGCATGCTGGGAGTTGTAGTTTTGCAATAGCTGGAGGGCCACAGTTTGGACATGCCTGGTTTAAACTATCTCTAGAGAAACTTGCCCAACCCAGGGTTTCACATCTGATTCATCAACAGAAACCAGTATTCGGTTACCTAAGTTGTGTGGCTTTTTGGAAGATCTAACCAGGATCCCTAAGACATTTGTGGTAGAGACCTGTGGATGAAAACCCCAGCTTTTATGGAAAGAGCAGTGTGCATCTGAATTTTTACTTTATATTAGCTGTTGATTTGTTTGATCAAAAGATCTCTCTTTCAACCCCTCCCTATAGATGACCTGGTCAGGCATAAATATGTTCTGAAGGTGGAGAAAGCCTCTAGCGGGATGTTGAAATTTAACAGCCACATCTTTTCGCCTAACATCTGCTGATCAAGAAGAGTTGGGAGACCTCAGACACATTAGATGGTCTTCCATGTGTTTGAGCATCTTAATAAAGTCAACCTCACCATGTTGCCTATGTGGCCTGTGGGATGTGCACACATTTTAATGCTTTACAGAACTGATTTGTGCCCTCAGAACAATGTTACGATGAAAAATGCAATAGGGGAAAGTTACCAAAACTGGTGTAAAGAAAACTGGCTTAGTTGCGCTTCGCTACCAGTCAGATTCCACTTTTAATTTTCCAGATGAACTCTAAAAGATGAAATGTGGAATCTGATTTGTTGTTATGGGCAACTAAGACCGTTTTCCTTTACACCAGTCTTGATAAATCTACCCCGATGTGTTTGCACTTTATAAGAAAAAAGACTGACCAGACTGATTTTCTGTCCATGTACAGTATGAGAATTAGTTATGTATCTGACACCTGAATAAGCTAGTAAACATGAGTCATATACGATAATACTTGAAACATTGATTTTAGCACATGGCAAATGTAATATGAATATATATGATTATTTTTCATAATTTGAACATATGATGTACTGTAGTTTAGGACATTAATAACTAAAAGACAGGATTTGTTTTGTTTGTGATTGTTTCCCTATTCTCATATTCTTTTATTTCGCAGAGCACTGTGAAGATCAATCAGATCAGCCTGGATGAAAGTGGGGAGCATGTAGGCGTCTGTGCAGAGGATGGCAAGGTATTTCTTATTCATTTGGTGATGTGATATTGTCACATTTTCTTTTTTTTATAAGGGACCGCTAGAAATATCTGTCATTTTCGAAATTTCTTTAATACATACTATAAAATTCATATTCCCTAGACTGAGTGATAACACATTCATTGGTCACATGGCCTAGGCACTAGGGATCGACCGATATTGATTTTTAGAGTGGATACCGATAACCTGTGAACTTTCAGGCCGATAGCCGATAACTTATACCGATATTCTGTGCATTTTCATTTAAAAAAATATATATGTTTCTGTTACGGTTACAGGAGATTTTGTTTAAATAAATATTTTAATAGCTTGGACTTTACGGATGTGGCGATGTGATATGTTTATTTATTTATTGTTTATATATTTTCTATGTAAAATTGGGAAAGGGGGTGATTTATAGTTAATATTTTTAGTGTTTTTTGTTTTTTTACTTTTTATTTAATAACTATTTCCCCACTTAGGGGCTAAAACCTGGGATCTTTATATCTCTTATCCTATTCACCCTAATAGATCTCTATCAGAGTGAATAGGACTTCACACTGTCCCTGCTGCCCTGTGCATAATACACAGCAGCAGGGAGATTACCATGGCAGCCAGGGCTTCAGTAGCATCCTGGCTGCCATGGTAACCGATCTGGCTGCCATGGTAACCGATCAGAGCACCAGGATTACATTGCTGGGGCTCTAATCAGAAGCTGCCACTGCCACCAATGATGAGGAGGGGAGGGGACCCTGTGGCCACTGCCACTAATGACTTTTAATACTGGGGGATGGGGGGAGGGCTCATTGCGCCACTGATGTTTTTTACACTGGGGAGGGCGCACTGCGCCACCAATGATAATTAACGTTTAATACAGGAGGCGGGTGTGTCGGCGCAGAATCACATAGCCGGCAACCTGCCTCTGACAGGGAACTGCGATCATTGGCATCAGTTAACCCCTCAGGTGCGGCACCTAAGGGGTTAACTGCTGCTGATTGCAGCTTCCTATCATATAGGCTGGGCACCGCCTCCTGTATTTGTATTGGACAGTAATTATCATTGGTGGCACAGTGCGCCCGCCCCTCCTTCTCCCGTCTCTCCTGTCAGTGCAGCACAGGGGGGAGGGAGAGAGTGACTCCTTCTCCCCTGTGCTACTGAGGGAACATGAGGGTGCTCATGTTCTGTGATAGCACGCTGAACGCATTATCAGCGTTATCGGCAAGGTTAGATGCCGATACCGATAAGTTGAAAAATAATGAATATCGGCCGATAATATCGGTAACTCCGATAATCGTTCGATCCCTACTAAGGGACAGCTTAACCCCCATCGAAGTTAATGGGGCTGAGCTGCAATACCAAGCACAGCCACTATACAATGTACGGCACTGTACTTGATAAGCATGGAAAAGGCCACAGCGCTCACAGGAGCACTGATGCCTTCTCAAGCAGCTGATTGGCAGGGGTCCTGGGTGTTAAACCCCCACTGTTCAGATACTGATGAACTATCCTAAGGATATGTCGTCAATATTAAAATATTGGATGACCCTTTTAACTGTATGTCTCTGCAGGGAATTTGGGACTCTAAATCACAAAACAAAGTCTGCAATAAAGCTATATATCAGAGTTGAAGTAGGTTTTATGCTAGAGCCTCACCATCCAACACATTGGCCTCCACTTCTCTTAAAGTGGCTCTGTCACCAGGATCAACCCTATTAAACCAGACATACTGCCTGGTAGGGCTCATCATGCTGATTAAAACCATACCTTTCTTTTGTCTGTATGCTAAACAGCTGCAGAGCAATCAGCGTTTTTATTCATATGCAAATGAGCAATTCGAGCACTTAGAGGCGGGGCTGAATATTCTGAGCACTGGTGTGTAACACCCCCTGTGCTCTGTACACGCCCCCCTCCCCTTAACTGACAGGGCTAGACATCACGCTGAGGGCCGAGCTGTGTCCTGGCTTATAATGTACATTTCTTCGTGCTATAGTCTCACCACAATGAGATCTGCTCAGAAAGCTAATCTACATATCACTGCTGTATTCACAGGTAGAATGTATGATTATGAAAACACCTGTGCTGTGAGTTTATAAGCATAGAAAACCCTGCATCTCTATGTGGTAATGCTGTAGCTTAGTGCTCTAGTGATCTGCCTTGAAAATAGACATCCCTAGTTCGAGTCCCTATTACCTAACGTTTTTTTATTTAAATCCATATTAAAAGGCTATACTATAATAAATAATATGTAATCATATAATAATAATAAGGCCTTACTATATTGAGAATAGTGGTTTTTTTAAACCTGTTACTGCTTTATTCATAGACACAATACATGATTAGGAAGAAACCAGTAATATTTATTAGCTTTCTAAAAAACATTATTCTCAATATTTTAAGGACATAGACTTTTCATGGGATAAATATGGAAGAAGAAAAAGTACTTAAGTCTCTACTAAGATTCAAACCTGGGATCTTCAAATACAATACCGGTACATGTTTTTTTTCTTCTATACTTCTGAGCTAATACATATGACCAATGTCTTCATAATCATACATTCTGCCTGTGAATATAGCAGTGATGTGTAGATTAGCTTTCTGAGCAGATCTCAGTGTGGGGAAACTACAGAGAGTGTATAATACACATGTATACAGGAGATATGTGGCGAAACCAACCTCGCCACTGGGTGGTGGAGAGGCCTGGTTGCCAGCCTCTTGCCCCAGGATTATGGGCCCTCTCATCAGCCATGCTTCCTTTGTTCACAAAGGACTTTTACTAACGTATGAACCCCTGGTCTAATTCGTGCCATTTTGGGATATGTTAAATGTCTATGTGTACTGTAAAGGGTGGGACATTGTATATTTGAGAGGTGATGTCTGTCCTATTGTCCCCACGTGCGTATTGGCGATTCCCCTTTGTCCTGAGAGATAATTGACTTGACTCGGTTGACATTGTGTATTCTCCTGCCTGTGATAATGACATCAACCCATTGTGTGAGATAATTGTATCACAGGCAGAGGGGAGGATTTTGTGTGGGAGTGTATTGTACGTGTTTGTTGGTTGTTTTTACAAAACCCTGTGGGTGGTAACCTTGTTGGAAAATGTGTATAAGTCAATGCTTGTGTGTTCAATAAAGAGTTCCTGTTGTAACCTTCATCATGTTGAGGCTGGTGTTTGGGTAACTGATCGACACTGGGGATTGCTATACGCTGAAGATTTGCTATACTCCCCTGGCTATACTATTAGCACTTGTAAGAGCTGTTCCTGCTCTCTGGATTTAGTAGAGGTTCACCCACTGGAGCCTGGAGCCTTGTCGTAGGTCCAGGGTGGGTAGGAGACGGTGAGACCTCAACCAAGCTTTGGCGGTTTGTGGGGTCTGCAGCGCTTACGGTGTCAAGTGGAGTGCTTGGAGTCCTCGGGAAGCACTAGGATCATCATTCGACGGAGGTATCCGGTCAGGGTGCCAGGAGATCCGTTACACCAGGACACAGCTCTGCCCTCAGCCAGCTGTCTGGACCTGTCAGTCAAGGGGAGGAGGGCATATGCAGGGCATAGGGGGTGTTATAGAGCAGTGCTCAGAATATTTAGCCCCGCCTCTGAGTGCTTGAATTGCTCATTTGCATATGAGTAAAAACACAGATTTCTCTTCAGCCGTTTAACATACAGACAAAAGAAAGGTATGGTTTTAACCGCCTCCGGACCGCCTAACGCAGATCCGCGGTCCGGAGGCGACAGCTCTGTGCAGAGTGACGCGCCAGGCGCGTCATCTCGCGAGAGCCGAGACTTCCTGTGAACGCGCGCACACAGGCGCGCGCATTCACAGGAACGGAAGGTAAGAGACAGGGTCTCCAGCCTGCCAGCGGCGATCGTTCGCTGGCAGGCTGGAGATGCGATTTTATTTAACCCCTAACAGGTATATTAGATGCTGTTTTGATAACAGCGTCTAATATACCTGCTACCTGGTCCTCTGGTGGACCCTTTTGTTTGGATCGACTACCAGAGGACACAGGTAGCTGTGTAAAGTACAACAAAACACCACTACACTACACTACACCCCCCCCTGTCACTTATTAACCCTTATGAACCCCTGATCACCCCATATAGACTCCCTGATCACCCCCCTGTCATTGATCACCCCCCTGTCATTGATCACCCCCCTGTCAGGCTCCGTTCAGACTTCTGTAAGATTTTTACGGATCCACGGATACATGGATCGGATCCGCAAAACACTTACGGACGTCTGAATGGAGCCTTACAGGGGGGTGAACAATGACAGGCGGGTGATCACCCATATAGATTCCCTGATCACCCCCCTGTCATTGATCACCCCCCTGTAAGGCTCCATTCAGACGTCCGTATGATTTTTACGGATCCACGGATACATGGATCGGATCCGCAAAACACATACGGACGTCTGAATGGAGCCTTACAGGGGGGTGATCAATGACAGGGGGGTGATCACCCCATGCAGACTCCCTGATCACCCCCCTGTCATTGATCACCCCCTGTAAGGCTCCATTTAGAAAAAAAAGTTGGCACAAGTTAGCGGAAATAGATATTTTATTTTTATTTTATTTTTCTTACAAAGTCTCATATTCCACTAACTTGTGTCAAAAAATAAAATCTCACATGAACTCACCATACCCCTCACAGAATCCAAATGCATAACATTTTTTTGAGATTTATATTCCAGATTTCTTCTCACGCTTTAGGGCCCCTAAAATGCCAGGGCAGTATAACTACCCCACAAGTGACCCCATTTTAGGAAAGAAGACACCCCAAGGTATTTTGTGATGGGCATAGTGAGTTCATGGAAGTTTTTATTTTTTGTCACAAGTTAGTGGAATATGAGACTTTGTAAGAAAAAATAAAAATAAAAAAAAAATCCTCATTTTCCGCTAACTTATGACAAAAAATAAAAAGTTCTATGAACTCACTATGCCCATCAGTGAATACCTTAGGGTGTCTACTTTCCGAAATGGGGTCATTTGTGGGGTGTTTGTACTGTCTGGGCATTGTAGAACCTCAGGAAACATGACAGGTGCTCAGAAAGTCAGAGCTGCTTCAAAAAGCGGAAATTCACATTTTTGTACCATAGTTTGTAAACGCTATAACTTTTACCCAAACCATTTTTTTTTTTATTAAAGACATGTAGAACAATAAATTTAGCAAAAAATTTATATATGGATGTCGTTTTTTTTTGCAAAATTTTACAACTGAAAGTGAAAAATGACATTTTTTTGCAAAAAAATCGTTAAATTTCGATTAATAACAAAAAATGTCAGCAGCAATGAAATACCACCAAATGAAAGCTCTATTAGTGAGAAGAAAAGGAGGTAAAATTCATTTGGGTGGTAAGTTGCACGACCGAGCAATAAACAGTGAAAGTAGTGTAGTGCCGAAGTGTAAAAAGTGGCCTAGTCATTAAGGGGGTTTCAGCTAGGGGGGTTGAAGTGGTTAATCAGCATGATGAGCCCTACCAGGCAGTATGTCTGGTTTAATAGGGTTGATCCTGGTGACAGAGCCTCTTTAAAGGGAACCTGTTACGATGAACATGATATCTGCTCCACGGAGCTGAGCAGATTGATCAGTTTTGTGGCAAACAATTCAGTAAAACTTCTAATTTATTAATTTACATCTCTGCTCATTCTAGGCTTAGGAGTCCAACTGTAATAAACGGCCTTGCCCATATCGGTCATAATTATCAGGTTAAACTGCCCATTAGATTCCTATGCCTAGAAAGAGCAGAGACTTAAATGAACGAATTACAAGTTATACTGACTCTTTCCCCATAAAACTATATAACAATCTGCTCAGCTCCTCCTGATCTATAACATGCTGCCCACACATAGGACTGCATGCACAGTGTACTACTGTTTAACATTTCAGCACAGTATGTATTTTTATGCAGTGTTATTCACAGCGGCATAGAGTAGTTGTTGAGATATAAGATTGTGGTTGACATCCAGTTATGTTAGCAGCTGCATGCATTCGAATAGGGTCTATAAATTGTGCCAGTAAGAAGCCATTACAAAGGTGAGGCCTGACAGGAACAGGTAGAATATTTTTGCAGAGGTTTTCTAAATAAATACAAGCTAAATGCAGTTTTAACAAATGTTCCCCAACTTTTTAGCAGAAACTTTCTACAATAAGCAGTGATTTAATAGAGCAGAGATGGCAGGGTTTTCATATAATATAACCCTTGCAGTAAACTTCACATACTGTGTTATATTTAAAGGGGTTATCCATCTAAGCTAAGTAAATTGTCTTTAAGGGTGCCTTGCATAAATTGGAGAACATCCCTTGGCGCAAGGAACTAGCCAGAGTATCCAGGTTGATGCAGATTCAGGTTTTTTTTTATGCAGTTTTTGAAGCCAAAATCAGGAGTGGATTGAAAATAGTGGAGTAGTTGTATCTGCCCCTGATACTTTCTTCTGTTATGATCCACACCTGATTTTGGCTTCAAAGTAGTCCTGAATGTGTGGCATCACCCTAACCCTCTTCAGTGCCCTACTATTACATTGCTTCAAGTACATCGTTATCACAGGCTCGGGAGCAGTGCCAGATGTATTATACAGCCGGAACACTGCTCTCACTGCTGGGATTGGAGATAACTTTGATCCTGACAGTTTAATCCTCTTGCCTCTTATCAGAATCTCATGCACACAGTGGCAGGGTGCCAAGCATTGCCATGGCAGGTGGGGACCTGAAGGTCTACAGGCCTGACATGGTAGGGTCCTGGCAGAATATAATAAAATGACACTAAAAATCACTATACATTGGAAGGGCCCATTCACATGACCGTATTTTTCAGTCCACATCCGTTCTGCAATTTTGCGGATCGGATGTGGACTTCATTTCAAGAGGGCCGCAAAAGATGTCTGCATCCGCACCGATGTTTTGTGTCCCCGTAAAAAGAACATGTCCTATTCTTGATCATTTTTGCAGACAAGAATAGGCATTTCTATCATAGGGAAGGACGCTTTGATCCACAAAATGCGTAACGCACACGCCAGTATCCATGTTTTGTGGTCTGCAAAAATGGATACAATCGTGTGACTGAGCCTTAACACTGAATTTTAGAGTGTATAGTATAAGTGATCACAAGTTTGTTTGTTTTTTTAAAACCTTTTCGCATTTCTCAAATATAAGGCTGTAAATGTACAACCTATTAGAATATTAAAATATCACCTGCGATGAACACGGTAAAAAAAAAAAATCCCCAACGCCAGAATTGTTATATTTTGGCCGCCTCTCTCGCCCTTCCCCCCAAAAAATAATAATAATTGAATAGACATTGAAAACATTGCATTTATCTTAAAATGGTGTCAACAAAAACTGTTGTAAAAGTAGTAAATCATAAAAACTATATTCATTTGTACCGACCTGCATAAAAAAATATCATGTCGCTTTTTCCAACACTGTGAAAACAAAACCTGAAATACTGTGGTGGAATTGCGGTGTTTTTTCACATATTCACCCCAAAATAAGTTTTAAAAGTTATACTGTAGATTAGATGTACCGTACCTCAGAACAGTGCCATTAAAAAACAAGCTCTCCTACGACAGAGCAATAAAAAAGTTATGGCTTTTGAAATGTGCAGATGAGAAAAAATAAAAATGCTGCTCCCTTAAGTACTAAACTAGGCTGCACTGTTAAAAAATAAACTGTCACTACGAACTGCATTGTAATCTGCAGGCAGCATGTTAGAAGCAGGAGAATCTGAACAGACTGATATATCGTTTTCTGGGGAAAGATTAAGAAAACATTTCATTTTATACATTTAAATCTCTGTTTCTTCTGCACCTAAGACCATCCCTACACAACTATCAGTGATTGACATTATGTCTGTATACAGGAAATGCTATTAATCACTGATAATCCCCCCCGTGTACAACTGAAGTCAGAAATAATATAGATTTCAATGTACAAATTCAAAGTTTTACAGAATTTTTTCCCACAAAATTATAAAATCTGCTTAGCTCCTCCTGCTGTATAACATGCTGCCTACAGATTTCACTGCATTTCATGGTGATGGGTTCACTTTAAAAGGGGTTCTCCAGGAATTAAAGAAAATACTTCAATATTATTTTATAATAAATATATTCACAAATACCTTTCATTACTTAGAATGGCTTGTTTTGTCTAGGGAGCAATCATTAGGAGAAATAAAATAGCCGCTGTCCTATCAATACACACAAAACCTGTTCTAATCACACAAGAGGACAAGTTACTTCACCACAATGAGCCATAGTGCTGCCTCATCCTCCTCTCTGCTCTGCTTGTCAGGAATCATGATCCTGAATACAGGTGAATATCTGTGGAGACATGAGAAGAGGGTGAGGTGTGGCTAATGAGCAGCAGCACTTGTTTACAGTCTCCATTACCACAGCAACACATTACCACAGTCTGCCCTGTCTGTCCTCTCTGTACTTCATGTCTCCTTATGAACTAAATTCCCCAGAGATTCAGCTAAAGTTCTTATCATCTGTATTCAGGATCATAATCCCTGACAGAGCAGAGCAGAGAGGAGGAGGAGAAGAAGGAGGAGGCAGCTCTTTACCTCAGTGTTGTAAAGTAACTTGTCCTTGTGTGTGATCAGGACAGGTTTTGTGTGAACTAATGGGACAGCGGCCATTTTGTTTCCCCTGATGATTGCTCCCCAGACAAAACGAGCCATTATAAATATTGAAAGGTATTTGAGAATATATTTATAATAAAGTAATATTTAAGTATTTTCATTTTCTTAATTCCCAGGGAAACCCATTTAAGGGGTAAAAAGACTTGGTGTGAAATAAATTAAGTGATGCTCACCTTACCGATCTTCTGTCACTCTCGTTATAATGCTTCATGGTCTCTCTTTATATACAGGTAGTGACTGTTCAGCAAATCACTGGCTGAGATGGGTCAGCACAGTGGCCAGTGATTAGCTTAAGCGGTCATTTCCTCTGTGTGTGTGGAGAGGGAACAAGAAGTAGGGACCTGTGGGGGCTCATAAGGTGTTGAAACAGGAGTGGAGGGGGAATGGCACTAAAATGACTGAGTTTTTTATTTATTTTATAATGTTTTTAATCCACTGGATAGCCCCTTGAAGAAATGTTATTAGGTTTAAAGCGAATCTGTCACCACAAAATGCAGTGCAATCTGCAGGTGTGTTATAGAGCAGGAGGAGCTGAGCAGATTGATATATAGTGGGAAAAAATTCAGTAACACCTGTAATTTACACATTTTATGATTTTTCTGACTTTAGTTGTACATGGGGAATATGTTATTAGTAATTCTTAGCATTCTTTGTATAAGTGTAGGTACAGATGTAGCTGTCAGCAGGGGTGTAGCTAAAGGCTCATGGGACCCTTGTGCAAGAGTTCAGCTTGGGCTCCCCCTCTTCGTACTCCATGCATAATTGTGTCATAATAATGACCTAACGACTTCCCTCCAGCCAGATGAGTAACTTGACCTGCATGCACTTTCTATAATACTCCTGTGCCCAGTAACGGCTGCTACCTCTGCACCCCCTATAGCTACGCCCCTGCCCGTCAGTCACTGATAGTTGTGCAAGGGGTCAGCAAAGCACTCCCAAAAAAATGTTTATTCTCTGACCTGTTAGAAAGGTACATGATGTAAACTGTAGTGGATGTAATCTTCTTACCAGTGACTGTAGTTATGAGTTATAACCTCCTTTCTGATACTCAGCTGTGTCATGTGACCAACACTCTCACTCTCCAACCGACGCAGGGCCAGAAATCAGTTATTTCTCTACTCATTCCTATGAGACTGACCATGAGGTTCCCTTAGGAATACATAGATAAACTAACTTCCTATCCACACATAAGATGTGTTATTTGAAAAGTCAGAGTGTTGGTCACATGACACAGCAGAGGATCAGAAGGGAGGTTATAACTCACAACCACAGTCACTGGTAAGAAGATTACCTTCACTACAGTTTACATCATCTATGTCTAACAGGCGAGAGAATAACATTTTTTGGCGGAGTGCTTCTTTCAGTTCAGAGAGATTTAAATCTGCAAATTACAAGTTTTACTGACTCTTTTCCCACAAGACTATATACCAATCTGCTCAGCTCCTTCTGCTGTAAAACATACTGCCTGCAGATTACACTGCATTTTGCGGTGACAGGTCCTCTTTAATACTTATAAAGCTCCATTGAGCTAACTCCAAATCGTGATAGGGAATGAAATGTGGCAAGTGGCTGCCCTCGATTCATAAGCCCATTATTATCAGACGTCTAGGCTTACTCACATATTCTTCTGATTACGGCCAAGTATATTTTCTCCCACAAATGTGCCTCAGGAAAAAGTAATTACAAGGATGTCAATATTGTTATTTGTATTAAGTTGATTAACAGCTACAGAAAAAAAAAGGAAGGCAGGACTGAGGTTTAGAGGCACTGCGAGCCATTACCGAGTTATCCCTCCGCAGCTCACCGCACCTTAATGCTGTGTAGACTTGTGCCTCGTCTGTTATAAATCTGCAAAATTGGATTTCGGAGGACTTGAGGTTCTCTGTCTAAGACAGTGGCAAACACTTAGGTGTGTTTCTTTTGACTTATTGAGACTTTTGATGAGCAATTGCAGTTTATCAGGCTATTAAAGTATCCAGCGACAGCCACATTAAATAGATGTAAAATCAATATATGTACAGTCCGAGTAAAAAAAAAAAAATGGTGTCTACCTGTGCGACTAGAGAGCATTTATCATGGCTGCTATAAAGTAACAATTATCAGAGCTTCCAGGGATTGTGGGGCTCTGACACATCGGGGATTTAATGATTGATTCCCACTTATAAAAAGGTGCCATTATTTTCCGGTAAGTATGTGAACGGTGGACAAAGAAATAGGAGGTGCTGGTAGGACATTACGGCAAAGCTACTAAAACAAAGCTGAAATGATTTATCTTCTTCCTCTTTCTACCCTCATTGGGGAGACAGTTGATAAAATAGATATTTAAAGTGTTTATATAGTGCATTATTGTATAGCCATAGCTGCTGCTAATTCTTAATTACATAGGGAATAAATTATCTAAAAACACTCCTGGAAAAGATATTTCTCTGTGTATTAGACTGCCAGACTTTCTGGTAGATGATTGCTAATGAGCGTTTCTATGAATGCTCGTTAGAGATCATCTGGCAGCCTAATACTGTCTCTATATGCCCGATGAATGAGCAACGATTGTGTCCATCGAGCAATTGTGATTTTTAAGCTGGCGGCAGATCGCACTGTGTAATAGTGATCTGCCACAGGCAGATTGCTGCCCTGCATGGGGACGAGCGATGGCATATCCATCGCTCCTCGCCATAGTAGCCGTGTCCTCCTCTAGCTATCTGACGATTTCCAAGAGGGAACACTTCTCTCCCGACAATCGTGTGCGGCATCGGGGGGTGTCTAATACACCCTTTAGCATCTGTTAAGAAGATTTGCAGTTAATTTTAATACCGATCACTTTATTCCTGTTCCTTAACTTGTACGACTTGACCGTACTCGGACTCTCCAAATCCAACAGCGTCTTCAGCGTGGATCAGGAGTGAAACAGAGTCTTGGGTGGATCGGGGGTCAGTTTCTCTGCGCATATCTTTGAGATTCTCAAAGGGCTTCTTATAGGCAAGCATAAAGAGACTAACCTCTGGTCCCCAGTTTGGACATGGACTGTAGTCTTTTACAGTGGACATTGTCCTCAGTGGGGCTCACATTCTAATACCTATTAGGAAATTCTGATAAGAGAGTCCTCATGTTCAGGGTCCACATCTCTTGGCCAAATTAGAGGGCAGTTACAAAGGTATTGCACACAAAGTCTTATCCTAGATTATACAGACAACTCATGGTCACTGTGTGGTGCTGTGTTTGGCCTGTAATGGCACTGCAGGGAAGCTTAAAGAGGTTGTGCCACGAAATATATTCTACATTTTTCAAACCAACACCTGGATCTGAATAATTTTGTAATTACATGTAATTAATAATTTTGTATAGCCACTGAGCTGTTCAATAAAATGTATCTGTATAGCGCCGCCTGTTCTTTTCCTTATTTCTCCATCCACTTCACTGAAAAGGTAGTAAAGCTTCAGAGGAACTATGGGAGTCATTTAGGAACAAATATATAAGTTTATGGCGCAGATTCTGTTGTACGCCATGTTGCAGCAGAATCTGTGACTTCTTCCCCGCTCACGCCAGGTCTAAAAAAGTGGGCGTGGCGTGGAAGGGGGCAGGCCCGTCTCGTTCATCATTTTCTACTCCTGGTTTAGGCGTAAATGGTCTAAAAGACAGCAAGGAAGCTGTCTTACATTTAAAATCGGCACTGGATACGCCGAAGTTATGTAGAGGCCTTCATAACTTCAGCGATCCACCACCAGCGCAGTGCCTTATCAAGACCGGCGTCTAAAACGCGTCCCTATATGTTTTTGGTATCACTGTAATCATACTGACTCTGAGAATAAAGTAATTGTGTTACTTGTACTGATATTTGCTCAACACTCTAGTGCCCTCTACTTTCTCTGTCTATGGCTCCTGTACTCATGAAGCACCATGGTGTCCTGCACTTGGACTGTCCAGCTTCTCCTTTTCGCGTCCGTGATATAAATGCTGAAAGTTAAAGCATTGCTTCAGACTTCGCACCACACACATTTCATAGCTTACGCAAACACTACACACGTGTCCTTTGTTTTCTTTCCGAGACCAAGAAATATAATTTTTTAGATTTTTTTTTTATATAAAAAATGGTATTAAACTGTTACGGAAAGTGACATTACTCAGGAGGTTGCCATAATCGCCTGGAAAAAAAAGTATTATTGTTGTTAAAATAAATGTCAGTCTTTGTTTCTCATTCATTTTGGTGGCAGAGACCTTGAATGCTTATGTATTAAAAAAGTGGAGAAACAATATATTTTTGCCTTGGACAGCCCTGGTTTTACAGTAGAGAATATGGTGTTTTTTGTTTATTTCTAATTTTTGGAACAGAATTGAAATAAACCTCTACTTTTGGATAACCTTTAGCAAAATGTGTATTATTTTCATACCTCTTATGCATTGCTGTCAGCCTCCCGTGCTGCTGTGGCTGTTACATTCTGAGTCCAGACAGGGTGCTAAATCTCCTTAACTCCTTAAGGACTGGGCCTATTTTAGTTTTTTACTTTTCCTCCTGACATTGCAATAGCCATAACTTTTTTAATTTTCCGTTCACATAGCCAGGCTTGTTTTTTTGTGGGACAAGATGCATTTTTTAATGGCACCATTTAATTGACCATGTATTGTATGGAAAATGGGAATTTCTTTGTGGGGTAAAATAGAAAAAAAACCTACCAATTCTACCAAGGTTTTTTGGCTTTTGATGTTATGATGTTCATTGTGCGCTAAAAATGACATGACATTCTTATTCATGTCATTAGATTTAGACAGGCATTGGATACGCCGAAGTTATGTAGAGGCCGGTGCCAATACATAAATTCAGTGCATCCACCGCCAGATTAAGGTGTATTAAGACTGGTGTCTAAAACGCCGGTCTTAATAAATGACCCCCATAAGGGTGTATTAGACTGCCAGATCGTCTGGCAGATGATCGCTAATGAACGTTCCTATGAACACTCATTAGCGATAATTTTGCAATACTGCCTCCAAATGTCTGATGAACGAGCCCGCTTAAAAATCACAATAGTGCAGAGGTAGATCGCTCTCCTGCACGGGGACAAGCGATGGCATAGCGATTGCTCCTCCCCATGCCACAGAGGACATCACTGCATGTATTTGCAGAAGTATTCTCTGCTATCTATCTGACTATTGCTGGGAGGGAGCGCTTGCCTTCCAGCAATCGTCTGCCGCATTGGGGTGTCTATTACACCCTTTACTGTTTGAACACCATACTTGGAGCAGCATCTCCAAAGTATAATGATGGGTGATCTTCATCACCCCGTATCACCCGCCTTAGCATCTCATGATAGCGGCACCTTCAGTGCAGTGCTATGGGTTCTTACAGCACATATTGATATTGCATCATGCTGTGCCAATATTTCAGCTCCTACATCCGATAAATATCAAAATCCAATTTATTAAAGCTGTATATAATGCATTCTATGGACTGTAATAGTAAGTGTCACTTCTGTTACAGGTGCAGGTGTTTGGGCTTTATTCACGAGAAGGATTACATGAAATATTTGACTGTCCGATAAAGGTGAGTAAATCTGCATATTATTCTACAGCCCACTGTGTTTCTCTGTGTTTTACACTTTCCAGCAGGTTAATTTATGCCAACAATTTATTTTGGATGATGTGGACTCAATGAATGTCCATAATCTTTATCAGAACATTATGCCTTCATCATTCCCACTAGATACACTCTCATAGATAATTTATTTCAAGTCGATCATCGGTCTGAAATTACAGGCACAATTATCGCCTAAACCCCAGATGCCAGTGACGACCAAAAGGTCTCCATTACAGTGACGACAACAACACCCAATAACAGCCTAGAACCCACATGGCAGTGGCAAATACATTATATCTCCATCACTGTGACAGCCACATCACCCCATGACAGCCTAGACCCCACATGGCTGTTACAACTAGAATATCTCCATCACTGTGACAGCCACATCACCCAATAACAGCCTAGACCCCACATGGCAGTGGCAATCAGAATATCTCCATCACTGTGACAGCCACATCCCTGAATGACAGCCTAGACCCCACATGGCAGTGGCAACCAGAATATCTCCATCACTGTGACAGCCACATCCCTGAATGACAGCCTAGACCTCACGTGGCTGTGACAACTAGAATATCTCCATCACTGTGACAGCCACATCACCCAATAACAGCCTAGACCCCACATGGCAGTGGCAACCAGAATATCTCCATCACTGTGACAGCCACATCACCCAATAACAGGCTAGACCCCACATGGCAGTGGCAACCAGAATATCGCCATCACTGTGACAGCCACATCATCCAATAACAGCCTAGACCCCACATGGCAGTGACAACTAGAATATCTCCATCACTGTGACAGCCACATCACCCAATAACAGGCTAGACCCCACATGGCAGTGGCAACCAGAATATCTCCATCACCATGACAGCCACATCACCCAATAACAGCCTAGACCCCACATGGCAGTGGCAACCAGAATATCTCCATCACTGTGACAGCCACATCACCCAATAACAGGCTAGACCCCACATGGCAGTGACAACCAGAATATCTCCATCACTGTGACAGCCACATCACCCAATAACAGCCTAGACCCCACATGGCTGTGACAACTAGAATATCACCATCACCATGACAGCCACATCACCCAATAACAGCCTAGACCCCACATGGCTGTGACAACTAGAATATCTCCATCACTGTGACAGCCACATCACCCAATAACAGCCTAGACCCCACATGGCAGTGGCAACCAGAATATCTCCATCACCGTGACAGCCATATCCCTGAATGACAGCCTAGACCCCACATGGCAGTGACAACTAGAATATCTCCATCACTGTGACAGCCACATCACCCAATAACAGCCTAGACCCCACATGGCAGTGACAACCAGAATATCTCCATCACCGTGACAGCCATATCCCTGAATGACAGCCTAGACCCCACATGGCAGTGGCAACCAGAATATCTCCATCACTGTGACAGCCACATCACCCAATAACAGCCTAGACCCCACATGGCAGCGGCAACCAGAATATCTCCATCACTGTGACAGCCACATCACCCAATAACAGCCTAGACCCCACATGGCAGTGATAATTAGAATTTCTCCATCACCGTTTTCCTGAAAATAACTGGGATCTGCTTTCAGAGTAACACCCATAGCTTCCTATAACAGTAACAAGCAATAGAAAATCACCCCAACACTCACCCATAGCACCAAGAAGTGAAATGCCACCAGGGTTGAGAAGTTGGAGCAGAAAGACAGATTTCCCTGCCGTCCTCAGATGAATCTTTATAATTTCCCGGATAACCACTTTAATGGCTCCTGGCAGCTTTTAAAGAACAGCTTTGTACATCATATAGTGGCAGGGCTTGGTATTGTACCTCATCCCCATTGACTTGAATGGAGCTGAGGTGTAACTAGGCCATGTGCCCGTGATGTCACTGGTAGTGTTGAGCGAATTTGGATTGGATTGCTATATCCAAACCAAATTCGTTTGTAAACTGTTAACAATATAGTCTCTGTCCTACCGTAAAATGTAAGGGCTTTGCGGAGGTCTTTACGATTTTGTGGCAAGTATGACAATTTAAGGAAACAGGGGGCACACCAAATAATGCAAGGAGTGAAAAGGGTGGTGAAAACAGCATATAACAAATAACCTGACCCAAGAAAGAGTCACAAGAACCACCCCATGAATGCACATCCAACAATAAGTCAATGTTAAAATATATATATAAAGTTTATCAGACACACCAACAGACACATGTTAAAAATTGTATACAAAATAGAACAAAGTATCAAAGTGTGGTATGCAATAAAATATATGTAACCGACACACACAGGTCCACTGAATTTCCACTAGATAGGGACATACACTATAAACCAGCATATAAAGAATCCAATAAATAACATGAAGCAAATGTAAGGTAAGTTAAGACCACTGAATGGATGGAGACAGACCGTAATAAGGTCAAATAATAAGAGCCAAACCTACATCAACAGCTGGTGCAGTGGACCTGGAAACATGAGAAACGCCTAACACGTATAGCCAGAGCAATCCGGCTTCCTCAGGGGTAAAGAGCTGTGTGTTGGAGTGTCACATAGTATAGGGTAGTAGATAAGGTACAATAATATTCACCTGTGCAGCAGGAATGATGTAGGCGGTGTAGCAGCATGTCAAGCAATGCTAATCCGGAAACCGGAAGTGAAGAAGTCACATGATCTGCAGGTGGAATGCATATGCGTTCCACCGGCCCAATCACTGCCGCATATCACAAATGGGCGAATGGACAATGAAGTCCAACAGAATGGGATAAACATGTATATGTTTAAAGATATTAAGCAACAGGGGCACATGAATCGGCAGCAGGAGCACCAGCGAGGCTGATGAGTGAGTGGAGGCAATGATCGTAAACCGGATGTGCGGATAGCACATGACCGGAAGTGGAATGCCGCAGTGGAACGCATGGTGGAACGCATAATTGCTCTCCACACTCAGGTTAGAGAGCCAGGGCAGCCCACCATACTGGAAGGGATAGAGAGGGGCACACTAAACAATAAGGGCAATCATATGAGCATGAGATAACTGTTATACATGCATGTGGAACATTGGGCATTAGACATCCAAGGGTGCTAGCACTATAACAAATATATATATGTGGATATAAATATGCGCATAGATGCAACAGGGGCCAAACATGAACCGTTAATGCATGATTCGCATCATGTGTGAGATGCATATAATAAATAAATACAATTATATGGTTACTAATCATGCCAATGTGAGTACCTGCAAGAGGATACAAATTATTAGTGATAAACAATCATAAACATTATTATTATATAATATACATAAATATGTATTTGTGGCAAGTATCGCGAGACTTGCTTAATCTCACGTCTTTGACGTGACTCTTCAATTATTCACATAATTTACATTGTCAAAATCTGAAGCTGAACTCTGCTTCTTACCTCATTAAAGGTACTTTAATTTATGTGAATAAATGAAGTGTCACGTCATTGACGCGAGACGAAGCAAGTCTCACAATATTTGTTGCAAGTTCGCAAATACCTCAGCAGAGCTCGTACATTTTACGGTAGGACAGAGGCTATATTGTTAACAAAGTTTACATATGAATTGGGTTCGGATTCAGCAATCCAACAAAGCCTTTTCTAGCAGCTGATGTCGCACCCCCGCAGATCTGATCCTGAGGATGTCCTAAATATCTTCTCTTGAATAACCCCTTTAAAATGTTGGACGTTTGAGGCAGGTGCCAGAAGAGCCACCAGTGCTGCGGGTGACTGTCTGGAATCCATTTACAGACCCTGTTCCATGATAAAGACCATGAAAGTCTCCGTGATCTTCTAGTTGCTACTGGACAACTTCTGATAACTAGCATTGCATTAGGGAATTATTATGTATGCGATTTCCTAATATGTCACTTTTATGTGATACATTTCTTCTAAATGAGTTTTGTTCAACATCTTGCGCTATATTTTCCATGTGAAATGACCGTGTGTAAAGATGGGACATAACATTTTATGAGTAAGGTAGAACAGTAGTTCTTCCTTGCAGCAAGTTTATATACTTAATACAGTTCTACAGGCGCCGTTCATTAGTTTGGATAGCATAACTTTCAGGTATATTGGGTTTTGATTTAAAATGATGAAAATAGCTCGGCATGTAAAACCGCTACCTGATATCAGCACGGAAAATCATTAGTTATTGTGCTGCTCTTACTGCTTTATGTGCAGCCCTTAAAACCACAATAAAACATAATGTTGTTCCATAAATAAGAGAGTACTCAATAATGATTTCTCCGCCATATCTTGATATCTCTGTCTGTTCTCCAGAATGCTTCACTGGAGCGCTAGACTTTTCCACTCGTCTCACATATTGAGAAGCTCATTAAAACGAGATGGGTTATTTTCACAAGTTAATAAAACAAGCAGTGGTTGCATTTAATAAGGTCTGAGTACTTAGTTGGAACATTTTAGTCGTTTCTAAATTTGTGTAGGTAGAATGGCACTACAAAATTATTTGATCCCTTTACAATTTCTAAATAGCTGCATATATCTGACCTAATACATGAGTAATTAATAAAAAATACACAACCAGAACCCAATAAATCATAGAATGCCCCAAAGCCTTTCCTGATTTCTCCAGTGTTTGATCAAATGATCTAGCATTAGGGTGACTTGCTCATGTATACTTCCAACAGATGCCACTATATAGGCATCAGTAGCCCATAGGCTCATGTCCACAACCGATCTGCATTTTTTGCGACTCGCACATGGACCCATTAATTTCTACGGGTCCATAAAACATGCAGACACAACACGGATGTCATCTTTGTGCTGTCTGCATCCTCAAAGTATAGAACATGTCTTATTCTTGTCCATTTTGTGGACAAGAATAGGCAGTTTTATTTGGAAAATGCAGCATGCACGCAACCAGTTTCCTTATTTTGTGGACCGCAGATTACATATGGTTGTGCACATGTGGCCATATAGGCAGTGTCTTATAGAGCAAGGTGAGCTGAGCATATGATATACAGTACAGACCAAAAGTTTGGACACAACTCATTCAAAGAGTTTTTCTTTATTTTCATGACTATGAAAATTGTAGATTCACTCTGAAGGCATCAAAACTATGAATTAACACATGTGGAATTATATACATAACAAAAAAGTGTGAAACAACTGAAAATATGTCATATTCTAGGTTCTTCAAACTAGCCACCTTTTGCTTTGATTACTGCTTTGCACACTCTTGGCATTCTCTTGATGAGCTTCAAGAGGTAGTCACCTGAAATGATCTTCCAACAGTCTTGAAGGAGTTCCCAGAGATGCTTAGCACTTGTTGTCCCTTTTGCCTTCACTCTGCGGTCCAGCTCACCCCAAACCATCTCGATTGGGTTCAGGTCCGGTGACTGTGGACAGGTCATCTGGCGCAGCACCCCATCACTCTCCTTCATGGTCAAATAGCCCTTACACAGCCTGGAGGTGTGTTTGGGGTCATTGTCCTGTTGAAAAATAAATGATGGTCCAACAAAACGCAAACCGGATGGAATAGCATGCCGCTGCAAGATGCTGTGGTAGCCATGCTGGTTCAGTATGCCTTCAATTTTGAATAAATCCGCAGCAGTGTCACCAGCAAAGCACCCCCACGCCATAGTTACCTGAAATGGTTTTCACTTCACAGGTGTGCCCTGTCAGCTTTAATAAGTGGGATTTCTTGCCTTATAAATGGGGTTGGGACCATCAGTTGCGTTGTGGAGAAGTCAGGTGGATACACAGCTGATAGTCCTACTGAATAGACTGTTAGAATTTGTATTATGGCAAGAAAAGAGCAGCTAAGTAAAGAAAAACGAGTGGCCATCATTACTTTAAGAAATGAAGGTCAGTCAGTCCCAAAAATTGGGAAAACTTTGAAAGTGTCCCCAAGTGCAGTCACAAAAACCATCAAGTGCTACAAAGAAACTGACTCACATGCGGACCGCCCCAGGAAAGGAAGACCAAGAGTCACCTCTGCTGCGGAGGATAAGTTCATCCGAGTCGCAATCGCAGGTTAACAGCAGCTCAGATTAGAGACCAGGTCAATACCACACAGAGTTCTAGCAGCAGACACATCTCTAGAACAACTGTTAAGAGGAGACTGTGTGAATCAGGCCTTCATGGTAGAATATCTGCTAGGACAGTGTTTCCCAACCAGTGTGCCTCCAGATGTTGCAAAACTACAACTCCCAGCATGCCGGACAGCATTTGGCTGTGCGGGCATGCTGGGAGTTGTAGTTTTGTAACATCTGGAGGCACACTGGTTGGGAAACACTGTGCTAGGAAACCACTGCTAAGGACAGGCAACAAGCAGAAGAGACTTGTTTGGGCTAAAGAACATAAGGAAGGGACATTAGACCAGTGGAAATCTGTGCTTTGGTCTTATGAGTCCAAATTTGAGATCTTTGGTTCCAAACACCGTGTCTTTGTGTGACGCAGAAAAGGTGAACGGATGGACTCTACATGCCTGGTTCCCACCGTGAAGCATGGAGGAGGAGGTGTGATGGTGTGGGGGTGCTTTGCTGGTGACACTGTTGGGGATTTATTCTAAATTGAAGGCATACTGGAACAGCATGGCTACCACAGCATCTTGCAGCGGCATGCTATTCCATCCGATTTGCGTTTAGTTGGACCATCATTTATTTTTCAACAGGACAATGACCCCAAACACACCTCCAGGCTGTGTAAGGGCTCATTGACCATGAAGGAGAGTGATGGGGTGCTGCGCCAGATGACCTGGCCTCCACAGTCACCGGACCTGAACCCAATCGAGATGGTTTGGGGTGAGCTGGACCGCAGAGTAAAGGCAAAAAGGCCAACAAGTCCTAAGCATCTCTGGGAACTCCTTCAAGACTGTTTCTGGGAACTCCTTCAAGACCATTTCAGGTGACTACCTCTTGAAGCTCATCAAGAGAATGCCAAGAGTGTGCAAAGCAGTAATCAAAGCAAAAGGTGACTACTTTGAAGAACCTAGAATATGACATATTTTCAGTTGTTTCACACTTTTTTGTTATGTATATAATTCCACATGTGTTACTTCATAGTTTTGATGCCTTCAGTGTGAATCTACAATTTTCATAGTCATGAAAATAAAGAAAACTTTTGGTCTGTACTGTATATATTTGTTCAAAATAATTAGCAAAACATAAATTAAATTCCTTGAATTTGTTGGGAGGATGATTGTCAGCCTTCACCGTATGTGATACATAAAGAGCTGTCAATCACCACCCACTGGACCCCTGTATAGGAACAGAGTTAAATGCTACATTTCTGGCAACATGCAGCCTCTGCTAGAGGGGAGGGTAGGAGCTTATCGCATATGAATTTATTATTGAGTTCAGTATACAAACACTATGAAGCTCCTAAGCTCCCCCTAGTGGTGACTGAAGGCAGCCAGGATTTCATCATCTAAAGGGAATCTGTCATTATTTTTATGCTGTCCTATCTGAGGGCTGCATTAACTGATGGCAAGGACCCGAAATAGCACTCTGAATCACCTACTTTTTTAATCTTTTTTTTATTAATTTTTTATCCCTGGTGGGAGCTCCAGTGCGAACCAAGCACTGAAGTCAAAACACTCATAAGCTTTGGCTTCCTCCCATCCTTCTGTAGATGATTAACAGCTATGTTGTATATAGAAGAAAAGAAGCCAATCAGTGGAGGGGGCTGGGAATATCAGGTGGTGCTCATGAATATCGGGGCTCTCAAGTTCATACATTGTGTTGAGCAGTCCCCAGCACTGGCATAGCTCTACAGGTTCATGCACTAGTTAGAAGTTAGTGGAGATTTCAAGCATAATTTATTGTGACTTTCTGTTATAAAGTCACAATAAATGGGTGAGTGAGGCTCACACCTATTAAAATGTTGCAAATTTTTTGCACAAAAAGGTGCAGCTCTTTGGCACCAGAGAACTGCATAGTGGATTGATATTTGTGCCCCTGTGAGACCTTCTCCAGCTAACCCCATCTCCTTGAAGAACGCCAGACAGAGCCAATCACATCTGAGGAGTACAGCTCTCGAAAGGGCGCAGTTGTTATGTGTCTCAGCATCCAGACTCTACTAATCAACACTTCTAATTTGTCAAAAGTTTTATGAAATGGCAGTTTCTCTTCAAGGATATCGTGTTTCTACCACTTTCTACCCATCTGTTAACACATTGTGCCAACATGACAATTTCAGATTCTGTGAAACACTAACTGTATTGCAGGTCAGTCCGTTATAAGATGTACACAACGTAGTCCGTTGTTTTAATAAAGTCAATCTTCTTTTACTAGATCGTTGCTGTTCACCCTCAGTTTGGAAAATCTGCCTGTAAGCAATTTGTGACTGGAGGAAAAAAGGTAAGTTTGGGGTTTGTTGTGGATCAAGAATTACTTTTTTATTCAGCATATAAACGGTGCCCAGTGGATGATTTCAACCAAAAAGAACATTCGTTGGGTTAAATTTAATGACCAACAATCGTTTTAGCCGACCAATGACAGACCATTAAAAAGAAGTCAGCCGTTAAAATGTATTTGTATTTGTTCAGGAGCGAAAGATCTTTCTTTGAAAGAACGTGCCCAGAAAGATCTTTAATCCATCACCTGGTTTCATTAAACTTGTATGGACAGTTTAAACAATGGTAGCGGCCAATATGGACTGTATTGTATATTGTATATGTTCACCAAATGTTTGTTTGTTCAACCATCAACCAACTTCTGTCCAATGTGTATGGCCAACTTTAGAAGAGGTAAGTTTTTTTTTCTCCCTGGCTGTGACGCTCTCCGCTGTGATTGGATCGCGGCATAGCCAGGGAGAAGGAGACACCCATTGAGAAACCCTGGTGTCTCCTACTCCTTGTAACGATGCTCAGTATTAGCATACTGAGCGGGAAAACTACAGGGGGCACAGCGGGGCGTAGGAGTGATATTTTAAAAAATCAGGCAGGGTGGCAGCATCAGCGGTGGTTACCCCGCAAGTAAAGGTATTTATCTCCATTAATACAAAACCATGAAAGGTCCTCTTTAAGAATTATGGAGACCACTGTGCTCTTGATAACTTTCAGGGCAGCAGAAAGTTGTTTGTACCCTTCTCCAGATCTGTGCCTGCACACAATCCTGAGCTGTACAGGCAGTTCTCTCCTCTTCATGGTTTGGCTTTTGCTTTGATATGCATTGTCAGCTGTGAGACCTTAAGAGATGCAGTTGTCTTGCACTGTACAGTGGAATACCTTTTCCATTTCATCTGGGAGGACAACGATTAGCATGTTAACCAAGTTGACAAACATGCTAATAGCCCATTTAATGGTGCCATAACTGCCCTTTGTCAGACAGTGGGGCTGGTAAGACAGGTACAGAGTTTTGCTAAACACGTTATCTGTCCTTCTCTATACTGGAAGAAAAGGATTATGTTTCATGGGCGTAGAATGAAATGCAATTTTTTTATATACTGTACGTGTCTTAGAAATGACATTGTTACCAGGTTATATTTTAGTTTGGATGGTTGCCTTATTTTGTGTCACCAACACTAAAGGAAAGGAATGGCGGTCAGTTTTTTTACACTGGACACTTCCTTATTAATAAGTGTTCAAAAAATCAGAAATTTATATTGTAAAGACCATATTGTGAGGAGGATCGGATGTTGATGAATTTTAGTTCCTTTCAGTCGGTCATGAAGTCATAGCTTTTCTTCATTCTTAGAAAGGGTCTCAAGATGGTGTTAAAGGGGTTTTGTCATCACTGTACGTCGCAATAAAACCATCTCCCTAGAGATATGTGTTCTTGACAGTTGAAGTGCATGGTCTTGGTCCCATCTACCTAGTTGGCCGCATTCTTCAGAAAGTTGATGTTTCGTGATATACAGGTGGGTACCTAGGAGCAACGAGGGTGGTGCGATTGCATGTCATTGCTCCCTAAGGCTCCACTCACTGTTGGTCATGCTGCGCCACCACTACTGACTGACAGGGCCAGGCAGTGATTACACACTCACACCTGGCCCTGGAGTCTCATGGAAGTGCTTTCAGTGCACACACTGCCCTTACTGTTCTAAGGGGCTTATTTGTATATCGTAAAACATAAATTTTTTCAACAATGCGGGTACCTAGGAAGATATGATTAAGACCATGATGTTCAGGTTCATGATATTAAAACAGCTGATCGGCTGGGGTCCTGGGTGTCAGACCACCACCAATCAGATACTGATGGACCTATCCAGAGGATATTTAAATCTCGGAAAACCCTTTTAATATCTACCTTTCATCTGTTATCTGCATCTGATAGTGACTGTAAACAGTCCAACGTCAGATTAAATCTTTCACAGAACTGTTTTGCGGTCAGCATCCAGCACCGTCCATGCAGACAAGTAAATTATCATATCATTCTTGGCCAGCAGATCGTGCTGTCTAAACAGTACTATGCTGCCCAGAAACGGTGCCTCTGTATGAGGACAAGCTTGTCCACTGAATGAGCAACCAACTGTCTTTCACTCTGAAGGGGGCAACCTACATTGTGTATGAACACATTCAGGCAGAAAACGACACAGTTGAGAATTTTTCATTAAAACTCCAAAAATCCATATCCTTTAAAGGGAACCTCTCACCTGTATTTTGGGTGTAGAGCTGAGCACATGGGCTGCTAGATCGTCGCTAGCACATCCACAATATCCAGTCCCCATAGCTCTGTGTGCTTTTATTGTGTCAAAAAAACAACATTTTATAGATATGTAAATTAACCTTAGATGAGTCCTGTCTCCTCCATGCTTGAGAGATGAGTCCAGCATTCTCTGACCCTAAGCCCAGCCACGCCCACTGTGAAGGAGCCCAGCACCGCCCGCATCCTCCGAATCTTCTCCTTGCTCCCCGACGTCACAAAGCTAGAGCGCCGTCATTTTGTGATGCGCGAGCTAGCGTATACACAGTTCGTTCCCTGAGGCTGATGCCAGCACAGGGAAGGAACACTATGCCAACACTGTGCATGCACTAGCTCGCGCATCACAAGATTACGGCGCTCTAGCTTTGTGACGTCGTGGAGCAAGGAGGAGATTCGGAGGATGCGGGGCTGTGCTGGGCTCCTTCACAGTGGGTGTGATTGGGCTCCGGAAATGTTAGTAACAGCTCCTCGGGCTTCTTACGTGCCTCATTTGCATATGTATCAAATCGGGTTTTTTTAAACACAATTAAAGCACACAGAGCTATGGGGACTGGGTATTGTGGATGTGCTAGTGGCCATCTAGCAACCCATGTCCTCAGCTCTATACACAAAATCCCGGTGACAGGTTCCCTTTAAATGCTTTCTTTTTTGTTATTTGTTAAAATGGAAAAGGGCTGTCTATCTTCTATTAAGTGATGGCCTATCATGATAGGCCACTAGTAGCGAAAAAATATGGGTGGACAGCACTCCTTGGTAATGATGTATTGGGTGCTCGTCTCCAGGAGGGGTGGTAAAAAGCCCCTAGTAGAACAACTTGTAGATATCCAGAAAAATAAAAAACGGAGACAGCACGTCCAAAAAGGTGCAAAAAGTGGAATTTATTCCGGATGCAACGTTTCGGCTGCGTGTTAGCCTTTTTCAAGCAGTAGCTGATCAGCAGGAGTCCAACAACCTGCCCCTGCTGCTCAGCTGTTCCTCAACAGCTCCAGGACCAGACAGATTTGTATATTTTGTAGTGGACTGCAGCGCTTCAATTAACGGTGCTGGAGGTTTTGCCGAACAGCTGATCGTTGGAGGTGCGAGGTGTCTGATCCCGGATGATGTGTTAGTCCTATCCAGAGGATATTTAAATCTCGGAAAACCCTTTTAATATCTACCTTTCGCCTCTCATGACAGTAGAAGCAGTATAGGCAGTGGGGGGCACTCTATATCTGACCACTAATGGACAGCGAATAAAACTAATGACTAATGGACAGTAAATAAAACTATTTATTCTAAATTGGATAAGACTAGGAAATATGTAGATAAGAAATCGAAAAAAGGTACAGATATGTCCTCAAAAGAATAGCAGCATAAACACTTTAAAATATGATCTTTACATCTTTACATATGATGGCATGTGTCATTCACTCTCTTATGTCTCTCTGTATAAATCCTCAACGATCCTCTGTGATTTTGGTTGAGCCACTTACCAGTATACATTTTTACTCTCATGATAATAGGCTATCACTACATGGACAAACTCTTTAAGATCAGAAGTGGACTGGCCATAGACCCTACAGGGAAATTTCCCAGTGGGCGGATGACCAGGGGGCCGCCCGCGCCCTCCAGACAGCCGCTGGCCAGGTACATAATGATCAGATACTCTCAGCATTAATTAATGCTAGGAGCATCAGGTGCTTATACATCTGACCAACGGCCGCAGGTACCCTCTTGAATTCAAATCTATCACCATCTTCAGAATGGTGATAATGTAGTATTTTGTGCTGCACTGTGGTATCTGCTTTTTCTGGGGCTGGTATTCTGTGCTGCATTATGGTATTGCAGACCCGCTGCAGCATCTCTTCCCTTTTTAATTTTTTTATACAATCTTTTCTAAACAGACTGTAAGGCCCCTTTCACACGGGCGAGTATTCCGCACGGATGTGATGCGTAAGTTGAACGCGTTGCATCCGCACTGAATCAGGACCCATTCATTTCTATGGGGCTGTGCACACGAGCAGTGATTTTCACGCATCACTTGTGCGTTGCGTGAAAATCACAGCATGCTCTATATTGTGTGTTTTCCACGCAACGGAGGCCCCATAGAAGTGAATGGGGCTGCGTGAAAATCGCAAGCAGTGTGGATGCGATGCAATTTTCACGCACGGTTGCTAGGAGACGATTGGGATGGAGACCCGATCATTATTATTTTCCCTTATAACATGGTTATAAGGGAAAATAATAGCATTCTGAATACAGAATGCATAGTACAATAGCACTGAAGGGGTTAAAAAAAAATACAAATACTTTAACTCACCTTAATCCACTTGCTCGCGCAGCCCGGCATCTCTTCGGTCTGTCTCCTGTGCTGTGTGCAGGAAAAGGACCTGTGGTGACGTCACTCCGGTCATCACATGATCCATCACCATGGTAAAAGATCATGTGATGGACCATGTGATGACCGGAGTGACGTCACCACAGGTCCTCTTCCTGCACACAGCACAGAAGACAGACAGAAAAGATGCCGGGCTGCGCAAGCAAGTGGATTAAGGTGAGTTAAATTTTATTTTTTTTTTTTTTTTTTTTTTTTAACCCCTTCAGCGCTATTGTACTATGCATTCTGTATTCGGAATGCTATTATTTTCCCTTTATAATCATGTTATAAGGGGAAATAATACAGTCTACAGAACACCGATCCCAAGCCCGAACTTCTGTGAAGAAGTTTGGGTTTGGGTAGAAAACATGCCGATTTTTCTCACGCGCGTGAAAGAGGCCTAAGTTTGTAAGTTAACTGCCCAGTCATACATCCATCCAACTATGTCTTAACCTTCCTTGGACATTAGTACAGTGGTCCCTCAAGTTGCAATATTAATTGGTTCGAGGATGTCCATTGTATGTTGAAACCATTGTAATATGTTTATTTTTTCTTTTATGTGTATATACATTTTTTTGTATTTTATTTTTTGGTGCGGATCCGTCATGGATCTGCACAAACACTTCCGTTCAGATAATACAACCGCCTGCATCCGTTCAGAATGGATCAGTTTATATTATCTTTAAAGGGTTTCTACCATCAGAATTACTGTTATGTAGCTGACTGACATTAACGATGCGCTAATGTCAGCACTACATAACAGTGTGTTTTTTAAATTTCTCCCTGCAGCCGTTCTGATAAAATAAGCACTTTTATAATATGCTAATGAGCCTCTAGGTGCTATGTGGGCGTAGAATCAGCACCTAGAGGCTCCGTCTACTCGCCCTTTATCCCGCCCAGGTCCCCCGTTCTGACTGCCCTACCCCTCTTGATTGATGTCACGGTTCGAAGCATCACTGATGAAATCCCGCGCCTGCGCAGTTCTGCGCCGTTCACTTCTGTATTCTGCGCAGGTGCAGTGAGTGAATGATGCGCTCCTGGTGCCGTATTCCTCACTGCGCCTGCGCCGACTACGTCACAGTGAGGAAGCCAGCATCAGGAGAGTGGCCTTCACACGAGCGAATACGGATCCATCCCCATTGACTTACATTGTGTGTCAGGACGGATCCATTTGCCTCCGCTTCATCCAGAGCGGAATGGAGGCAAACTGAGCCAAACTGATGCATTCTGAGCGGATCCTTATCCATTCAGAATGCATTACGGCAAAACTGATCCGTTTTGGACCGCTTGTGAGAGCCCTGGATCTCACAAACGGAAAGTCAAAATGCCAGTGTGAAAGTAGCCTAATTCATATAAAACGAGTCCTTATATAGAAGTCAGGAATAGCTGCTAACTAGCAACTAATACAGTTATTTCACCAGAGAAATGACCTTGATTGGGTGGATCTGAGTCTGAGACATTGTTTGTTGAGTCTAGATTCAACTTACGATGGGTCAGAAAAGACCATTGTATGTTGAAAATATTGTATCCTGAGGCCATTGTATCTTGAGGACTGTACTTCATTTCTTTAGTTTTATTATTTGGGATTCTTATATTGGCAGCATTCAATTTTAATTTTTCCTTGTTAAAATGGGGTTCCAGACTAATTTTCAAATTTCTTTATCAAGAATGCTTTAAAAAAGAATAAAAACTGAAATAATTCATCACCATTTCCCCGACGCTCCCATTCCCAGGTTCCTAGGTCTACCACAGGTTTCTACTTCCTGGTCTCTTGCAACAAGGACATGTAATTCTACAGACAATAACGGGTTGCTATGGTGGCTCCCTACGAACGTTGATTGGCTGCAGTGGCCACATGTCCTCCACCAGAGCAGGAAATAGAAACTGGCAAGTGACAGAGCTGGAGCTGCAAAGGGAATGGTGATGTAGTATTACTACTGTTTTTCTAAAGCAGTCTTGGCGGTTTTAAAACGACCCCTTTAAAGCAGTTATCCAATCTTAAAAAAAGCCCCCCCATATGCCGGGGCCCCCCAATCTAAATATATATACCCGGGTCCCCACTCCCTGCACCGCTCCTGACCGCCACTGCTGTTCTGGTGTCGGGGAAGGGGGCAGCCAATGGCAGACTGGGATGAACCTCCCTAGCATCGCGGGTGACTCGAGGGAGGCTCATCCACTTCACCGCCTGCCATTGGCTGTTCCCCCTCCAGACACCGTATGTTTTCATCTGTGCACGGGGAAAAGCAGCAGCGGTGGTGCGGGGACTAGGAGCGGCGCAGGGAGCGGGCACCTGGGTAAGTATATTCAGTATTGGGGGGGCTTTTTTTAGGATTGATAACCCCTTTAACTATTCTAAATATTCTGTCCATGTCACCCCCAATTTCATTTATGAGACCCAGTTCTCTATAATATATAGATTTTTGACTGAAAAAAAAAATAAATTCTGACAATATTTGGAGCTGGTTACTGCATGGATGCTCTTTTTAAAGTTAAAGGATGGACCTGTATAGTTCTGGTGGAGGATAGGCCACCAACCTGAAATTCCCAGAGAACCTCTTTAAATGACCTCTGTTAATTGTTTCTCTGCCATTTTTGTTAATGGAGTGTTGTACCTGAGCTCATGCAATCTATTCTTATATGTGTGCTGTTTGTGTTGTGTTGTATTACTTTCAGCAATCTGTCATCCATATATATGCGCTTGTGTAAAATTGGTTTTACATTAAATATAATAGGATATTTCCAACGCCACTGTAAATCATACCACTTCAAACCTGGCTTAAAACGTTGATAAATCTATTCTTTGTACCTAGTGTTGATGAAGTGCCTGAAATGTAACATATGGTTCGTGGCTTAGGGTGTTTGACAAGAGGAACCAGGCGAAAAGATCTTAAATTATATGTGTTAAGCAAAACTCATATCTTAAAGAAAACAGGAAAATATGTTAAAACTCTGAAATCAAGTGAGATAAAATACAGCTTATAGTGAGGTGTGTAAATGTGGCATAAGAAAGAAGATGACAAGATAAGTAGGATCTTAAATCAGCATGTAACCTTGTCCAAGGGCAGTTTACTTTACAAGCGTTTACAGCATTAGGCATCATATACCAGCAATAAATGAATGCTAGTCAGCCGAACCCTCTATAGATGGCCATTACCAGCCCCCGTTATCCCTGCAGGGCCCAGGAAGTGGTCTGGAATCCCCACTCCTTCATCTTATTCTCTTTATACTTTTATGTGTGGACGTACTCACGCCCTGGAGTCTTGCAGTGTGTTTGGCGCACACGCAGTACATGGCTGGAGGCCAGTGGGCAGATGGAATCTCTCTCAGCTTCTGACCAGCCATCTCTAGTGATCTATAAAAATGCACCAGGTGCTTTGCATCACATTTACTAACCGTTTTACACTCTTTTCTAAGCATTTTACTCCTCGTCCGTCAAGGGGCGGGGATTCACATGAAAGGGGCGTGACTTTGCTGGCAAAGGGGCGTGGCCTAAATGCAGCTCAGTGCACCAAAAATGTGCCAGAATTTTATCACATATTTTGGAGTGAAAGTACACCAACTTGTAGGTGGAATAAACTTAGACTCAACAGATTTTTGGAGCATACATGTTAAAATAGCATAAATGTGGAGCAGGATTTATGATACAGCAAATTTTCTAAGGTCTGTGCCACCAAATAGCCAATTTTGTCTTGTTAAAACTGTGATTTGTATTTTTATAAAGTGCAAAGTACAACACTATTAGTAAATCTGCCCCACTGTGTGAAAAGAGCTTTCAAGTGCCCTTGTTGGCAAGTTTGACCCCCCCTTCCTTCCCTCACCAAACTGCTGTTATACAATCGCCTGTGCCATATGCATATCTGCCAGGCAGTTGCATAACTAGAACTAACCCACACTCATGCAGCTAGTC